>NW_027315723.1:52901613-53026613 GCF_026437365.1 Eucyclogobius newberryi
ATGACCACAACTACACCTAAGATACGCACACCACACGTTTGAATCAGGATGTGTCTGACGGGAAAGTCCGGTTTGACTTAATAATGCAGGAACAACCCAACTCTGATCCAGGCCAAAGAGCAGGACAGAGGCAGGAAGTGAGCCACACCCTAACACAAGCCCAGGATCTACTCAAACAAGGACAAATGACACTGTCCTTAGACAAATGTCCCAAAGTCCCCTGTCCTTAGACAAATGTCCCAAAGCCCCCTGTCCTTAGACAAATGTCCCAAAGTCCCCTGTCCTTAGACAAATGTCCCAAAGTCCCCTGTCCTTAGACAAATGTCCCAAAGTCCCCTGTCCTTGGACGAATGTCCCAAAGTCCCCTGTCCTTAGACAAATGTCCCAAAGCCCCCTGTCCTTAGACAAATGTCCCAAAGCCCCCTGTCCTTGGACAAATGTCCCAAAGTCCCCTGTCCTTGGACGAATGTCCCAAAGTCCCCTGTCCTTAGACAAATGTCCCAAAGCCCCCTGTCCTTAGACAAATGTCCCAAAGTCCCCTGTCCTTAGACAAATGTCCCAAAGTCCCCTGTCCTTAGACAAATGTCCCAAAGCCCCCTGTCCTTAGACAAATGTCCCAAAGCCCCCTGTCCTTAGACAAATGTCCCAAAGTCCCCTGTCCTTGGACGAATGTCCCAAAGTCCCCTGTCCTTAGACAAATGTCCCAAAGCCCCCTGTCCTTAGACAAATGTCCCAAAGTCCCCTGTCCTTAGACAAATGTCCCAAAGTCCCCTGTCCTTAGACAAATGTCCCAAAGTCCCCTGTCCTTAGACAAATGTCCCAAAGTCCCCTGTCCTTAGACAAATGTCTCAAAGTCCCCTGTCCTTAGACAAATGTCCCAAAGTCCCCTGTCCTTGGACAAATGTCCCAAAGTCCCCTGTCCTTGGACCCTCTTTCTCTGAAAGACTATAAAGTGACTTAGTCCAGCTTTAAATGCAAACATTGCGGCTCCTCTGGTCAAGACAAGTGAAAAGACAAACATATTAAATTGCTTTTTCAGAACGGGTTGATAAATGGCTCTAATTTGGCCGGTGCAGCCCTGCTGGACTTGACAAAATGATTTACTACATCATCAAGATTCTCTTTGTACTTAGCTGTAATTGTATGTAAAGAGATTGGTGAGGACAAAGTTATTATTACCATATCTTGTGTTTTAATGCTGTGATTTTTAAATGAAAAAGTGAATATGTGCATGAACAAACAACGTGGTTTCTGAACATTCACCTTGATTTGATTAGTTTAAAGGACATACATTATGCAAAATGGACATTTAACCATGTTGTATTGTTATTTATCCTCATTGTGATGTGTCTGTGTCACAGGGTTCAGCAAGTAAATAAAGAAAAGACAATAAATTAAAATCTGCTTCAATTTCCAGAGTAACAGGGTTATGGGCACAACATGTGAAATACTATTCTGCTACTGCAATTACAATTAAATAAAACTGTAAAATGTATCACTAAATATCATATCAAAGCTTAATTTTCCATTCCATTCAATTTATTTTGTAACGCTCCAAAATGTCTCAGCGGGCGGGACTACACTTTTACTAAAGCATGAACAGACCTACAGTTATGCCATCAAAGAAGAAAAGGTCAGATAGTAGATTATTTGAAACCCCCACGATCCACTGTTCGTATGTAAAAGACCAACATGCTTCTAAAGACATGTTCTTAAGGACAGACAATCTTAGAACTGACACTACAAAGTCATTTTATCCTGGTTTGGCTCCCGTAACTTTTATATCTGTTTGAAATTGCTTGTTTTTAATGTGTCAGAACAGCTGATGTTGTTTTCTCTCCACCTCAAATCTTCCCCGAGGCGACATCTCCTCATAAACAATGTCAGATCAAGAACATCCATGACAGAAGTTTGATTTTCTTACCACAGAAACATCCTTCCACAGCATGAAATTAAGAACAACTTGATCAGAATATGCAGTTTGTTCAAATGAAAACCGTGCGGACAATTGAAACCGACACGCTCGGTCACACCTGCCGTAGCCTTGTCCTCACCTCGCCACTGTTACCACGGCAACACGGCCCGGCTGTCTTCACCCGGGCTACGCAGCGCGTGGGATGTCAGAGCTGATAGTTACGTCGGGTACAGCTCAGAGAAGTGTGATGCGCGGGGAAACTGCCCTGGGGCAGATGTGGCTCAGATATATGAGTCCAGATGCAATTAGATGGTGTCTCAGAGGCTGTACAGGGGTCTCAGAGGCTGTGCAGGGGTCTCAGAGGCTGTGCAGGGGTCTCAGAGGCTGTGCAGGGGTCTCAGAGGCTGTGCAGGGGTCTCAGAGGCTGTACAGGGGTCTCAGAGGCTGTGCAGGGGTCTCAGAGGCTGTGCAGGGGTCTCAGAGGCTGTGCAGGGGTCTCAGAGGCTGTGCAGGGGTCTCAGAGTGGGTCTCAGAGGCTGTGCAGGGGTCTCAGAGGCTGTGCAGGGGTCTCAGAGGGGGTCTCAGAGGCTGTGCAGGGGTCTCAGAGGCTGTGCAGGGGTCTCAGAGGCTGTGCAGGGGTCTCAGAGGCTGTGCAGGGGTCTCAGAGGCTGTGCAGGGGTCTCAGAGGCTGTACAGGGGTCTCAGAGGCTGTGCAGGGGTCTCAGAGGCTGTGCAGGGGTCTCAGAGGCTGTGCAGGGGTCTTAGAGGCTGTGCAGGGGTCTCAGAGGCTGTGCAGGGGTCTCAGAGTGGGTCTCAGAGGCTGTGCAGGGGTCTCAGAGGCTGTGCAGGGGTCTCAGAGGGGGTCTCAGAGGCTGTGCAGGGGTCTCAGAGGCTGTGCAGGGGTCTCAGAGGCTGTGCAGGGGTCTCAGAGGCTGTGCAGGGGTCTCAGAGGCTGTGCAGGGGTCTCAGAGGCTGTGCAGGGGTCTTAGAGGCTGTGCAGGGGTCTCAGAGGCTGTGCAGGGGTCTCAGAGGCTGTGCAGGGGTCTCAGAGTGGGTCTCAGAGGCTGTGCAGGGGTCTCAGAGGCTGTGCAGGGGTCTCAGAGGGGGTCTCAGAGGCTGTGCAGGGGTCTCAGAGGCTGTGCAGGGGTCTCAGAGGCTGTGCAGGGGTCTCAGAGGCTGTACAGGGGTCTCAGAGGCTGTGCAGGGGTCTCAGAGGCTGTGCAGGGGTCTCAGAGGCTGTGCAGGGGTCTTAGAGGCTGTGCAGGGGTCTCAGAGGCTGTGCAGGGGTCTCAGAGGCTGTGCAGGGGTCTCAGAGTGGGTCTCAGAGGCTGTGCAGGGGTCTCAGAGGCTGTGCAGGGGTCTCAGAGGGGGTCTCAGAGGCTGTGCAGGGGTCTCAGAGGCTGTGCAGGGGTCTCAGAGGCTGTGCAGGGGTCTCAGAGGCTGTGCAGGGGTCTCAGAGGCTGTGCAGGGGCTCTCAGAGGCTGTGCAGGGCTCTCAGAGGCTGTGCAGGGGTCTCAGAGGCTGTGCAGGGGCTCTCAGAGGCTGTGCAGGGGCTCTCAGAGGCTGTGCAGGGGCTCTCAGAGGCTGTGCAGGGCTCTCAGAGGCTGTGCAGGGGCCCCTGTAACTCTGTATTCATCTTTTTTAAAATCCACACGTTTGTGGTTCTGCAAACAGCTGCAGAGAAGAGGCTCATATTTACCATGAGTTTTGGGACGGCCCTGTTATTCACAAATACAATGTTCCATGATTAAAACAATGTGCCTCGGGTGTAGGACTCCTGCGATGAGGTGATGGATACAACGTGCCTCGGGTGTAGGACTCCTGCGATGAGGTGATGGATACAACGTGCCTCGGGTGTAGGACTCCTGCGATGAGGTGATGGATACAACGTGCCTCGGGTGTAGGACTCCTGCGATGAGGTGATGGATACAACGTGCCTCGGGTGTAGGACTCCTGCGATGAGGTGATGGATACCTGTGACTGAGGTGCTTTAGGCCTGAGCATGGGGGAAATGAATAAAACTTTTTGTTGTAGTATCGATTGTTATGTCGACTAATATTAAAATATTGATGCTCTTGTGATATATTTTATAACCCTAAAAAGGTTGTGAGGCCACACAATGTATTTATTATAAATGATTTCTAAATGTCATCATGTCTGACCCGTCTCTCGCTCCCAGAGAACATACTAAGTGCTACGTTATTCTCTCTGAGTATTTATCTTCACACACAAACTATTCCATGTACACAGTTCACAAACGTATCAGTTGTTGCATTCAAATACCTTTTCGAGAATGTATTTCCAGTAAGTAGTTTTTTAAATATTCAACAAACCGATCCAAACAGGAAACACACCGATCCAAACAGGAAACACACCGATCCAAACAGGAAACACACCGATCCAAACAGGAAACACACCGATCCAAACAGGAAACACACCGATCCAAACAGGAAACACACCGATCCAAACAGGAAACAAACCGATCCAAACAGGAAACACACCGATCCAAACAGGAAACACACCGATCCAAACAGGAAACACACCGATCCAAACAGGAAACAAACCGATCCAAACAGGAAACACACCGATCCAAACAGGAAACACACCGATCCAAACAGGAAACAAACAGGAAACAAACCGATCCAAACAGGAAACAAAGCAATCCAAACAGGAAACAAGAGCGACAAACATTTGAACAAAACAATGCACATTTTCACTGACATAAGAATAAGAAAACGTTCAGTTTCCAAGTCAAAATGAAGCGAGGCAGATGGAGCGGGAGTGAAGGGAGCGAGCGGTGAGAAAGGAGCTCATTTTAGGAGCTTTGTATAAATCACACGCCCAAATGCTAATGCCCCAAAGAGGACACTGATACAGACGACACAGGAACTACAGACAACGACACAAGAACTACTGACAACGACACAAGAACGACAGACAACGACACAAGAACTACAGACAACGACACAAGAACTACACACAACGACACAAGAACTACAGACAACGACACAAGAACTACACACAACGACACAAGAACTACAGACAACGACACAAGAACTACAGACAACGACACAAGAACTACAGACAACGACACAAGAACTACAGACAACGACACAAGAACTACTGACAACGACACAAGAACGACAGACAACGACACAAGAACTACACACAACGACACAAGAACTACAGACAACGACACAAGAACTACTGACAACGACACAAGAACTACTGACAACGACACAAGAACGACAGACAACGACACAGGAACTACAGACAACGACACAAGAACTACTGACAACGACACAAGAACGACAGACAACGACACAGGAACTACAGACAACGACACAAGAACTACAGACAACGACACAAGAACTACAGACAACGACATAAGAACGACAGACAACGACACAAGAACTACTGACAACGACACAAGAACTACTGACAACGACACAAGAACGACAGACAACGACACAGGAACTACAGACAACGACACAAGAACTACTGACAACGACACAAGAACGACAGACAACGACACAAGAACTACACACAACGACACAAGAACTACAGACAACGACACAAGAACTACTGACAACGACACAAGAACTACTGACAACGACACAAGAACGACAGACAACGACACAAGAACTACAGACAACGACACAGGAACTACAGACAACGACACAAGAACTACAGACAACGACACAAGAACTACAGACAACGACATAAGAACTACTGACAACGACACAAGAACGACAGACAACGACACAGGAACTACAGACAACGACACAAGAACTACTGACAACGACACAAGAACGACAGACAACGACACAGGAACTACAGACAACGACACAAGAACTACAGACAACGACACAAGAACTACAGACAACGACATAAGAACTACTGACAACGACACAAGAACGACAGACAACGACACAGGAACTACAGACAACGACACAAGAACTACTGACAACGACACAAGAACGACAGACAACGACACAAGAACTACAGACAACGACACAGGAACTACAGACAACACAAGAACTACAGACAACGACACAAGAACTACAGACAACGACACAGGAACTACAGACAACACAAGAACTACAGACAACAACACAAGAACAACAGACGACACAAGAACTACAGACAACGACACAGGAACTACAGACAACGACACAGGAACTACAGACAACGACACAAGAACTACAGACAACGACACAAGAACGACAGACAACGACACAGGAACTACAGACAACGACACAAGAACGACAGACAACGACACAGGAACTACAGACAACGACACAAGAACTACTGACAACGACACAAGAACGACAGACAACGACACAAGAACTACAGACAACGACACAGGAACTACAGACAACGACACAAGAACTACTGACAACGACACAAGAACGACAGACAACGACACAAGAACTACAGACAACAACACAGGAACTACAGACAACACAAGAACTACTGACAACGACACAAGAACGACAGACGACACAAGAACTACAGACAACGACACAAGAACTACAGACAACGACACAAGAACTACACACAACGACACAAGAACGACAGACAACGACACAAGAACTACAGACAACGACACAAGAACTACTGACAACGACACAAGAACGACAGACAACGACACAGGAACTACAGACGACGACACAAGAACTACTGACAACGACACAAGAACGACAGACAACGACACAAGAACTACAGACAACGACACAAGAATGACAGACAACGACACAAGAACTACACACAACGACACAAGAACGACAGACAACGACACAAGAACTACAGACAACGACACAAGAACTACTGACAACGACACAAGAACGACAGACAACGACACAGGAACTACAGACAACGACACAAGAACTACTGACAACGACACAAGAACGACAGACAACGACACAAGAACTACAGACAACGACACAGGAACTACAGACAACACAAGAACTACAGACAACGACACAAGAACTACAGACAACGACACAGGAACTACAGACAACACAAGAACTACAGACAACGACACAAGAACGACAGACGACACAAGAACTACAGACAACGACACAGGAACTACAGACAACGACACAGGAACTACAGACAACGACACAAGAACTACAGACAACGACACAAGAACTACTGACAACGACACAAGAACGACAGACAACGACACAGGAACTACAGACAACGACACAAGAACTACTGACAACGACACAAGAACGACAGACAACGACACAAGAACTACTGACAACGACACAAGAACGACAGACAACGACACAGGAACTACAGACAACGACACAAGAACTACTGACAACGACACAAGAACGACAGACAACGACACAAGAACTACAGACAACGACACAGGAACTACAGACAACGACACAAGAACTACTGACAACGACACAAGAACGACAGACAACGACACAAGAACTACAGACAACGACACAGGAACTACAGACAACACAAGAACTACAGACAACGACACAAGAACGACAGACGACACAAGAACTACAGACAACGACACAAGAACTACAGACAACGACACAAGAACTACACACAACGACACAAGAACGACAGACAACGACACAAGAACTACAGACAACGACACAAGAACGACAGACAACGACACAAGAACTACACACAACGACACAAGAACGACAGACAACGACACAAGAACTACAGACAACGACACAAGAACTACTGACAACGACACAAGAATGACAGACAACGACACAGGAACTACAGACAACGACACAAGAACTACTGACAACGACACAAGAACGACAGACAACGACACAAGAACTACAGACAACGACACAAGAATGACAGACAACGACACAAGAACTACACACAACGACACAAGAACGACAGACAACGACACAAGAACTACAGACAACGACACAAGAACTACTGACAACGACACAAGAACGACAGACAACGACACAGGAACTACAGACAACGACACAAGAACTACTGACAACGACACAAGAACGACAGACAACGACACAAGAACTACAGACAACGACACAGGAACTACAGACAACACAAGAACTACAGACAACGACACAAGAACTACAGACAACGACACAGGAACTACAGACAACACAAGAACTACAGACAACGACACAAGAACGACAGACGACACAAGAACTACAGACAACGACACAGGAACTACAGACAACGACACAGGAACTACAGACAACGACACAAGAACTACAGACAACGACACAAGAACTACTGACAACGACACAAGAACTACTGACAACGACACAAGAACGACAGACAACGACACAAGAACTACACACAACGACACAAGAACGACAGACAACGACACAAGAACTACAGACAACGACACAAGAACTACTGACAACGACACAAGAACGACAGACAACGACACAGGAACTACAGACAACGACACAAGAACTACTGACAACGACACAAGAACGACAGACAACGACACAAGAACTACAGACAACGACACAGGAACTACAGACAACACAAGAACTACAGACAACGACACAAGAACTACAGACAACGACACAGGAACTACAGACAACACAAGAACTACAGACAACGACACAAGAACGACAGACGACACAAGAACTACAGACAACGACACAGGAACTACAGACAACGACACAAGAACTACAGACAACGACACCAGAACTACTGACAACGACACAAGAACGACAGACAACGACACAGGAACTACAGACAACGACACAAGAACTACTGACAACGACACAAGAACGACAGACAACGACACAAGAACTACTGACAACGACACAAGAACGACAGACAACGACACAGGAACTACAGACAACGACACAAGAACTACTGACAACGACACAAGAACGACAGACGACACAAGAACTACAGACAACGACACAGGAACTACAGACAACGACACAAGAACTACTGACAACGACACAAGAACGACAGACAACGACACAAGAACTACAGACAACGACACAGGAACTACAGACAACACAAGAACTACAGACAACGACACAAGAACGACAGACAACGACACAGGAACTACAGACAACGACACAAGAACTACTGACAACGACACAAGAACGACAGACAACGACACAAGAACTACTGACAACGACACAAGAACGACAGACAACGACACAGGAACTACAGACAACGACACAAGAACTACTGACAACGACACAAGAACGACAGACAACGACATAAGAACTACAGACAACGACACAGGAACTACAGACAACACAAGAACTACAGACAACGACACAAGAACGACAGACGACACAAGAACTACAGACAGCGACACAGGAACGACAGACAACGACACAGGAACTACAGACAACGACACAAGAACTACAGACAACGACACAGGAACTACAGACAACGACACAAGAACTACAGACGACGACACAGGAACTACAGACGACACAAGAACGACAGACAACGACACAGGAACTACAGACAACGACACAGGAACTACAGACAACGACACAGGAACTACAGACGACACAAGAATGACAGACAACTACAGACAACGACACATGAACTACAGACAACGACACAAGAACTACAGACGACACAAGAACGACAGACAACGACACAGGAACTACAGACAACGACACAAGAACTACAGACAACGACACAGGAACTACAGACAACGACACAAGAACTACTGACAACGACACAAGAACGACAGACAACGACACAAGAACTACAGACAACGACACAGGAACTACAGACAACGACACAAGAACTACAGACAACGACACAAGAACAACAGACAACGACACAAGAACTACAGACAACGACACAGGAACTACAGACAACGACACAAGAACTACTGACAACGACACAAGAACGACAGACAACGACACAAGAACTACAGACAACGACACAGGAACTACAGACAACGACACAAGAACTACAGACAACGACACAAGAACAACAGACAACGACACAAGAACTACAGACAACGACACAGGAACTACAGACAACGACACAAGAACTACAGACGACACAGGAACTACAGACAACGACACAGGAACTAGAGACAACGACACAGGAACTACAGACGACACAAGAACGACAGACAACGACACAAGAACTACAGACAACGACACAGGAACTAAAGACAACGACACAAGAACTACAGACAACGACACAGGAACTACAGACAACGACACAAGAACTACAGACGACACAGGAACTACAGACAACGACACAGGAACTAGAGAAAACGACACAGGAACTACAGACGACACAAGAACTACGGACAACGACACAGGAACTACAGACAACGACACAGGAACTACAGACAACGACACAAGAACTACAGACGACACAAGAACGACAGACAACGACACAGGAACTACAGACAACGACACAGGAACTACAGACAACGACACAGAAACTACAGACAACGACACAAGAACTACAGTCAACGACACAAGAACTACAGACGTCACAAGAACGACAGACAACGACACAGGAACTACAGACAACGACACAGGAACTACAGACAACGACACAGGAACTACAGACGACACAAGAACGACAGACAACGACACAGGAACTACAGACAACGACACAGGAACTACAGACAACGACACAAGAACTACAGACGACACAAGAACGACAGACAACGACACAGGAACTACAGACAACGACACAAGAACTACAGACAATGACACAGGAACTACAGACAACGACACAAGAACTACAGACGACACCAGAACGACAGACAATGACACAGGAACTACAGACAACGACACAAGAACTACAGACGACACAAGAACTACAGACAACGACACAAGAACGACAGACAACGACACAAGAACTAGAGAAAACGACACAGGAACTACAGACGACACAAGAACTACGGACAACGACACAGGAACTACAGACAACGACACAGGAACTACAGACAACGACACAAGAACTACAGACGACACAAGAACGACAGACAACGACACAGGAACTACAGACAACGACACAAGAACTACAGACGACACAAGAACGACAGACAACGACACAGGAACTACAGACAACGACACAGGAACTACAGACAACGACACAGAAACTACAGACAACGACACAAGAACTACAGTCAACGACACAAGAACTACAGACGTCACAAGAACGACAGACAACGACACAGGAACTACAGACAACGACACAGGAACTACAGACAACGACACAGGAACTACAGACGACACAAGAACGACAGACAACGACACAGGAACTACAGACAACGACACAGGAACTACAGACAACGACACAAGAACTACAGACGACACAAGAACGACAGACAACGACACAGGAACTACAGACAACGACACAAGAACTACAGACAATGACACAGGAACTACAGACAACGACACAAGAACTACAGACGACACCAGAACGACAGACAATGACACAGGAACTACAGACAACGACACAAGAACTACAGACGACACAAGAACTACAGACAACGACACAAGAACGACAGACAACGACACAAGAACTACAGACAACGACACAAGAACGACAGACAACGACACAAGAACGACAGACAACGACACAATAACTACAGACAACGGCACAGGAACTACAGACAACGACACAAGAACTACAGACGACACAAGAACTACAGACGACACAAGAACTACAGACAACGACACAAGAACGACAGACAACGACACAATAACTACAGACAACGGCACAGGAACTACAGACCACACAAGAACTACAGACAACGACACAAGAACGACAGACAACGACACAAGAACTACAGACAACGACACAAGAACGACAGACAACGACACAAGAACGACAGACAACGACACAAGAACTACAGACAACGACACCGGAACTACAGACAACGACACAAGAACTACTGACAACGACACAAGAACGACAGACAACGACACAAGAACTACAGACAACGACACAGGAACTAGAGACAACGACACAAGAACAACAGACAACGACACAAGAACTACAGACAACGACACAGGAACTACAGACAACGACACAAGAACTACAGACGACACAGGAACTACAGACAACGACACAGGAACTAGAGACAACGACACAAGAACGACAGACAACGACACAAGAACTACAGACAACGACACAGGAACTACAGACAACGACACAAGAACTACAGACAACGACACAGGAACTACAGACAACGACACAAGAACTACAGACGACACAGGAACTACAGACAACGACACAGGAACTAGAGAAAACGACACAGGAACTACAGACGACACAAGAACTACGGACAACGACACAGGAACTACAGACAACGACACAGGAACTACAGACAACGACACAAGAACTACAGACGACACAAGAACGACAGACAACGACACAGGAACTACAGACAACGACACAGGAACTACAGACAACGACACAGGAACTACAGACGACACAAGAATGACAGACAACTACAGACAACGACACATGAACTACAGACAACGACACAAGAACTACAGACGACACAAGAACGACAGACAACGACACAGGAACTACAGACAACGACACAAGAACTACAGACAACGACACAGGAACTACAGACAACGACACAAGAACTACAGACGACGACACAGGAACTACAGACGACACAAGAACGACAGACAACGACACAGGAACTACAGACAACGACACAGGAACTACAGACAACGACACAGGAACTACAGACGACACAAGAATGACAGACAACTACAGACAACGACACATGAACTACAGACAACGACACAAGAACTACAGACGACACAAGAACGACAGACAACGACACAGGAACTACAGACAACGACACAAGAACTACAGACAACGACACAGGAACTACAGACAACGACACAAGAACTACTGACAACGACACAAGAACGACAGACAACGACACAAGAACTACAGACAACGACACAGGAACTACAGACAACGACACAAGAACTACAGACAACGACACAAGAACAACAGACAACGACACAAGAACTACAGACAACGACACAGGAACTACAGACAACGACACAAGAACTACTGACAACGACACAAGAACGACAGACAACGACACAAGAACTACAGACAACGACACAGGAACTACAGACAACGACACAAGAACTACAGACAACGACACAAGAACAACAGACAACGACACAAGAACTACAGACAACGACACAGGAACTACAGACAACGACACAAGAACTACAGACGACACAGGAACTACAGACAACGACACAGGAACTAGAGACAACGACACAGGAACTACAGACGACACAAGAACGACAGACAACGACACAAGAACTACAGACAACGACACAGGAACTAAAGACAACGACACAAGAACTACAGACAACGACACAGGAACTACAGACAACGACACAAGAACTACAGACGACACAGGAACTACAGACAACGACACAGGAACTAGAGAAAACGACACAGGAACTACAGACGACACAAGAACTACGGACAACGACACAGGAACTACAGACAACGACACAGGAACTACAGACAACGACACAAGAACTACAGACGACACAAGAACGACAGACAACGACACAGGAACTACAGACAACGACACAGGAACTACAGACAACGACACAGAAACTACAGACAACGACACAAGAACTACAGTCAACGACACAAGAACTACAGACGTCACAAGAACGACAGACAACGACACAGGAACTACAGACAACGACACAGGAACTACAGACAACGACACAGGAACTACAGACGACACAAGAACGACAGACAACGACACAGGAACTACAGACAACGACACAGGAACTACAGACAACGACACAAGAACTACAGACGACACAAGAACGACAGACAACGACACAGGAACTACAGACAACGACACAAGAACTACAGACAATGACACAGGAACTACAGACAACGACACAAGAACTACAGACGACACCAGAACGACAGACAATGACACAGGAACTACAGACAACGACACAAGAACTACAGACGACACAAGAACTACAGACAACGACACAAGAACGACAGACAACGACACAAGAACTAGAGAAAACGACACAGGAACTACAGACGACACAAGAACTACGGACAACGACACAGGAACTACAGACAACGACACAGGAACTACAGACAACGACACAAGAACTACAGACGACACAAGAACGACAGACAACGACACAGGAACTACAGACAACGACACAAGAACTACAGACGACACAAGAACGACAGACAACGACACAGGAACTACAGACAACGACACAGGAACTACAGACAACGACACAGAAACTACAGACAACGACACAAGAACTACAGTCAACGACACAAGAACTACAGACGTCACAAGAACGACAGACAACGACACAGGAACTACAGACAACGACACAGGAACTACAGACAACGACACAGGAACTACAGACGACACAAGAACGACAGACAACGACACAGGAACTACAGACAACGACACAGGAACTACAGACAACGACACAAGAACTACAGACGACACAAGAACGACAGACAACGACACAGGAACTACAGACAACGACACAAGAACTACAGACAATGACACAGGAACTACAGACAACGACACAAGAACTACAGACGACACCAGAACGACAGACAATGACACAGGAACTACAGACAACGACACAAGAACTACAGACGACACAAGAACTACAGACAACGACACAAGAACGACAGACAACGACACAAGAACTACAGACAACGACACAAGAACGACAGACAACGACACAAGAACGACAGACAACGACACAATAACTACAGACAACGGCACAGGAACTACAGACAACGACACAAGAACTACAGACGACACAAGAACTACAGACGACACAAGAACTACAGACAACGACACAAGAACGACAGACAACGACACAATAACTACAGACAACGGCACAGGAACTACAGACCACACAAGAACTACAGACAACGACACAAGAACGACAGACAACGACACAAGAACTACAGACAACGACACAAGAACGACAGACAACGACACAAGAACGACAGACAACGACACAAGAACTACAGACAACGACACCGGAACTACAGACAACGACACAAGAACTACTGACAACGACACAAGAACGACAGACAACGACACAAGAACTACAGACAACGACACAGGAACTAGAGACAACGACACAAGAACAACAGACAACGACACAAGAACTACAGACAACGACACAGGAACTACAGACAACGACACAAGAACTACAGACGACACAGGAACTACAGACAACGACACAGGAACTAGAGACAACGACACAAGAACGACAGACGTCACAAGAACGACAGACAACGACACAGGAACTACAGACAACGACACAGGAACTACAGACAACGACACAGGAACTACAGACGACACAAGAACGACAGACAACGACACAGGAACTACAGACAACGACACAGGAACTACAGACAACGACACAAGAACTACAGACGACACAAGAACGACAGACAACGACACAGGAACTACAGACAACGACACAAGAACTACAGACAATGACACAGGAACTACAGACAACGACACAAGAACTACAGACGACACCAGAACGACAGACAATGACACAGGAACTACAGACAACGACACAAGAACTACAGACGACACAAGAACTACAGACAACGACACAAGAACGACAGACAACGACACAAGAACTAGAGAAAACGACACAGGAACTACAGACGACACAAGAACTACGGACAACGACACAGGAACTACAGACAACGACACAGGAACTACAGACAACGACACAAGAACTACAGACGACACAAGAACGACAGACAACGACACAGGAACTACAGACAACGACACAAGAACTACAGACGACACAAGAACGACAGACAACGACACAGGAACTACAGACAACGACACAGGAACTACAGACAACGACACAGAAACTACAGACAACGACACAAGAACTACAGTCAACGACACAAGAACTACAGACGTCACAAGAACGACAGACAACGACACAGGAACTACAGACAACGACACAGGAACTACAGACAACGACACAGGAACTACAGACGACACAAGAACGACAGACAACGACACAGGAACTACAGACAACGACACAGGAACTACAGACAACGACACAAGAACTACAGACGACACAAGAACGACAGACAACGACACAGGAACTACAGACAACGACACAAGAACTACAGACAATGACACAGGAACTACAGACAACGACACAAGAACTACAGACGACACCAGAACGACAGACAATGACACAGGAACTACAGACAACGACACAAGAACTACAGACGACACAAGAACTACAGACAACGACACAAGAACGACAGACAACGACACAAGAACTACAGACAACGACACAAGAACGACAGACAACGACACAAGAACGACAGACAACGACACAATAACTACAGACAACGGCACAGGAACTACAGACAACGACACAAGAACTACAGACGACACAAGAACTACAGACGACACAAGAACTACAGACAACGACACAAGAACGACAGACAACGACACAATAACTACAGACAACGGCACAGGAACTACAGACCACACAAGAACTACAGACAACGACACAAGAACGACAGACAACGACACAAGAACTACAGACAACGACACAAGAACGACAGACAACGACACAAGAACGACAGACAACGACACAAGAACTACAGACAACGACACCGGAACTACAGACAACGACACAAGAACTACTGACAACGACACAAGAACGACAGACAACGACACAAGAACTACAGACAACGACACAGGAACTAGAGACAACGACACAAGAACAACAGACAACGACACAAGAACTACAGACAACGACACAGGAACTACAGACAACGACACAAGAACTACAGACGACACAGGAACTACAGACAACGACACAGGAACTAGAGACAACGACACAAGAACGACAGACAACGACACAAGAACTACAGACAACGACACAGGAACTACAGACAACGACACAAGAACTACAGACAACGACACAGGAACTACAGACAACGACACAAGAACTACAGACGACACAGGAACTACAGACAACGACACAGGAACTAGAGAAAACGACACAGGAACTACAGACGACACAAGAACTACGGACAACGACACAGGAACTACAGACAACGACACAGGAACTACAGACAACGACACAAGAACTACAGACGACACAAGAACGACAGACAACGACACAGGAACTACAGACAACGACACAAGAACTACAAACGACACAAGAACGACAGACAACGACACAGGAACTACAGACAACGACACAGGAACTACAGACAACGACACAAGAACTACAGACGACACAAGAACGACAGACAACGACACAGGAACTACAGACAACGACACAGGAACTACAGACAACGACACAAGAACTACAAACGACACAAGAACGACAGACAACGACACAGGAACTACAGACAACGACACAGGAACTACAGACAACGACACAGAAACTACAGACAACGACACAAGAACTACAGTCAACGACACAAGAACTACAGACGTCACAAGAACGACAGACAACGACACAGGAACTACAGACAACGACACAGGAACTACAGACGACACAAGAACGACAGACAACGACACAGGAACTACAGACAACGACACAAGAACTACAGACGACACAAGAACGACAGACAACGACACAATAACTACAGACAACGGCACAGGAACTACAGACAACACAAGAACTACAGACAACGACACAAGAACGACAGACAACGACACAAGAACGACAGACAACGACACAATAACTACAGACAACGGCACAGGAACTACAGACAACACAAGAACTACAGACAACGACACAAGAACGACAGACAACGACACAAGAACTACAGACAACGACACAAGAACTACAGACAACGACACAGGAACTACAGACAACACAAGAACTACAGACAACGACACAGGAACTACAGACAACGACACAAGAACTACAGACGACACAGGAACTACAGACAACGACACAGGAACTAGAGACAACGACACAGGAACTACAGACGACACAAGAACGACAGACAACGACACAGGAACTACAGACAACGACACAAGAACGACAGACGACACAGGAACTACAGACAACGACACAGGAACTAGAGAAAACGACACAGGAACTACAGACGACACAAGAACTACAGACAACGACACAGGAACTACAGACAACGACACAGGAACTACAGACAACACAAGAACTACAGACAACGACACAGGAACTACAGACAACGACACAAGAACTACAGACGACACAGGAACTACAGACAACGACACAGGAACTACAGACAACGACACAAGAACTACAGACAACGACACAGGAACTACAGACAACGACACAAGAACTACAGACGACACAGGAACTACAGACAACGACACAGGAACTAGAGAAAACGACACAGGAACTACAGACGACACAAGAACTACGGACAACGACACAGGAACTACAGACAACGACACAGGAACTACAGACAACGACACAAGAACTACAGACGACACAAGAACGACAGACAACGACACAGGAACTACAGACAACGACACAAGAACTACAAACGACACAAGAACGACAGACAACGACACAGGAACTACAGACAACAACACAGGAACTACAGACAACGACACAGAAACTACAGACAACGACACAAGAACTACAGTCAACGACACAAGAACTACAGACGTCACAAGAACGACTGACAACGACACAGGAACTACAGACAACGACACAGGAACTACAGACGACACAAGAACGACAGACAACGACACAGGAACTACAGACAACGACACAAGAACTACAGACGACACAAGAACTACAGACAACGACACAAGAACGACAGACAACGACACAAGAACTACAGACAACGACACAAGAACTACAGACGACACAAGAACGACAGACAACGACACAGGAACTACAGACAACGACACAAGAACTACAAACGACACAAGAACGACAGACAACGACACAGGAACTACAGACAACAACACAGGAACTACAGACAACGACACAGAAACTACAGACAACGACACAAGAACTACAGTCAACGACACAAGAACTACAGACGTCACAAGAACGACAGACAACGACACAGGAACTACAGACAACGACACAGGAACTACAGACGACACAAGAACGACAGACAACGACACAGGAACTACAGACAACGACACAAGAACTACAGACGACACAAGAACTACAGACAACGACACAGGAACTACAGACAACGACACAAGAACTACAGACGACACAGGAACTACAGACAACGACACAGGAACTAGAGACGACACAGGAACTACAGACGACACAAGAACGACAGACAACGACACAGGAACTACAGACAACGACACAAGAACGACAGACAACGACACAAGAACGACAGACAACGACACAAGAACTACAGACAACGACACAAGAACTACAGACAACGACACAGGAACTACAGACAACACAAGAACTACAGACAACGACACAGGAACTACAGACAACGACACAAGAACTACAGACGACACAGGAACTACAGACAACGACACAGGAACTAGAGACGACACAGGAACTACAGACGACACAAGAACGACAGACAACGACACAGGAACTACAGACAACGACACAAGAACGACAGACAACGACACAAGAACTACAGACAACGACACAGGAACTACAGACAACACAAGAACTACAGACAACGACACAGGAACTACAGACAACGACACAAGAACTACAGACGACACAGGAACTACAGACAACGACACAGGAACTAGAGAAAACGACACAGGAACTACAGACGACACAAGAACTACAGACAACGACACAGGAACTACAGACAACGACACAGGAACTACAGACAACGACACAAGAACTACAGACGACACAAGAACGACAGACAACGACACAGGAACTACAGACAACGACACAAGAACTACAGACAACGACACAATAACTACAGACGACACAAGAACGACAGACAACGACACAGGAACTACAGATGACACAAGAACGACAGACAACGACACAGGAACTACAGACGACACAATAACTACAGACAACGACACAGGAACTACAGACGACGACACAAGAACTACAGACAACGACACAGGAACTACAGACAACGACACAGGAACTACAGACGACACAAGAACTACAGACAACGACACAGGAACTACTGACAACGACACAGGAACTACAGACAACGACACAAGAACTACAGACGACACAAGAACGACAGACAACGACACAGGAACTACAGACAACGACACAAGAACTACAGACAACGACACAGGAACTACAGACAACGACACAAGAACTACAGACGACACAAGAACGACAGACAACGACACAGGAACTACAGACGACACAAGAACGACAGACAACTACAGACAACGACACAGGAACTACAGACGACACAAGAACGACAGACAACGACACAAGAACTACAGACGACACAAGAACGACAGACAACTACAGACAATGACACAGAAACTACAGACAACGACACAAGAACTACAGACAACGACACAAGAACTACAGACGACACAAGAACGACAGACAACGACACAGGAACTACAGACAACGACACAAGAACTACAGACGACACAAGAACGACAGACAACGACACAGGAACTACAGACAACGACACAGGAACTACAGACAACGACACAAGAACTACAGACGACACAAGAACGACGGACAACGACACAGGAACTACAGACAAAGACACAAGAACTACAGACGACACAAGAACAACAGACGACAATGACAGACGATACAAGAACGACAGACGACACAAGAACAACAGACGACAATGACAGACGACACAATAACAACAGACGACACAAGAACGACAGACGACACAAGAACGACAGACGACACAAGAACGACAGACGACACAAGAGCGACAGACGACACAAGAACGACAGACATCGACACAAGAACGACAGACAACGACACAAGAACGACAGACAACGACACAGGAACTACAGACAACGACACAGGAACTACAGACAACGACACAAGAACTACAGACGACACAAGAACGACAGACGACAATGACAGACGACACAAGAACGACAGACAACAATGACAGACGATACAAGAACGACAGACGAGACAAGAACGACAGACGACACAAAAACGACAGACGGCACAAGAACAACAGACAACGACACAGGAACTACAGACAACGACACAGGAACTACAGACGACACAAGAACGACAGACAACGACACAGGAACTACAGACAACGACACAAGAACTACAGACGACACAAGAACGACAGACAACGACACAATAACTACAGACAACGGCACAGGAACTACAGACAACACAAGAACTACAGACAACGACACAAGAACGACAGACAACGACACAAGAACTACAGACAACGACACAGGAACTACAGACGACACAAGAACGACAGACAACGACACAGGAACTACAGACAACGACACAAGAACTACAGACGACACAAGAACGACAGACAACGACACAATAACTACAGACAACGGCACAGGAACTACAGACAACACAAGAACTACAGACAACGACACAAGAACGACAGACAACGACACAAGAACTACAGACAACGACACAATAACTACAGACAACGGCACAGGAACTACAGACAACACAAGAACTACAGACAACGACACAAGAACGACAGACAACGACACAAGAACTACAGACAACGACACAAGAACTACAGACAACGACACAGGAACTACAGACAACACAAGAACTACAGACAACGACACAGGAACTACAGACAACGACACAAGAACTACAGACGACACAGGAACTACAGACAACGACACAGGAACTAGAGACAACGACACAGGAACTACAGACGACACAAGAACGACAGACAACGACACAGGAACTACAGACAACGACACAAGAACGACAGACGACACAGGAACTACAGACAACGACACAGGAACTACAGACAACACAAGAACTACAGACAACGACACAGGAACTACAGACAACGACACAAGAACTACAGACAACACAGGAACTACAGACAACGACACAGGAACTACAGACAACGACACAAGAACTACAGACAACGACACAGGAACTACAGACAACGACACAGGAACTAGAGACAACGACACAAGAACGACAGACAACGACACAAGAACTACAGACAACGACACAGGAACTACAGACAACGACACAAGAACTACAGACAACGACACAAGAACTACAGACGACACAGGAACTACAGACAACGACACAGGAACTAGAGAAAACGACACAGGAACTACAGACAACGACACAGGAACTACAGACAACGACACAAGAACTACAGACGACACAAGAACGACAGACAACGACACAAGAACTACAGACGACACAAGAACGACAGACAACGACACAGGAACTACAGACAACGACACAAGAACTACAGACGACACAAGAACTACAGACAACGACACAAGAACGACAGACAACGACACAAGAACTACAGACAACGACACAAGAACGACAGACAACGACACAAGAACGACAGACAACGACACAATAACTACAGACAACGGCACAGGAACTACAGACAACACAAGAACTACAGACAACGACACAAGAACGACAGACAACGACACAAGAACTACAGACAACGACACAAGAACTACAGACAACGACACAGGAACTACAGACAACACAAGAACTACAGACAACGACACAGGAACTACAGACAACGACACAAGAACTACAGACGACACAGGAACTACAGACAACGACACAAGAACTACAGACAACGACACAGGAACTACTGACAACGACACAGGAACTACAGACGACACAAGAACTACAGACGACAATGACAGACGACACAATAACAACAGACGACACAAGAACGACAGACGACACAAGAACGACAGACGACACAAGAACGACAGACGACACAAGAGCGACAGACGACACAAGAACGACAGACATCGACACAAGAACGACAGACAACGACACAAGAACGACAGACAACGACACAGGAACTACAGACAAAGACACAGGAACTACAGACAACGACACAAGAACTACAGACAACACAAGAACGACAGACGACAATGACAGACGACACAAGAACGACAGACAACAATGACAGACGATACAAGAACGACAGACGAGACAAGAACGACAGACGACACAAAAACGACAGACGACAATGACGGATGACACAAGAACGACAGACGGCACAAGAACAACAGACGACACAAGAACGTCAGATGACACAAGAACAACAGAAGACAATGACAGATGACACAAGAACAACAGACGACACAAGGACGACAGACGACACAAAAACGACAGACGACAATGACGGATGACACAAGAACAACAGATGGCACAAGAACGACAGACGGCACAAGAACAACAGACGACAATGACGGATGACACAAGAACAACAGACGGCCCAAGAACAACAGACGACACAAGAACGACAGACGACACTAGAACGACAGACGGCACAAGAACGACAGACGACACAGGAACGACAGACGGCACAAGAACGACAGACGACACAAGAACGACAGACGACACAAGAACGACAGACGACAATGACGGATGACACAAGAACAACAGACGACACAATAACAACCGACGACACAAGGACGACAGACGAAACAAGAACGACAGACGACAATGACGGATGACACAAGAACGACAGACGGCACAAGAACGACGGACGGCACAAGAACAACAGACAACAATGACGGATGACACAAGGACGACAGACGGCACAAGAACAACAGACGATACAAAAACAACAGACGACAATGACGGATGACACAAGAACGACAGACGGCACAAGAACGACAGACGGCACAAGAACAACAGACGACACAAGAACGTCGGACGACACAAGAACAACAGACGACAATGACGGATAACACAAGAACGACAGACGGCACAAGAACGACAGACGGCACAAGAACGACAGACGGCACAAGAACGACAGACGACACAGGAACGACAGACGACACAAGAACGACAGACGACAATGACGGATGACACAAGAACTACAGACGACACAAGAACAACAGACGACAATGACAGACGATACAAGAACGACAGACGACACAAGAACGACATACGACAATGACAGACGACACAATAACAACAGACGACACAAGAACGACAGACGACACAAGAACGACAGACGACACAAGAACGACAGACAACGACACAAGAACGACAGACAACGACACAAGAACGACAGACAACGACACAGGAACTACAGACAACGACACAGGAACTACAGACAACGACACAAGAACTACAGACGACACAAGAACTACAGACGACAATGACAGACGATACAGGAACGACAGACGAGACAAGAACGACAGACGACACAAAAACGACAGACGACAATGACGGATGACACAAGAACGACAGACGGCACAAGAACAACAGACGACACAAGAACGTCAGATGACACAAGAACTACAGACGATAATGACAGATGACACAAGAACAACAGACGACACAAGGACGACAGACGACACAAGAACGACAGACGACAATGACGGATGACACAAGAACAACAGACGACACAATAACTACAGACAACGGCACAGGAACTACAGACAACACAAGAACTACAGACAACGACACAGGAACTACAGACAACAACACAGGAACTACAGACAACGACACAAGAACTACAGACGACACAAGAACGACAGACAACGACACAGGAACTACAGACAACGACACAGGAACTACAGATGACAGAAGAACTACAGACAACGACACAGGAACTACAGACAACGACACAAGAACTACAGACGACACAAGAACGACAGACAACGACACAGGAACTACAGACAACGACACAATAACTACAGACGACACAAGAACGACAGACAACGACACAGGAACTACAGACGACACAAGAACGACAGACAACGACACAGGAACTACAGACGACACAAGAACGACAGACAACGACACAGGAACTACTGACAACGACACAGGAACTACAGACAACGACACAAGAACTACAGACGACACAAGAACGACAGACAACGACACAGGAACTACAGACAACGACACAAGAACTACAGACAACGACACAGGAACTACAGACAACGACACAAGAACTACAGACGACACAAGAACTACAGACAACGACACAGGAACTACAGACAACGACACAAGAACTACAGACGACACAAGAACGACAGACAACGACACAGGAACTACAGACGACACAAGAACGACAGACAACTACAGACAACGACACAGGAACTACAGACGACACAAGAACGACAGACAACGACACAAGAACTACAGACGACACAAGAACGACAGACAACTACAGACAACGACACAGGAACTACAGACAACGACACAAGAACTACAGACAACGACACAAGAACTACAGACGACACAAGAACGACAGACAACGACACAGGAACTACAGACAACGACACAAGAACTACAGACGACACAAGAACGACAGACAACGACACAGGAACTACAGACAACGACACAGGAACTACAGACAACGACACAAGAACTACAGACGACATAAGAACGACGGACAACGACACAGGAACTACAGACAAAGACACAAGAACTACAGACGACACAAGAACAACAGACGACAATGACAGACGATACAAGAACGACAGACGACACAAGAACAACAGACGACAATGACAGACGACACAATAACAACAGACGACACAAGAACGACAGACGACACAAGAACGACAGACGACACAAGAACGACAGACGACACAAGAGCGACAGACGACACAAGAACGACAGACATCGACACAAGAACGACAGACAACGACACAAGAACGACAGACAACGACACAGGAACTACAGACAACGACACAGGAACTACAGACAACGACACAAGAACTACAGACGACACAAGAACGACAGACGACAATGACAGACGACACAAGAACGACAGACAACAATGACAGACGATACAAGAACGACAGACGAGACAAGAACGACAGACGACACAAAAACGACAGACGACAATGACGGATGACACAAGAACGACAGACGGCACAAGAACAACAGAAGACAATGACAGACGACACAATAACAACAGACGACACAAGGACGACAGACGACACAAAAACGACAGACGACAATGACGGATGGCACAAGAACGACAGACGGCACAAGAACGACAGACGGCACAAGAACAACAGACGACAATGACGGATGACACAAGGACGACAGACGGCACAAGAACAACAGACGACACAAGAACGACAGACGACACTAGAACGACAGACGGCACAAGAACGACAGACGACACAGGAACGACAGACGGCACAAGAACGACAGACGACACAAGAACGACAGACGACACAAGAACGACAGACGACAATGACGGATGACACAAGAACAACAAACGACACAATAACAACATACGACACTGACGGATGACACAAGAACAACAGACGACACAATAACAACCGACGACACAAGGACGACAGACGAAACAAGAACGACAGACGACAATGACGGATGACACAAGAACGACAGACGGCACAAGAACGACGGACGGCACAAGAACAACAGACGACAATGACGGATGACACAAGGACGACAGACGGCACAAGAACAACAGACGATACAAAAACAACAGACGACAATGACGGATGACACAAGAACGACAGACGGCACAAGAACGACAGACGGCACAAGAACAACAGACGACACAAGAACGTCGGACGACACAAGAACAACAGACGACAATGACGGATAACACAAGAACGACAGACGGCACAAGAACGACAGACGGCACAAGAACGACAGACGGCACAAGAACGACAGACGACACAGGAACGACAGACGGCACAAGAACGACAGACGACACAAGAACGACAGACGACACAAGAACGACAGACGACAATGACGGATGACACAAGAACTACAGACGACACAAGAACAACAGACGACAATGACAGACGATACAAGAACGACAGACGACACAAGAACGACATACGACAATGACAGACGACACAATAACAACAGACGACACAAGAACGACAGACGACACAAGAACGACAGACGACACAAGAACGACAGACGACACAAGAACGACAGACAACGACACAAGAACGACAGACAACGACACAAGAACGACAGACAACGACACAGGAACTACAGACAACGACACAGGAACTACAGACAACGACACAAGAACTACAGACGACACAAGAACGACAGACAACAATGACAGACGATACAAGAACGACAGACGAGACAAGAACGACAGACGACACAAAAACGACAGACGACAATGACGGATGACACAAGAACGACAGACGGCACAAGAACAACAGACGACACAAGAACGTCAGATGACACAAGAACTACAGACGATAATGACAGATGACACCAGAACAACAGACGACACAAGGACGACAGACGACACAAGAACGACAGACGACAATGACGGATGACACAAGAACGACAGACAACGACACAATAACTACAGACAACGGCACAGGAACTACAGACAACACAAGAACTACAGACAACGACACAAGAACGACAGACAACGACACAAGAACTACAGACAACGACACAAGAACGACAGACAACGACACAAGAACTACAGACAACGACACAGGAACTACAGACAACACAAGAACTACAGACAACGACACAGGAACTACAGACAACGACACAAGAACTACAGACGACACAGGAACTACAGACAACGACACAGGAACTAGAGACAACTACACAGGAACTACAGACGACACAAGAACGACAGACAACGACACAGGAACTACAGACAATGACACAAGAACGACAGACAACGACACAAGAACTACAGACAACGACACAGGAACTACAGACAACACAAGAACTACAGACAACGACACAGGAACTACAGACAATGACACAAGAACTACAGACGACACAGGAACTACAGACAACGACACAGGAACTAGAGAAAACGACACAGGAACTACAGACGACACAAGAACTACAGACAACGACACAGGAACTACAGACAACGACACAGGAACAACGACACAATAACTACAGACGACACAAGAACGACAGACAACGACACAGGAACTACAGACGACACAAGAACGACAGACAACGACACAGGAACTACAGACGACACAAGAACTACAGACAACGACACAGGAACTACAGACAACGACACAAGAACTACAGACAACGACACAGGAACTACAGACAACGACACAAGAACTACAGACAACGACACAGGAACTACAGACAACGACACAAGAACTACAGACGACACAAGAACTACAGACAACGACACAGGAACTACAGACAACGACACAAGAACTACAGACGACACAAGAACGACAGACAACGACACAGGAACTACAGACGACACAAGAACGACAGACAACTACAGACAACGACACAGGAACTACAGACAACGACACAAGAACTACAGACGACACAAGAATGTAAGACAACGACACAGGAACTACAGACAACGACACAAGAACTACAGACAACGACACAGGAACTACAGACGACACAAGAACGACAGACAACGACACAGGAACTACAGACAACGACACAAGAACTACAGACGACACAAGAACTACAGACAACGACACAGGAACTACAGACGACACAAGAACTACAGACAACACAAGAACGACAGACAACGACACAGGAACTACAGACGACACAAGAATGACAGACAACTACAGACAACGACACAGGAACTACAGACAACGACACAAGAACTACAGACGACACAAGAATGACAGACAACGACACAGGAACTACAGACAACGACACAAGAACTACAGACGACACAAGAACGACAGACAACGACACAGGAACTACAGACAACGACACAGGAACTACAGACAACGACACAGGAACTACAGACAACGACACAGGAACTACAGACAACGACACAAGAACTACAGACGACACAAGAACGACAGACAACAACACAGGAACTACAGACAACGACACAAGAACTACAGACAACGACACAAGAACTACAGACGACACAAGAACGACAGACAACGACACAGGAACTACAGACAACGACACAAGAACTACAGACGACACAAGAACGACAGACAACGACACAGGAACTACAGACAACGACACAAGAACTACAGACGACACAAGAATGACAGACAACGACACAGGAACTACAGACAACGACACAAGAACTACAGACGACACAAGAACGACAGACAACGACACAAGAACGACAGACAACGACACAGGAACTACAGACAACGACACAGGAACTACAGACAACGACACAGGAACTACAGACGACACAAGAACGACAGACAACGACACAGGAACTACAGACAACGACACAGGAACTACAGACAACGACACAAGAACTACAGACGACACAAGAACGACAGACAACGACACAGGAACTACAGACAACGACACAAGAACTACAGACGACACAAGAACTACAGACAACGACACAGGAACTACAGACGACACAAGAACTACAGACGACACAAGAACGACAGACAACGACACAGGAACTACAGACGACACAAGAATGACAGACAACTACAGACAATGACACAAGAACTACAGACGACACAAGAATGACAGACAACGACACAGGAACTACAGACAACGACACAAGAACTACAGACGACACAAGAACGACAGACAACGACACAGGAACTACAGACAACGACACAGGAACTACAGACAACGACACAGGAACTACAGACAACGACACAGGAACTACAGACAACGACACAGGAACTACAGACAACGACACAAGAACTAGACGACACAAGAACGACAGACAATGACACAGGAACTACAGACAACGACACAAGAACTACAGACGACACAAGAACGACAGACAACGACACAGGAACTACAGACAACAACACAGGAACTACAGACAACGACACAAGAACTACAGACAACGACACAAGAACTACAGACGACACAAGAACGACAGACAACGACACAGGAACTACAGACAACGACACAGGAACTACAGACAACGACACAAGAACTACAGACGACACAAGAACGACGGACAACGACACAGGAACTACAGACAAAGACACAAGAACTACAGACGACACAAGAACAACAGACGACAATGACAGACGATACAAGAACGACAGACGACACAAGAACAACAGACGACAATGACAGACGACACAATAACAACAGACGACACAAGAACGACAGACGACACAAGAACGACAGACGACACAAGAGCGACAGACGACACAAGAACGACAGACAACGACACAGGAACTACAGACAACGACACAGGAACTACAGACAACGACACAAGAACTACAGACGACACAAGAACGACAGACGACAATGACAGACGACACAAGAACGACAGACAACAATGACAGACGATACAAGAACGACAGACGAGACAAGAACGACAGACGACACAAAAACGACAGACGACAATGACGGATGACACAAGAACGACAGACGGCACAAGAACAACAGAAGACAATGACAGACGACACAAGAACAACAGACGACACAAGGACGACAGACGACACAAAAACGACAGACGACAATGACGGATGGCACAAGAACGACAGACGGCACAAGAACGACAGACGGCACAAGAGCAACAGACGACAATGACGGATGACACAAGGACGACAGACGGCACAAGAACAACAGACGACACAAGAACGACAGACGACACTAGAACGACAGACGGCACAAGAACGACAGACGACACAGGAACGACAGACGGCACAAGAACGACAGACGACACAAGAACGACAGACGACACAAGAACGACAGACGACAATGACGGATGACACAAGAACAACAGACGACACAATAACAACCGACGACACAAGGACGACAGACAAAACAAGAACGACAGACGATACAAAAACAACAGACGACAATGACGGATGACACAAGAACGACAGACGGCACAAGAACGACAGACGGCACAAGAACAACAGACGACACAAGAACGTCGGACGACACAAGAACAACAGACGACAATGACGGATAACACAAGAACGACAGACGGCACAAGAACAACAGACGATACAAAAACAACAGACGACAATGACGGATGACACAAGAACGACAGACGGCACAAGAACGACAGACGGCACAAGAACAACAGACGACACAAGAACGTCGGACGACACAAGAACAACAGACGACAATGACGGATAACACAAGAACGACAGACGGCACAAGAACGACAGACGGCACAAGAACGACAGACGGCACAAGAACGACAGACGACACAGGAACAACAGACGGCACAAGAACGACAGACGACACAAGAACGACAGACGACACAAGAACGACAGACGACAATGACGGATGACACAAGAACTAGAGACGACACAAGAACAACAGACGACAATGACAGACGATACAAGAACGACAGACGACACAAGAACAACAGACGACACAAGAACGACAGACGACACAAGAACGACAGACGACACAAGAACGACAGACGACAATGACGGATGACACAAGAACGACAGACAACGACACAATAACTACAGACAACGGCACAGGAACTACAGACAACACAAGAACTACAGACAACGACACAAGAACGACAGACAACGACACAAGAACTACAGACAACGACACAAGAACGACAGACAACGACACAAGAACTACAGACAACGACACAGGAACTACAGACAACACAAGAACTACAGACAACGACACAGGAACTACAGACAACGACACAAGAACTACAGACGACACAGGAACTACAGACAACGACACAGGAACTAGAGACAACTACACAGGAACTACAGACGACACAAGAACGACAGACAACGACACAGGAACTACAGACAACACAAGAACTACAGACAACGACACAGGAACTACAGACAATGACACAAGAACTACAGACAACGACACAGGAACTACAGACAACGACACAGGAACTAGAGAAAACGACACAGGAACTACAGACGACACAAGAACTACAGACAACGACACAGGAACTACAGACAACGACACAGGAACAACGACACAATAACTACAGACGACACAAGAACGACAGACGACACAAGAACGACAGACGACAATGACGGATGACACAAGAACGACAGACGACACAATAACTACAGACAACGGCACAGGAACTACAGACAACACAAGAACTACAGACAACGACACAAGAACGACAGACAACGACACAAGAACTACAGACAACGACACAAGAACGACAGACAACGACACAAGAACTACAGACAACGACACAGGAACTACAGACAACACAAGAACTACAGACAACGACACAGGAACTACAGACAACGACACAAGAACTACAGACGACACAGGAAATACAGACAACGACACAGGAACTAGAGACAACTACACAGGAACTACAGACGACACAAGAACGACAGACAACGACACAGGAACTACAGACAATGACACAAGAACGACAGACAACGACACAAGAACTACAGACAACGACACAGGAACTACAGACGACACAAGAACTACAGACAACGACACAGGAACTACAGACAACGACACAGGAACAACGACACAATAACTACAGACGACACAAGAACGACAGACAACGACACAGGAACTACAGACGACACAAGAACGACAGACAACGACACAGGAACTACAGACGACACAAGAACTACAGACAACGACACAGGAACTACAGACAACGACACAAGAACTACAGACAACGACACAGGAACTACAGACAACGACACAAGAACTACAGACAACGACACAGGAACTACAGACAACGACACAAGAACTACAGACGACACAAGAACTACAGACAACGACACAGGAACTACAGACAACGACACAAGAACTACAGACGACACAAGAACGACAGACAACGACACAGGAACTACAGACGACACAAGAACGACAGACAACTACAGACAACGACACAGGAACTACAGACAACGACACAAGAACCACAGACGACACAAGAATGAAAGACAACGACACAGGAACTACAGACAACGACACAAGAACTACAGACAACGACACAGGAACTACAGACGACACAAGAACGACAGACAACGACACAGGAACTACAGACAACGACACAAGAACTACAGACGACACAAGAACTACAGACAACGACACAGGAACTACAGACGACACAAAACTACAGACAACACAAGAACGACAGACAACGACACAGGAACTACAGACGACACAAGAATGACAGACAACTACAGACAACGACACAGGAACTACAGACAACGACACAAGAACTACAGACGACACAAGAACGACAGACAACGACACAGGAACTACAGACAACGACACAGGAACTACAGACAACGACACAGGAACTACAGACAACGACACAGGAACTACAGACAACGACACAAGAACTACAGACGACACAAGAACGACAGACAACAACACAGGAACTACAGACAACGACACAAGAACTACAGACAACGACACAAGAACTACAGACGACACAAGAACGACAGACAACGACACAGGAACTACAGACAACGACACAAGAACTACAGACGACACAAGAACGACAGAAAACGACACAGGAACTACAGACAACGACACAAGAACTACAGACGACACAAGAATGACAGACAACGACACAGGAACTACAGACAACGACACAAGAACTACAGACGACACAAGAACGACAGACAACGACACAAGAACGACAGACAACGACACAGGAACTACAGACAACGACACAGGAACTACAGACAACGACACAGGAACTACAGACGACACAAGAACGACAGACAACGACACAGGAACTACAGACAACGACACAGGAACTACAGACAACGACACAAGAACTACAGACGACACAAGAACGACAGACAACGACACAGGAACTACAGACAACGACACAAGAACTACAGACGACACAAGAACTACAGACAACGACACAGGAACTACAGACGACACAAGAATGACAGACAACTACAGACAACGACACAGGAACTACAGACAACGACACAAGAACTACAGACGACACAAGAATGACAGACAACGACACAGGAACTACAGACAACGACACAAGAACTACAGACGACACAAGAACGACAGACAACGACACAGGAACTACAGACAACGACACAGGAACTACAGACAACGACACAGGAACTACAGACAACGACACAGGAACTACAGACAACGACACAAGAACTACAGACGACACAAGAACGACAGACAACAACACAGGAACTACAGACAACGACACAAGAACTACAGACTACGACACAAGAACTACAGACGACACAAGAACGACAGACAACGACACAGGAACTACAGACAACGACACAAGAACTACAGACGACACAAGAACGACAGACAACGACACAGGAACTACAGACAACGACACAAGAACTACAGACGACACAAGAACGACAGACAACGACACAAGAACGACAGACAACGACACAGGAACTACAGACAACGACACAGGAACTACAGACAACGACACAGGAACTACAGACGACACAAGAACGACAGACAACGACACAGGAACTACAGACAACGACACAGGAACTACAGACAACGACACAAGAACTACAGACGACACAAGAACGACAGACAACGACACAGGAACTACAGACAACGACACAAGAACTACAGACGACACAAGAACTACAGACAACGACACAGGAACTACAGACGACACAAGAACTACAGACGACACAAGAACGACAGACAACGACACAGGAACTACAGACGACACAAGAATGACAGACAACTACAGACAATGACACAAGAACTACAGACGACACAAGAATGACAGACAACGACACAGGAACTACAGACAACGACACAAGAACTACAGACGACACAAGAACGACAGACAACGACACAGGAACTACAGACAACGACACAGGAACTACAGACAACGACACAGGAACTACAGACAACGACACAGGAACTACAGACAACGACACAGGAACTACAGACAACGACACAAGAACTAGACGACACAAGAACGACAGACAATGACACAGGAACTACAGACAACGACACAAGAACTACAGACGACACAAGAACGACAGACAACGACACAGGAACTACAGACAACAACACAGGAACTACAGACAACAACACAAGAACTACAGACAACGACACAAGAACTACAGACGACACAAGAACGACAGACAACGACACAGGAACTACAGACAACGACACAGGAACTACAGACAACGACACAAGAACTACAGACGACACAAGAACGACGGACAACGACACAGGAACTACAGACAAAGACACAAGAACTACAGACGACACAAGAACAACAGACGACAATGACAGACGATACAAGAACGACAGACGACACAAGAACAACAGACGACAATGACAGACGACACAATAACAACAGACGACACAAGAACGACAGACGACACAAGAACGACAGACGACACAAGAACGACAGACGACACAAGAGCGACAGACGACACAAGAACGACAGACATCGACACAAGAACGACAGACAACGACACAAGAACGACAGACAACGACACAGGAACTACAGACAACGACACAGGAACTACAGACAACAACACAAGAACTACAGACGACACAAGAACGACAGACAAGACAAGAACGACAGACGACACAAAAACGTCAGATGACACAAGAACAACAGAAGACAATGACAGACGACACAAGAACAACAGACGACACAAGGACGACAGACGACACAAAAATGACAGACGACAATGACGGATGACACAAGAACAACAGACGACACAAGGACGACAGACGACACAAAAACGACAGACGACAATGACGGATGACACAAGAACAACAGACGGCCCAAGAACAACAGACGACACAAGAACGACAGACGACACTAGAACGACAGACGGCACAAGAACGACAGACGACACAGGAACGACAGACGGCACAAGAACGACAGACGACACAAGAACGACAGACGACACAAGAACGACAGACGACAATGACGGATGACACAAGAACAACAGACGACACAATAACAACCGACGACACAAGGACGACAGACGAAACAAGAACGACAGACGACAATGACGGATGACACAAGAACGACAGACGGCACAAGAACGACGGACGGCACAAGAACAACAGACGACAATGACGGATGACACAAGGACGACAGAAGGCACAAGAACAACAGACGATACAAAAACAACAGACGACAATGACGGATGACACAAGAACGACAGACGGCACAAGAACGACTGACGGCACAAGAACAACAGACGACACAAGAACGTCGGACGACACAAGAACAACAGACGACAATGACGGATAACACAAGAACGACAGACGGCACAAGAACGACAGACGGCACAAGAACGACAGACGGCACAAGAACGACAGACGACACTAGAACGACAGACGGCACAAGAACGACAGACGACACAGGAACGACAGACGGCACAAGAACGACAGACGACACAAGAACGACAGACGACACAAGAACGACAGACGACAATGACGGATGACACAAGAACAACAGACGACACAATAACAACCGACGACACAAGGACGACAGACGACAATGACGGATGACACAAGAACAACAGACGACACAAGAACGTCAGACGACACAAGAACAACAGACGACAATGACGGATGACACGAGAACGACAGACGGCACAAGAACGACAGACGGCACAAGAACGACAGACGGCACAAGAACGACAGACGGCACAAGAACGACAGACGACACAAGAACGACAGACGACACAAGAACGACAGACGGCACAAGAACGACAGACGACACAAGAACGACAGACGACACAAGGACGACAGACGACACAAGGACGACAGACGACACAAAAACGACAGACGTCACAAGAACGACAGACGACACAAGGACGACAGACGGCACAAGAACGACTGACGACACAAGAACGACAGACGACACAAGAACGACAGACGACACAAGAACAACAGACGACAATGACGGATGACACAAGAACAACAGACGGCACAAGAACAACAGACGGCACAAGATCAACAGACGGCACAAGAACGACAGACGACACAAGAACGACAGACGGCACAAGAACAACAGACGGCACAAGAACAACAGACGGCACAAGAACGACAGACGACACAAGAACAACAGACGGCACAAGAACAACAGACGACACAAGAACGACAGACGACACAAGAACGACAGACGACACAAGAACGACAGACGACACAAGAACGACAGACGACACAAGAACGACAGACAACGACACAAGAACGACAGACGACACAAGAACGACAGACAACGACACAAGAACTACAGACAACGACACAGGAACTACAGACAACACAAGAACTACAGACAACGACACAGGAACTACAGACAATGACACAAGAACTACAGACAACGACACAGGAACTACAGACAACGACACAGGAACTAGAGAAAACGACACAGGAACTACAGACGACACAAGAACTACAGACAACGACACAGGAACTACAGACAACGACACAGGAACAACGACACAATAACTACAGACGACACAAGAACGACAGACAACGACACAGGAACTACAGACGACACAAGAACGACAGACAACGACACAGGAACTACAGACGACACAAGAACTACAGACAACGACACAGGAACTACAGACAACGACACAAGAACTACAGACAACGACACAGGAACTACAGACAACGACACAAGAACTACAGACAACGACACAGGAACTACAGACAACGACACAAGAACTACAGACGACACAAGAACTACAGACGACACAGGAACTACAGACAACGACACAAGAACTACAGACGACACAAGAACGACAGACAACGACACAGGAACTACAGACGACACAAGAACGACAGACAACTACAGACAACGACACAGGAACTACAGACAACGACACAAGAACTACAGACGACACAAGAATGAAAGACAACGACACAGGAACTACAGACAACGACACAAGAACTACAGACAACGACACAGGAACTACAGACGACACAAGAACGACAGACAACGACACAGGAACTACAGACAACGACACAAGAACTACAGACGACACAAGAACTACAGACAACGACACAGGAACTACAGACGACACAAGAACTACAGACAACACAAGAACGACAGACAACGACACAGGAACTACAGACGACACAAGAATGACAGACAACTACAGACAACGACACAGGAACTACAGACAACGACACAAGAACTACAGACGACACAAGAATGACAGACAACGACACAGGAACTACAGACAACGACACAAGAACTACAGACGACACAAGAACGACAGACAACGACACAGGAACTACAGACAACGACACAGGAACTACAGACAACGACACAGGAACTACAGACAACGACACAGGAACTACAGACAACGACACAAGAACTACAGACGACACAAGAACGACAGACAACAACACAGGAACTACAGACAACGACACAAGAACTACAGACAACGACACAAGAACTACAGACGACACAAGAACGACAGACAACGACACAGGAACTACAGACAACGACACAAGAACTACAGACGACACAAGAACGACAGACAACGACACAGGAACTACAGACAACGACACAAGAACTACAGACGACACAAGAATGACAGACAACGACACAGGAACTACAGACAACGACACAAGAACTACAGACGACACAAGAACGACAGACAACGACACAAGAACGACAGACAACGACACAGGAACTACAGACAACGACACAGGAACTACAGACAACGACACAGGAACTACAGACGACACAAGAACGACAGACAACGACACAGGAACTACAGACAACGACACAGGAACTACAGACAACGACACAAGAACTACAGACGACACAAGAACGACAGACAACGACACAGGAACTACAGACAACGACACAAGAACTACAGACAACACAAGAACGACAGACAACGACACAGGAACTACAGACGACACAAGAATGACAGACAACTACAGACAACGACACAGGAACTACAGACAACGACACAAGAACTACAGACGACACAAGAATGACAGACAACGACACAGGAACTACAGACAACGACACAAGAACTACAGACGACACAAGAACGACAGACAACGACACAGGAACTACAGACAACGACACAGGAACTACAGACAACGACACAGGAACTACAGACAACGACACAGGAACTACAGACAACGACACAAGAACTACAGACGACACAAGAACGACAGACAACAACACAGGAACTACAGACAACGACACAAGAACTACAGACAACGACACAAGAACTACAGACGACACAAGAACGACAGACAACGACACAGGAACTACAGACAACGACACAAGAACTACAGACGACACAAGAACGACAGACAACGACACAGGAACTACAGACAACGACACAAGAACTACAGACGACACAAGAATGACAGACAACGACACAGGAACTACAGACAACGACACAAGAACTACAGACGACACAAGAACGACAGACAACGACACAAGAACGACAGACAACGACACAGGAACTACAGACAACGACACAGGAACTACAGACAACGACACAGGAACTACAGACGACACAAGAACGACAGACAACGACACAGGAACTACAGACAACGACACAGGAACTACAGACAACGACACAAGAACTACAGACGACACAAGAACGACAGACAACGACACAGGAACTACAGACAACGACACAAGAACTACAGACGACACAAGAACTACAGACAACGACACAGGAACTACAGACGACACAAGAACTACAGACGACACAAGAACGACAGACAACGACACAGGAACTACAGACGACACAAGAATGACAGACAACTACAGACAATGACACAAGAACTACAGACGACACAAGAATGACAGACAACGACACAGGAACTACAGACAACGACACAAGAACTACAGACGACACAAGAACGACAGACAACGACACAGGAACTACAGACAACGACACAGGAACTACAGACAACGACACAGGAACTACAGACAACGACACAGGAACTACAGACAACGACACAGGAACTACAGACAACGACACAAGAACTAGACGACACAAGAACGACAGACAATGACACAGGAACTACAGACAACGACACAAGAACTACAGACGACACAAGAACGACAGACAACGACACAGGAACTACAGACAACAACACAGGAACTACAGACAACAACACAAGAACTACAGACAACGACACAAGAACTACAGACGACACAAGAACGACAGACAACGACACAGGAACTACAGACAACGACACAGGAACTACAGACAACGACACAAGAACTACAGACGACACAAGAACGACGGACAACGACACAGGAACTACAGACAAAGACACAAGAACTACAGACGACACAAGAACAACAGACGACAATGACAGACGATACAAGAACGACAGACGACACAAGAACAACAGACGACAATGACAGACGACACAATAACGACAGACGACACAAGAACGACAGACGACACAAGAACGACAGACGACACAAGAACGACAGACGACACAAGAGCGACAGACGACACAAGAACGACAGACATCGACACAAGAACGACAGACAACGACACAAGAACGACAGACAACGACACAGGAACTACAGACAACGACACAGGAACTACAGACAACGACACAAGAACTACAGACGACACAAGAACGACAGACAAGACAAGAACGACAGACGACACAAAAACGTCAGATGACACAAGAACAACAGAAGACAATGACAGACGACACAAGAACAACAGACGACACAAGGACGACAGACGACACAAAAATGACAGACGACAATGACGGATGACACAAGAACAACAGACGACACAAGGACGACAGACGACACAAAAACGACAGACGACAATGACGGATGACACAAGAACAACAGACGGCCCAAGAACAACAGACGACACAAGAACGACAGACGACACTAGAACGACAGACGGCACAAGAACGACAGACGACACAGGAACGACAGACGGCACAAGAACGACAGACGACACAAGAACGACAGACGACACAAGAACGACAGACGACAATGACGGATGACACAAGAACAACAGACGACACAATAACAACCGACGACACAAGGACGACAGACGAAACAAGAACGACAGACGACAATGACGGATGACACAAGAACGACAGACGGCACAAGAACGACGGACGGCACAAGAACAACAGACGACAATGACGGATGACACAAGGACGACAGAAGGCACAAGAACAACAGACGATACAAAAACAACAGACGACAATGACGGATGACACAAGAACGACAGACGGCACAAGAACGACTGACGGCACAAGAACAACAGACGACACAAGAACGTCGGACGACACAAGAACAACAGACGACAATGACGGATAACACAAGAACGACAGACGGCACAAGAACGACAGACGGCACAAGAACGACAGACGGCACAAGAACGACAGACGACACTAGAACGACAGACGGCACAAGAACGACAGACGACACAGGAACGACAGACGGCACAAGAACGACAGACGACACAAGAACGACAGACGACACAAGAACGACAGACGACAATGACGGATGACACAAGAACAACAGACGACACAATAACAACCGACGACACAAGGACGACAGACGAAACAAGAACGACAGACGACACAATAACAACCGACGACACAAGGACGACAGACGACAATGACGGATGACACAAGAACAACAGACGACACAAGAACGTCAGACGACACAAGAACAACAGACGACAATGACGGATGACACGAGAACGACAGACGGCACAAGAACGACAGACGGCACAAGAACGACAGACGGCACAAGAACGACAGACGGCACAAGAACGACAGACGACACAAGAACGACAGACGACACAAGAACGACAGACGGCACAAGAACGACAGACGACACAAGAACGACAGACGACACAAGGACGACAGACGACACAAGGACGACAGACGACACAAAAACGACAGACGTCACAAGAACGACAGACGACACAAGGACGACAGACGGCACAAGAACGACTGACGACACAAGAACGACAGACGACACAAGAACAACAGACGACAATGACGGATGACACAAGAACAACAGACGGCACAAGAACAACAGACGGCACAAGATCAACAGACGGCACAAGAACGACAGACGACACAAGAACGACAGACGGCACAAGAACAACAGACGGCACAAGAACAACAGACGGCACAAGAACGACAGACGACACAAGAACAACAGACGGCACAAGAACAACAGACGACACAAGAACGACAGACGACACAAGAACGACAGACGACACAAGAACGACAGACGACACAAGAACGACAGACGACACAAGAACGACAGACAACGACACAAGAACGACAGACGACACAAGAACGACAGACAACGACACAAGAACGACAGACGACACAAGAACGACAGACAACGACACAAGAACGACAGACGACACAAGAACGACAGACAACGACACAAGAACGACAGACGACACAAGAACGACAGGAGAAAAGGCTGAAGGAGATGAGGCTTTTCCGGGTGCTCAGGTTTTAACTGCAGCATAAGAACGAGAAACAAAAGCATTCAAAAGTGCAAAGATGACAAGCCCCGCCTATGCACACTGATAAGCTCCGCCTCCTCATACTGATATGCCCATCCTCCTCATACACTGATAAGCCCCGCCTCTTCATACTACTGTGTGTAGTAGTGGGTGTAGTAGTGGGTGTAGTAGTGTGTGTAGCAATGGGTGTAGCAGTGGGTTAGTAGTAGTGGGTGTAGTAGTGGGTGTAGCAGTGGGTTAGTAGTAGTGGGTGTGGCAGTGGGTTAGTAGTAGTGGGTGTAGCAGTGGGTGTAGCAGTGGGTTAGTAGTAGTGGGTGTAGTAGTGGGTGTAGCAGTGGGTTAGTAGTAGTGGGTGTAGCAGTGGGTAGTGGGTGTAGCATTGGGTTAGTTGTAGTGGGTGTAGCAGTGGGTGTAGCAGTGGGTTAGTAGTAGTGGGTGTAGCAGTGGGTTAGTAGTAGTGGGTGTAACAGTGTGGGTGTAGCAGTGGGTTAGTAGTAGTGGGTGTAGTAGTGGGTGTAGCAGTGGGTTAGTAGTAGTGGGTGTAGCAGTGGGTTGGTAGTAGTGGGTGTAGCAGTGGGTTGGTAGTAGTGGGTGTAGCAGTGGGATAGTAGTAGTGGGTGTAGCATTGGGTTAGTTGTAGTGGGTGTAGCAGTGGGTTAGTAGTAGTGGGTGTAGCATTGGGTTAGTTGTAGTGGGTGTAGCAGTGGGTGTAGCAGTGGGTTAGTAGTAGTGGGTGTAGCAGTGGGTTAGTAGTAGTGGGTGTAGTAGTGGGTGTAGCAGTGGGTTGGTAGTAGTGGGTGTAGCAGTGGGATAGTAGTAGTGGGTGTAGCATTGGGTTAGTTGTAGTGGGTGTAGCATTGGGTGTAGCAGTGGGTTAGTAGTAGTAGGTGTAGCAGTGGGTTAGTAGTAGTGGGTGTAACAGTGGGTGTAGCAGTGGGTTAGTAGTATTGGGTGTAGTAGTGGGTGTAGCAGTGGGTTAGTAGTAGTGGGTGTAGCAGTGGGTTGGTAGTAGTGGGTGTAGCAGTGGGATAGTAGTAGTGGGTGTAGTAGTGGGTGTAGCAGTGGGTTAGTAGTAGTGGGTGTGGCAGTGGGTTAGTAGTAGTGGGTGTAGCAGTGGGTGTAGCAGTGGGTTAGTAGTAGTGGGTGTAGTAGTGGGTGTAGCAGTGGGTTAGTAGTAGTGGGTGTAGCAGTGGGTAGTGGGTGTAGCATTGGGTTAGTTGTAGTGGGTGTAGCAGTGGGTGTAGCAGTGGGTTAGTAGTAGTGGGTGTAGCAGTGGGTTAGTAGTAGTGGGTGTAACAGTGTGGGTGTAGCAGTGGGTTAGTAGTAGTGGGTGTAGTAGTGGGTGTAGCAGTGGGTTAGTAGTAGTGGGTGTAGCAGTGGGTTGGTAGTAGTGGGTGTAGCAGTGGGTTGGTAGTAGTGGGTGTAGCAGTGGGATAGTAGTAGTGGGTGTAGCATTGGGTTAGTTGTAGTGGGTGTAGCAGTGGGTTAGTAGTAGTGGGTGTAGCATTGGGTTAGTTGTAGTGGGTGTAGCAGTGGGTGTAGCAGTGGGTTAGTAGTAGTGGGTGTAGCAGTGGGTTAGTAGTAGTGGGTGTAGTAGTGGGTGTAGCAGTGGGTTGGTAGTAGTGGGTGTAGCAGTGGGATAGTAGTAGTGGGTGTAGCATTGGGTTAGTTGTAGTGGGTGTAGCATTGGGTGTAGCAGTGGGTTAGTAGTAGTAGGTGTAGCAGTGGGTTAGTAGTAGTGGGTGTAACAGTGGGTGTAGCAGTGGGTTAGTAGTATTGGGTGTAGTAGTGGGTGTAGCAGTGGGTTAGTAGTAGTGGGTGTAGCAGTGGGTTGGTAGTAGTGGGTGTAGCAGTGGGATAGTAGTAGTGGGTGTAGCATTGGGTTAGTAGTAGTGGGTGTAGCAGTGGGTGTAGCAGTGGATGTAGCAGTGGGTGTTGTAGCAGTGGATGTAGCAGTGGGTGTAGTAGTAGTGGGTGTGGCAGTGGGTGTAGCAGTGGGTTAGTAGTAGTGGGTGTGGCAGTGGGTGTAGCAGTGGGTTAGTAGTAGTGGGTGTAGTAGTGGGTGTGGCAATGGGTGTAGTAGTGGGTTAGTAGTAGTGGGTCAGTAGTAGTGGGTGTAGCAGTGGGTGTAGCAGTGGGTTAGTAGTAGTGGGTGTAGCGACCTGCCCAAGCACACAGTGTGAGAACATTACAGACGACATTGTACGACTTTATGACTCAAGGTCAGAGACAGAAAAACACAAAAAGACAGACGTGTGAGTGTGTATGTGTGTGTGTTTTTGTGTGTGTGTGTGTGTGTGTGATTGAGTGTGTGTGTGTGTGTGTGTGTGCGTGTGTGTGTGTATGTGTGTGTGTTTTTGTGTGTGTGTGTGTATGTGTATGTGTGCGTGCGTGTGTGTATGTGTGTGTGTTGTGTGTGTGTGTGTGTGTGTGTGTGTGTGCTCCTCTGGTCAAACTTAAAGATTTTGAATTTTGAATTTGAATTCAAACTTGTGGATGATTCACATTCACAGTATTTTCCCGACATGACTCTGAGGTGCAGTTTTAATGACTCATAGTTCCAGCTTCAAAATGAGTTTATTCAAAATCTAATCTCATCAAAGTTTAGGCCAGATTTTTATGATTTTTTTCAGTGATTGATGAATTTGTTTTTGGGATTTCTGTTCAAAAAAGTGCAAAACACACTATTTTTCTGACTCTGGTCTGAGCATCTCTCCACTCGGTCCATGTTTAACATGAAGATTGAATTAGAAATAAATCTGGTCCTGAATCTGTGGCAGAGCTGGAATAATGCATCATTACAGTGTTGAGTCCATTAAACATGAGCGTGTGAATAAAGCATGAATAAAGCATGAATAAAGCATGAATAAGGCATGAGGAGATGAGAGTTGGATGAGACACTTCGGGATTGGAGATTATGAATGTGAAACTCGCTTCATTTGCATCGAGTCTGACGAGGCAAAAACATGTGTAAAACTCCAGACGCTTTGATCCTTCAGATTGAAAACTTCCCAAAATGTGAAACTTCAAGGAATAAAACCCTTTAGTTAAGGAGTAAATGCTCTTCATGTTACATCATGGACAGAGAAACAATGAGGCTGTATCGTTTATGGAGGTTTAACCCTTCACGGAAAGGTGTGGAAACAAACATGGAGGCTTGCGCCTATATATATATATATATATATATATATATATATATATATATATATATATATAATTGGGAGTGACTGCATTCATATTCATGGCAGTCTGTCAAATGTCTTAGTCGAGGTTTGAGTTTTGCACAAAACGTGAATTTTTTGAACTCTTTTCTGAACGATTACGCTGCAGGTTTTGGATACATCTCGCACTGACCCCTGACCTCTCCGGCGACATCGTACCCGATGTAACAGTCGTGACACGCGGCCATATTGGATCTAACGTCAGCAAATGTGAACCCCAAAGGAAATATCAGAAGAATATTTCCTGTGAGCCGTGGTGCAAACAACATGCGGCTCTATTAGCATTTGTGATTAGCATTCGAGTCAAACATAGTCAGATGCTCCAGACTCTCGTGGGGGTCATGGGGGGTCATAATTATCCATAAGAACATAAACAACCAGAACAGTCTGGAGAACGCACTGATCCCAGACGACAACTGTCAAACCACTTTAACTGTGTGTACTTATAAACACGCTGTGTGTACTTTTAAACACGCTGTGTGTACTTACTCATTAATCATTTAACACGTCATAATCCACCTCATCACAGAAAGTCTCAAGAGGTCATCAAATATAAAGATGTGTCAAATCAAAGTAAATGTGTTTAACTTTGACTGTTTTAGTTATATATATAATATATATTACATTTATTTTTGTAACGCCCAAAATCACAACAACAGTTTCCTCTGAGGGCGACAGTGAAAAATGAATCAACAATGTCTGTGGTGGCGAGGGACGATGTCCCAGAGTCCTCTGTCCTTAGCTCCTCCTTCTGTCCTTAGCTCCTCCTTCTGTCCTTAGCTCCTCCTTATCGGCCAGGAGAGACCACAAAAAACCTTGTTGGGAAAAGTATGTCCCTGGGTTAGTTCCAGATGAAGGAGGATGTGACTCTCACAGACGTGAGGGAGACTGGAGCTGGAGCCACTCTTCAGGCAGATGAGGGACCGTCCACACGGGGCAGGGACACTTCACCAGGAGAGGGACATCTGGGTCCACAGGTCCTCAGGAGTGAGACAAAGAAAAAGAAGGCGGTGAACAGTTTGCAAGTGGAATTAAGAAATACATATTGTTAGATAGAATAAGTCAGAAGAAGAGGACAGAGCTCAAGCTGTCATACTTCCCCCAGCACAGTTGCTGCTAGGGCAGCGGAGCTGAAGCTGTGGGTTTATATTTCTGTTTCTAACTGGCCTGAACTTAAGACATTTCAAAGAGGAACGTTTTAAGCCTGGACTTAAATGAAGAGACTGTGTCGGCCTCTTTAACATGGACCGGAGCTGATTCCATAACACAGGCGCTCTACCTCCTACTGTACTTTTAGAGACTCTTGGGACCACCAGAAGGCTCTACCTCATACTGTACTTTTAGAGACTCTTGGGACCACCAGAAGGCTCTACCTCCTACTGTACTTTTAGAGACTCTTGACACCACCAGAAGTCTCTACCTCCTACTGTACTTTTAGAGACTCTTGGGACCACCAGAAGTCTCTACCTCCTACTGTACTTTTAGAGACTCTTGGGACCACCAGAAGGCTCTACCTCCTACTGTGCTTTTAGAGACTCTTGGGACCACCAGAAGGCTCTACCTCCTACAGTACTTTTAGAGACTCTTGACACCACCAGAAGGCTCTACCTCCTACTGTACTTTTAGAGACTCTTGACACCACCAGAAGGCTCTACCTCCTACTGTACTTTTAGAGACTCTTGACACCACCAGAAGGCTCTACCTCCTACTGTGCTTTTAGAGACTCTTGGGACCACCAGAAGGCTCTACCTCCTACTGTACTTTTAGAGACTCTTGACACCACCAGAAGGCTCTACCTCCTACTGTACTTTTAGAGACTCTTGACACCACCAGAAGGCTCTACCTCCTACTGTACTTTTAGAGACTCTTGGGACCACCAGAGTCTAAACTGGACGGGTGGGTTGCCGACATCGCCGCAGAGTCTCTTCACTGGACAGGAGCCAGTGAAGAGACTCCAGCACCGGTGTAATGCGCTCTCTTCTTTTAGTTCCTCTTGTAATCTTGCTGCTGCATTTTGAACCAGTTAAAGCTTTTTATGGATCTTTTAGGACCTGCTGTGAGCAGGAGTTACAGGAGAATCTAGACGTTACAAATGCAGGAGACGTTTTTCAGCTTCACTTTTAGGCCGGATTCTTCTGATTTGATCTATATTACGCAGATGAAAGAGTCTGTTTTACAGGTCTGATTTATATGAGCTTTAAATGAGAGCTCCTGGTCCAATAAGACAATAATCGGGTAAACTTTGTGTTTTCTGACAGCAGAAGCACCAGAAACTCTGATGTTGAATCTAAATTGAACATATTTCATGAAACAGAAGGAAACAATCGTCAATAAAGTCTCAGATTATTTCCATGAGCTTTGTTCACCTCATTAAATATGCACGCGCCTCATTTGCATATCAATGTCAGAGAAAATGGTCTGAAGCTGAACTTTACACACACACACACTGAAGAGACACACACACACACACACACACACACACTGAAGAGACACACACACACACACACACACACACACTGAAGAGACACACACACACACACACACACACACACACACACTGAAGAGACACACAGACACACACACACTGAAGAGACACAGACAGACACACACACACTGAAGAGACACACACACACACACACACACACACTGAAGAGACACACACACACACACACACACACTGAAGAGACACACAGACACACACACACTGAAGAGACACACACACACACTGAAGACACACACACACTGAAGACACACACACACACACACACTGAAGAGACACACACACACACACACACACACACACACACACTGAAGAGACACACACATACACACACACTCCGCTCTGAGGCGAAGAACAAACACTTTATGCAACATCGTAAACCTGTTTGTGTAGCAGATGTAGACACTCACACACTTGTCGTGATGTTTCAGAGCGGCTGACGTTCCGGGACGTCCAGTCGCCGCAGGAGTTCCGACACGGGGAAGTGGCCGAGGTGGTGTGTGACGTCATCAGCTCTCCGGTGCCGGCGGTGGTGTGGTACTACCAGGACCGGGAGATCACCGAGGAGCCACACAGTAAGTGTCCAGACAATATCCTTGATTTTTGTTTGATCGAATCAGCTGCTTCTGCTGCTGAACAGAGCCAGTAAAGACCAGACGATAAGACACTGGTGAAATATGAATCAGCTGCATCAAATCACTGAATGTTAATCATCATAGGAATGATGATTTCTGGGTAATGTTCAAACCTGCTTCTGATTTGGTCGATGATGATGTTGAGAGCAGAGTCATCTTTTAGAGCTACATGTACATACTTGTAGTACATACATGTACTACATACATGTACTACATACATGTACATACATGTACTACATACATGTACTACATACATGTACATACATGTACTACATACATGTACTACATACATGTACTACATACATGTACTACATACATGTACTACTTACATGTACTACTTACATGTATTTTACATTGGCACAACACAAAAACCTGTGTTTTAGAAAGGTTATAATAGTAAAGGGAAAATAACAAAACCCTTCAGCCCATCCCATTATAATAAGGTAAAATTATGAACTGTTTATTTTGTTTATCTCTATACCTTTATAACTACTTATGTTATGTATATGTACAAGTATAAAAAGTGTAACTTGCCGTGTACTGAATCCCCTCAATGCCTCCAATTCCAATTATTTATAGAAAGTGTCAATGTGTTTTACAGCCGTTTTATTTAGTCATGAATATGTAATCCAACAGGAGCAGATCCAGTGAGTGAAATAATGCATGAAGTAACGTGGCATCATTAAGATGATGTCGAGTCCATTAAATATGAAGCTAATGAATATTTTATGTGCAATGTAAAAAGATAATTTGGTGTTTTATTTATAGGGGATTTGGGGCAGTTTAGAGAGAGTTAACCCATTACTGAGGATAAGTGTGCAGATCTGTTTGGGAAAGTAAGAGGAGCACGTATGCAGACCTCACAGCACATGACCTCACAGCACATGACCTCACACCACTGCAGACCTCACACACTGCAGACCTCACAGCACATGACCTCACAGCACATGACCTCACAGCACATGACCTCACACACTGCAGACCTCACACACTGCAGACCTCACAGCACATGACCTCACAGCACATGACCTCACAGCACATGACCTCACACACTGCAGACCTCACACACTGCAGACCTCACAGCACATGACCTCACAGCACATGACCTCACAGCACATGACCTCACACACTGCAGACCTCACACCACTGCAGACCTCACAGCACATGACCTCACACCACTGCAGACCTCACACCACTGCAGACCTCACACCACTGGACCTCACACCACTGCAGACCTCACACCACTGCAGACCTCACACACTGCAGACCTCACACCACTGCAGACTTCACACCACTGCAGACTTCACACACTGCAGACCTCACACACTGCAGACCTCACAGCACTGGACCTCACACCACTGCAGACCTCACACCACTGGACCTCACACCACTGCAGACCTCACACCACTGCAGACCTCACACACTGCAGACCTCACACCACTGCAGACCTCACACCACTGCAGACTTCACACCAATGCAGACCTCACACACTGCAGACCTCACACCACTGCAGACCTCACACACTGCAGACCTCACACCACTGCAGACCTCACACCACTGCAGACCTCACACCACTGGACCTCACACCACTGCAGACCTCACACCACTGCAGACCTCACACACTGCAGACCTCACACCACTGCAGACTTCACACCACTGCAGACCTCACACACTGCAGACCTCACACACTGCAGACCTCACAGCACTGGACCTCACACCACTGCAGACCTCACACCACTGGACCTCACACCACTGCAGACCTCACACCACTGCAGACCTCACACACTGCAGACCTCACACCACTGCAGACCTCACACCACTGCAGACTTCACACCAATGCAGACCTCACACACTGCAGACCTCACACCACTGCAGACCTCACACACTGCAGACCTCACACCACTGCAGACCTCACACCACTGCAGACCTCACACCACTGGACCTCACACCACTGCAGACCTCACACCACTGCAGACCTCACACACTGCAGACCTCACACCACTGCAGACTTCACACCACTGCAGACCTCACACCACTGCAGACCTCACACCACTGGACCTCACACCACTGCAGACCTCACACCACTGCAGACCTCACACACTGCAGACCTCACACCACTGCAGACCTCACACCACTGCAGACCTCACACCACTGGACCTCACACCACTGCAGACCTCACACCACTGCAGACCTCACACACTGCAGACCTCACACCACTGCAGACTTCACAGCACATGACCTCACAGCACATGACCTCACAGCACATGACCTCACACACTGCAGACCTCACACACTGCAGACCTCACAGCACATGACCTCACAGCACATGACCTCACAGCACATGACATCACACACTGCAGACCTCACACACTGCAGACCTCACACCACTGCAGACCTCACACCACTGGACCTCACACCACTGCAGACCTCACACCACTGCAGACCTCACACCACTGCAGACCTCACACCACTGCAGACCTCACACACTGCAGACCTCACACCACTGCAGACCTCACACCACTGCAGACCTCACACCACTGGACCTCACACCACTGCAGAGTTCACACCACTGCAGACCTCACACACTGCAGACCTCACACCACTGGACCTCACACCACTGCAGACCTCACACACTGCAGACCTCACACCACTGCAGACCTCACACCACTGGACCTCACACACTGCAGACCTCACACCACTGCAGACCTCACACCACTGGACCTCACACCACTGCAGACTTCACACCACTGCAGACCTCACACACTGCAGACCTCACACCACTGCAGACCTCACACCACTGCAGACCTCACACCACTGCAGACCTCACACCACTGCAGACCTCACACACTGCAGACCTCACACCACTGCAGACTTCACACCACTGCAGACCTCACACCACTGCAGACCTCACACCACTGCAGACCTCACACACTGCAGACCTCACACCACTGCAGACTTCACACCACTGCAGACCTCACACCACTGCAGACCTCACACCACTGGACCTCACACCACTGCAGACTTCACACACTGCAGACCTCACACCACTGCAGACCTCACACACTGCAGACTTCACACCACTGCAGACTTCACACCACTGCAGACCTCACACACTGCAGACCTCACACACTGCAGACCTCACACCACTGCAGACCTCACACCACTGGACCTCACACACTGCAGACCTCACACCACTGCAGACCTCACACCACTGCAGACCTCACACCACTGGACCTCACACCACTGCAGACTTCACACCACTGCAGACCTCACACACTGCAGACCTCACACCACTGCAGACCTCACACCACTGCAGACCTCACACCACTGCAGACCTCACACACTGCAGACCTCACACCACTGCAGACTTCACACCACTGCAGACCTCACACCACTGCAGACCTCACACCACTGCAGACCTCACACACTGCAGACCTCACACCACTGCAGACTTCACACCACTGCAGACCTCACACCACTGCAGACCTCACACCACTGGACCTCACACCACTGCAGACTTCACACACTGCAGACCTCACACCACTGCAGACCTCACACACTGCAGACCTCACACACTGCAGACTTCACACCACTGCAGACCTCACACACTGCAGACCTCACACCACTGCAGACCTCACACCACTGGACCTCACACCACTGCAGACCTCACACCACTGGACCTCACACCACTGCAGACCTCAAACCACTGGACCTCACACCACTGCAGACCTCACACCAAACATCAAGAGAACATGAAGCTGATGAAGCTGATGAAACTGATGAGCGATGGTCCACTTCACTCACACTCAAAATATCCTCTCTTTTCTTTTCTACAGGAATACTCTCTTTAACTCTGATCTTTGCATCTTTGTATGAGAAGGTGATGAACACGTAGCATCTATGTTAGACGTTCAGAAGCTCTGGTTCACCCGGCTGGAGGATGTGGATGCAGCAAACATGAACTAGCATGATGTGTTTTGCCCCATTTGAACCGAGCGTCTGCAGACAGCGCCCCACTCTCTTTCTTTGACAAGGCTGGTGCAAATAGGGACTTTTTCCTTATCGTTAGTCAGATTTAGACATTGCAAAGTCTGGCCAATCAAATTCAATGAAATTCACAGAAAAGATTAACCTGAAGATATCGTTTGAATGGTTTTGATGTAATTAGAATGCTATTGTATAAATATCTTGTGGGAAGCAATAAACGTTCTTGCTAATCTCTCCTCACCCACAACTGTAATTAGACCACTCTTTATCTATATGGGCCTTATCTGCATAATGTGATTGCCCAACTACTCGCTGCAATCTGACCATTTCATTATCTAGCCTCTGATATTTCCCTCTCCAAACTAAAGTTATCTTTTTCAGGCAGGTACATGGTGCTGCCCAATAACAACCTTCAAATCCATCAAGTGACGAAGGCGGATGAAGGAGTGTACCGCTGTGAAGCCAGCGTGGAGGCCCGAGGGGAGATAGACTTTGTGGATATAGCAGTAGTCGTCAATGGTAAGTTTGCTGCTTAACACATGACTTAACACTTTGACATGCCCTAACATGACTGTTTGTGCTGGAAAAAGCATCATTTTTATGATTCAAGTTTGCAGAGGGAACCTCAATGTGTTTATTAGGGCCACTAGTGTTCTTAATCATTTTAATATAAACAGTACAACAAGTCATATTCAAGGTTTGTTTATTAAAGCACAAGCGGAAACAGAGGAAGGATTTTTAAGAAGGCAATATTATTAACACAGCGTGCACATTTAGCGTGCACATTTAAAGTTCGTCATGATTCACTCACAAAGCTTATTATGAAAAACATGGAACAATTACTCTTTTTGGGCTACGACTGTGCACCTATCTAATGTTATTTTTTCATTGCTCACGGTGGTGTGGAAACAGTGGAGTGTAGCTCCTCTCACGGCTGTCTCCAGATGGAGACGTCCACACTGACAGACACGCTCCGCTCCACTGAGTCAGATAAATCCAGCTCATACAAGAATAGCTTTCAACAGAATTTGTGTTCTGGGTCTGTTCATTCATTAATACTTTCAATTACCTTTAATGTTGGGCTCAATGGCACAGAAAGTACATTGTTTATTTGCATCTACTCTTCCTTAATTACTGATGTTACACAACATTTAGAATCAGTGCTGCTAAAATCAGAATGACTTTTCATTAATCAACAAGGGGACATTTATTTTGTAGTTTTCTTTTCTATTTCTATTATTTTTCTTTTCTATCAGTGCTAGTCCAACATATCAATATTGCTACGTCTACTAATAACTACTTCAACTACTTGTTTACTTCATTAGCGAGGACTACACAACCACAAAGATATGCAAATAACAAGTGTTTATTGATGAGAGATGGACACTTGTGATCAGACCGATGGCTGGGACGAGCGACTCAGGGTGGGGGCTCCATCCCGGCAATCTGCCCAGCCAGTGCGGGACCCCCAATGGAATGAGTTAAGAAAGGATGAACGAGCAAAAGACGGGAGCAACAACGTGGTTAAAAGAAGTAAATAGGAAAGCATGCCCTGTAGGAAGATACAAGGATGATAAGAAGATTAAGAAGACCAAAGAGCCGTCTTGAGTGCATGGCTAATGTCTGCGCCTCGGAAAATGACCAGCGGATGGATGAGCTGTGATGACTCGTCGTAAGAAGGACAAGGGTCGAACAGGGGGAGGAATGGAAGTGGATCTAACGGGGGACGGAAGGAGGTACAAAAATATGGAGAGGCTTGCAGTTCTGGAGAGGGCATCACGTGCCCGGCGGCTCTGGAGAGGCCATGACACGTCTCTGGGGAATGCATGGATTAGGATATAGCGATATAGCACGGCTAACATGGGTTGAAGTATGTCGGTGTAATCCCTCATTGGTCCAGGCGTGTTCCATAGTAGAAAAAGCTTCAGTTGTTTCATCTGGACTCAGTTTGAAAAAATAGACGTTTCGACTCTCATCCAAGAGTCATTGTCAATAAAAGAATTTAGATCGAGAACTCCGATATTAATACTGTTCTGTGGTAAGACCCGCCCATTGGGCGGAGCCTTCCTGAAGTAGAAGGAGTTGTTTGTTTCAACAGAAACTCCCCCCTTGTATCTACCGAGCCTATTCAGAATCTTAATGGGCTATTAGAAACCTCTTTGTCTTTGTGAGACCCTGGCTCAACCACCCTGAGGACCTGATTAGCATCTAAATGTCCTGGTCCTGGTCCTCTACCTCTCCAGGGGTTCAGTATACCATTATAGATACCAGGAAGATTGAATCTTAACCCAGGAAGATTGAATCTTAGCTCAGACACAGAGCTCAAGGTGTGCCCACCAGCTCAGAGGGCAAGAAGAAAGAGGACAAACATGTCCGAAATGCCCTCTCAGCCTGTGGTTACCCCGCTTGGGCTCTCAACAGAGTGAAGAGAACCAAGAAGCAGGACAAAAGGGAAACTGAACAGAGAAGGAAGGGTGTTTCTATCCCTTATGTGTCTGGCCTGTCGGAAAAACTGCAGAGAATTTTTAGACAACACGAAGTCCCTGTTTATTTTAAACCAGGAAACACTTTAAGACAAAAACTGGTTCACCCTAAGGACAAGTTGCCGACTCAAAAACAGAGCAATGTAGTTTATTCGATCCAATGCAGTGAAGAAAGCTGTAAAGAACGGTACATAGGTGAGACAAAACAGCCTCTACACAAGAGGCGCTATCAGCACAGAAGAAATACAAGTTCAGGACCACGGAGTGCCGTGCATCTCCATCTTGAAGCCTCTAATCACTCGTTTGAAGACGGTGAGGTGAAGGTTTTAAGCAGGAGAAAAGATGGTTTGAAAGAGGAGTCAAGGAAGCTATTTTTGTTAAAAAAGAAAGACCTTCTTTAAACAGAAATGGAGGGCTAAGATTCAATCTTCCTGGTATCTATAATGGTATACTGAACCCCTGGAAAGGTAGAGGACCAGGACAAGGACATTTAGATGCTAATCAGGTACTCAGGGTGGTTGAGCCAGGGTCTCACAAAGACAAAGAGGATTCTAATAGCCCATTAAAATTCTGAATAGGCTCGGTAGATACAAGGGGGAGTTTCTGTTGAAACAAGCAACTCCTTCTACTTCAGGAAGGCTCCGCCCAATGGGCGGGTCTTACCACAGAACAGTATTAATATTGGAGTTCTCGATCTAAATTCTTTTATTGACAATGACTCTTGGATGAGAGTCGAAACGTCTATTTTTTTCTAACTGAGTCCAGATGAAACAACTGAAGCTTTTTCTACTATGGGTTGAAGTAGCACGGTTAGCATGGGTCAGACGAGAGAAACTAGCATGGGACAGAGTAGCATGGTTAGCCTTGTTCAGAGTAGTGTGGTTAGCCTTGTTCAAAGTAGTGTGGTTAGCCTTGTTCAGAGTAGCATGGTTAGCCTTGTTCAGAGTAGTGTGGTTAGCCTTGTTCAGAGTAGAGTGGTTAGCCTTGTTCAGAGTAGTGTGGTTAGCCTTGTTCAGAGTAGTGTGGTTAGCCTTGTTCAGAGTAGTGTGGTTAGCCTTGTTCAGAGTAGCATGGTTAGCCTTGTTCAGAGTAGTGTGGTTAGCCTTGTTCAGAGTAGTGTGGTTAGCCTTGTTCAGAGTAGTGTGGTTAGCCTTGTTCAGAGTAGCATGGTTAGCCTTGTTCAGAGTAGTGTGGTTAGCCTTGTTCAGAGTAGTGTGGTTAGCCTTGTTCAGAGTAGTGTGGTTAGCCTTGTTCAGAGTAGCGTGGTTAGCCTTGTTCAGAGTAGTGTGGTTAGCCTTGTTCAGAGTAGCATGGTTAGCCTTGTTCAGAGTAGCGTGGTTAGCCTTGTTCAGAGTAGTGTGGTTAGCCTTGTTCAGAGTAGCATGGTTAGCCTTGTTCAGAGTAGTGTGGTTAGCCTTGTTCAGAGTAGTGTGGTTAGCCTTGTTCAGAGTAGTGTGGTTAGCCTTGTTCAGAGTAGCATGGTTAGCCTTGTTCAGAGTAGTGTGGTTAGCCTTGTTCAGAGTAGTGTGGTTAGCCTTGTTCAGAGTAGTGTGGTTAGCCTTGTTCAGAGTAGCGTGGTTAGCCTTGTTCAGAGTAGTGTGGTTAGCCTTGTTCAGAGTAGCATGGTTAGCCTTGTTCAGAGTAGCGTGGTTAGCCTTGTTCAGAGTAGTGTGGTTAGCCTTGTTCAGAGTAGTGTTGTTAGCCTTGTTCAGAGTAGTGTGGTTAGCGTGGGTCAGAAGAGTGTGGCTTATGTATTAAACAATGTATTAATTTAGAAATGTTGGGCTAACACCAGAAGTTGTGATTCGGCTCATGAAAGGAGGTGAAGAGTTCAAACACAAAACCAGGAGACAATGTGGTGCAGGATGTGTTGTATTGGGAATATAGGGAAGACAAACAAGGGGCATTTACAATATGTACAGTATTTACATTCCATAGAGTCCATAGACTTTCACTGGCTAATAGCAGTATAATCCAAAGTTATTATTGTTTGTTTGTTTGTTTGCTTGTTGGTTTGTTTGTTGTCCAAGTGAATCCTGAATGATTTGTTGTGAATGAGTGTTCCAGAGTTCTTGGGTAACAGAATAAGGTGTAGTGTGAGTGGAGCAGGCCACTGCACCTCCTACCGCACTGTAGAAGGTTGTGGACGCTTGTAAAGCTTATGGCTTGGTTCGTAATCTTGGGCAGCTCGCCATCGGAAGTTCAGATCCACCGGATGGCTGGATGAATGAAGAGATGAGCACAAGTGCAATGGAACAGAATGGAACCTGGCCGAGTCCCTCTTGTTTTGCAAGCTCACGGTTGAAAATTGCGATATTTCATCGGATGGTAGAGGCACCTGAGTAGCCGCTCCGAATTTGCCTCACTCACACACGGCTGGGGAGCGAGCCTAATCACGGCAATGAGTCCCGAGAATCCGGCGGAAACTCTCGCGAGAGCGCTACCACATATCGCACTATGAAAGAAACGGGAAGACAAAATAAAGAAGAACTACAAAAATGACCCCTCCACATGATGTTGGTTGGAATAGCGTGGATAGCATTGGGTTCTGAGCAAATGAGATAACAAAAGAGAACCTTTATTTGTCCCACAGTGGGGACATTCTAATGTTGCGAAAATGTCTCCTTCACACAGTGAGGGTGGATCAGTCACTGAAGCTGCTCTCCAGAGTAGACAGAGTGTCCTGCAGGGGACAGAGTGTCCTGCAGGGGGCGACACTCATGGTCCAGCATAGATGTGAGCATAGCCAGGACCCTTCTGTCCTCCACCTCCTGCACCGAGTCCAGAGGACAGCCCAGGACGGAGCTTTGTCCAGCTTCTTCCTCTCCCTCTCTGTGATGACCACACCTACAGGAGCTGATGCACCACAGAGTCAGAGAAGGTCTTCAGGAGCGGCCCTGTCAGGAGCGGCCCTGTCAGGAGTGGCCCTGTCAGGAGCGGCCCTTTCAGGAGTGGCCCTGTCACTCCAAAAGACCTGAGTCTCCTCAGGAGGTAGAGCCGACTCTGGTTCTTCCTGTACAGTCTGTTATAAGTCCAGTCCAGTTTGTGGTTCAGATGAACACCAGGTCCTTATATGAGTCACTCTCTCAATGTCCCGTCCCTGGATGTTCACTGGTGAGGGGGGCGTGGCCTCTGTGGAAGTCCACCACCATCTCCTTGGTCTTCCCCGCGTTGATGAGGAGGTGGTTCTGCTGACACCAGTCCACAAGGGAGTGTGGCTAATCTGAGTCAGAAGAGCGTAGCTTTGGAGTGGCATAGTTTGTATGGTCAAAGTAGCAAAGTTAGCGTTTTTGGAGTAACATGCTATCATTTCAGAGTAACATGATCAGAGTAGCATGGGATGGAGTGTTGGGTAGCACAGAAGGGTTTGAGAAAGCTTTGCATGCTTTCTTACGTAGCTGTAGGCCTGTAGAGACTTATATTGCAGCAAAGCATTGGAGGCCTTGTTGGCTGATGATGGTGGTAAGAAGAGAAGAAAGGATAAAGATATGTATGTACGTGAATATGCAGTGTGGCCTGCACGGCTGACAGGGACCAAAGTATGATGATTGAGATCAAACACAGAGTAATCAGGCACGGGGTGATACCACCTGGTCCCCACCGGGGTAGCTGTAGGAAAGCTGTAGTAGAGAAGCAGTTGGAAGTGCTCTTATGATGTCAAAAGTCTGCGAACAAGAAAGTGTGGGTCCTCTCGTCTCGTCAAATGGATGAATTGTGTAGACTGCTGGGCGAACAAAAAGTCTAGCGAGGTGTTGACTGTGGCAGTGGGGTTGTGGGTAGGCGCGTGTACAATGGCGCGGACATCATTTGGAGAATCCTCTGGCTCATAGGACCCTGGAATCGTCAACACTCGGAGGGATCTGATCATTCAGAGAACACAAATCATGCTGGAATGGGGTTGATTCTAGAGCTTGTGACGTTAATGGACAGACATATGGCCAGTCTCTGTCTGACAAGAGAAGCGTGTCACTGTGACTTAGGCTGGTATAAGAAGGCTTACGGGGAGTAGAGGTGTGGTCATAAAATAGTAACTCCATTTGTACTTAACTGGGTGCCATTAGTTCTCTTACCACTACAATTTGTATAATTACTACTCCTGCACTGTTACTAATAGCTTCTGTGCTCTGATTTAAGTAAAGTTAGTCGGCTGAAATGATTGAGATAAATTTGTTGCATGTCTTGCAACGCTTTACTGGCCACAATTTTGTCCCTGCCTATGTAATTTTCAATGTAATAGCAGTACATCCCCTTCACCTCAAAAATATGAATCAATTTAGCACACCACTTAGCACACAATTTAGCACACCACCTCACCTGCAAGGGAAGATCCAATAAGCCTGCCCAATGAGCTGTGGCGGATTATTGCTGCCATGCGCCACACAAAACACTTTGCACATCCCAAGAAGAAAGCAACTCACCTTACACCCTAGAGGGAACAAGAGAAGTGAACTTTACTTAGCTTTGAGATGCCTCCTATTGCCTCTCCAAGGAGTCAAACTCAGACTCAGCTTGGCAGAAATCTATAGGCCCCAAGGGGAGCCAAGAATCCTCATGTGAACCTCTTCTGAGTGGTCTGAAGTAATGAGCGTTTTATCTTGTATGCTGCCAGCCTGAGAGGAGACATCTGTTTTTGTGCAAGACAGTTACGTTTACGTTTTACAGTTTGAAACCTGTTGTTTTTAATTTAAAAATGTGTTGGAGTGGAATGAACACCTTTCAACTAGTGAATTTGACTAAAATATGTGCGCCATCTAACTCATTTTAATGCACCATTCATAACATTGCCAGAGTTGTTGTTCTGGGCTGCATTGAATCTTGTGAAGGCCATTTCTAAATTATTTATCAAGAGATCTAAGAAAAAAAATATTGACATTTAGATTCTAATTGTGACGGTAACATATATTGTATGTAAAGATGGCGCTGTAAAACTATGCAAAATCAATTGGTTAGCATAGTACAGCCATGTTTGGAATAGTGTCCAAAATACATGTTTGAGGATTTTATCTTCATATCCATTTGTTTTTATTTAACATATAAAATTGGATTGAAAAGCATTGGTCAATATGCGATTTGTATATGTTTTATGAGCACCTAAAAAGATTGTTAAAAAACCCAAAACCCAAAACAACAAACATGTACGTATCCTTGGCCCAAAATAATTATGATTTTCTTAGTTACTTTTTTCTTCATACTCACTCCCTCATTGTTATATAGTCCTTGAGTCCAAAAACTCCTCATGAGTTGTTCAAATGTTATGGGTTAGTTATGTTCGGATGTTCGGACTAATTGACCAGCTCACGATTCCCTCGTCTCCATCTGAACATCTGAGTGGCTTTGACTGTTACACAGAGGAAATGTTTTACTCTGTTCAACAGGTTCTGGTTCTGTTTTCAGGACTGTAAATGCCATTGATGAAATGTTAATGTCTCAAAATATATTGTTGAAAGAATAACAGTTAAATTGCCACATTCAATAGTCCATTATTAATTATAACTGAGTGGCTAATTGTGTTCTTAATGGAGTAGCAGAGGTTTACAATGATTTTCTGTGTCAAAAGAGAGAAGCAGAACTAGTCATAAACGTAGTAAAAGTTTTAGCACATGTTTGTCAGACAGATTTAGCATGGGTCACATTGAGATTGCAGTGTGCTGGTCTGGAGGTCAGGGCTGTGCTGGAGGTCAGGGCTGGTCTGGAGGTCAGGGCTGTGCTGGAGGTCAGGGCTGGTCTGGAGGTCAGGGCTGTGCTGGAGGTCAGGGCTGTGCTGGAGGTCAGGGCTGTGCTGGAGGTCAGGGCTGGTCTGGAGGTCAGGGCTGTGCTGGAGGTCAGGGCTGTACTGGAGGTCAGGGCTGGTCTGGAGGTCAGGGCTGTACTGGAGGTCAGGGCTGTACTGGAGGTCAGGGCTGTACTGGAGGTCAGGGCTGTGCTGGAGGTCAGGGCTGTACTGGAGGTCAGGGCTGTGCTGGAGGTCAGGGCTGTGCTGGAGGTCAGGGCTGGTCTGGAGGTCAGGGCTGTGCTGGAGGTCAGGGCTGTGCTGGAGGTCAGGGCTGGTCTGGAGGTCAGGGCTGTACTGGAGGTCAGGGCTGTACTGGAGGTCAGGGCTGTGCTGGAGGTCAGGGCTGTACTGGAGGTCAGGGCTGTACTGGAGGTCAGGGCTGTGCTGGAGGTCAGGGCTGGGTTTTCAATGAGCTGCCGGTGAAGAGAACAAGCTGGTAACGAGCTGGTCTGTTTTTGTGGGGTCTGTGCCCTAAGTTCACACAGAACTGCACCCATGACTTCCAGACCAACAAGAGGAACTCATGTTTTATCAATGGACCTGAGTTGGTTTCTATGGAGGGCAGTGGAGAGTTTAGATGGACAAAGTTATAGGAAAAGAGCAGAAGCTGTGTCTTTGAATGTTGGACCACCCCTAGAGGGCGCTAGCTGCAGGGCATCCCCCAGTACCTAGTCCAAGTCTTAAAAGTGCATGTTTGTGCAAAAGTCAGTAAAAACAATGTATTTCCTGAACCACTCGGAGATTCACACTTTTGTCATGGGAGAAAGCGTGGGCTTTTTCACCTCGAGAATCTTGTAACGTTTTAGCTGAGCAGAATTCTAAACTGCACAAGTTGTGCCATACCTGGAGGTTTTTCTTCTCTTCGGCATTGGAAGACTTATTTTGACTTTCTTTGGCTTGCATTTGGCCATGGAGGAAATATAATACATTTCAACCATTAGATATTTCCAGTGCCATTGGATAAGTCCATCCACGCTGCATCTCAAAATACACCAACTGAAACACAAAAATAATCCAGATTAAAAAGATACATCCAAGGAACTTATTGGAATTGGGTATTGGAGTTTAATTTCCCATTCCAATGTTCCTTTTCTCATGCTGTACTGGAGAATTTAGATGAGGACCGAATCAGAACAAAGACATGGACCATGTTCATGGACCAAGTTTATACAGGATACATACAGGATATATATATATATATATATATATATATATATATATATATATATATATATATATATATATATATATATATAGATAGATAGAATGAACATTGGTGGTTTTTGAATTGACATTTCCATTCAAAGCCTTTCCATTTGTCTGGCCTTGTGTCCACTGCTGCCAGGGCCGCCCCTGTCAGGCCCTGCTCAGCTCACTCACCCTGAACGTTTGTGCAAAGTGGATACATTTGCTTTTCCGCCATGCGCGCTCATACATATTCATTGGCCAGTTGATAAAAGACCGGTGTGTTGCCTATAAGCACGTGTGCAATGACAGGCTGCTGACCCTGTAAATGCCAAGTCCCCAGCGTTTCATCAAAGTCTGGACAGTAGAAAGGCTGTAACTGTGTGAATGATCAACCAAGAGTCTGTCTGTGATTTCAATTTGACAACAGTTGCACAACGTTTCAATCCATCACTATCACCTCTGTCCTTGTCACCCCACAACCTCAAGGGGACCCCACAACCTCAAGTGGACCCCACAACCTCAAGTGGACCCCACAACCTCAAGGGGACCCCAAAACCTCAAGTGGACCCCACAACCTCAAGGAGACCCCACAACCTCAAGGAGACCCCACAACCTCAAGGGGACCCCACAACCTCAAGGGGACCCCACAAGAGCATCACAGTTACAACAGTTACACCTGGATCCATAACTGTTTATGACACTGTTTTACCATCTCTCAACATAAAGACTTTTACGTGAAAACTTCAACACTGCTTTAATGTTTCATTTACATCCATTGATTTATCTGACATTGTAAGAAAAAGGTCTATATTTCTCCCCCCTGACCCCCCCCCACCTCTGATTCCACTATGCAGCTCCAGCTCTGCTGCTGCAGCCGTCTCTGAATGCTGCAAACCTCCTCTTGAGTCCCTAACCCTGCATGCAGAGGTCACCAGTTTGTGGTTTCCTAACCCCTACCCCCCAACCCCTAAACCCCCAACCCCTACCCTAACCCCTAAACCCCTAACCCCTACCCTAACCCCTAAACCCACACTCTCGCACACACACGCTCACACTCTCGCTCACACTTGCTCGCACACCCTTGTACACCCTCGCTCACGCTCGCTCGCACACTCTCGCACACTCACGCTCACACTTGCACATTCTCGCACACACACGCTCACACTCGCACACCCTCACACACTCTCGCACACACACACACTCACGCGCTCGCACACTCAAGCTAACACTCGCTCGCACACTCTCGCGCACACACGCTCACACTCGCACATTCTCGCACACACACGCTCACACTCGCACACGCTCACACACTCTCGCACACACACGCTCACACTCGCACACTCTCGCACACACTCACGCGCTCGCACACTCAAGCTCACACTCGCTCGCACACTCTCGCACGCACACGCTCACACTCTCGCACACACTCGCACACCCTCGCACACTCTCGTTCACACTCGCTCGCACACACACGCTCACACTTGCACACTCTCGCACACACACGCTCACACTCGCACACCCTCACACACCCTCGCTCACACTCGCTCGCACACTCTCGCTCACACTCGCTTGCACACACGCTCACACTCGCACACCCTCGCTCACACTCGCACACTCTCGCTCACGCTCGCTCGCACACACACCCTCGCTCATGCTTGCTCGCACACTCTCGCTCACGCTCGCTCGCACACGCTCGCTCGCACACTCTCGCACGCACACGCTCACACTCTCGCACACACTCGCACACCCTCGCACACTCTCGTTCACACTCGCTCGCACACACACGCTCACACTTGCACACTCTCGCACACACACGCTCACACTCGCACACCCTCACACACCCTCGCTCGCACACTCTCGCTCACACTCGCTTGCACACACGCTCACACTCGCACACCCTCGCTCACACTCGCACACTCTCGCTCACGCTCGCTCGCACACACACCCTCGCTCATGCTTGCTCGCACACTCTCGCTCACGCTCGCTCGCACACGCTCGCTCGCACACTCTCGCACACACACGCACACTCTCGCTCACACTCGCTCGCACACACACACTCACACTCGCACACTCTCGCACACACACGCTCACACTTGCACACACACGCTCACACTCGCACACCCTCACACACCCTCGCTCACACTCGCTCGCACACTCTCGCTCACACTCGCTTGCACACACACGCTCACACTCGCACACCCTCGCACACTCTCGCTCACACTCGCTTGAAAACACACGCTCACACTCGCACACCCTCGCACACTCTCGCTCACACTCGCTTGAAAACACACGCTCACACTCGCACACCCTCGCTCATGCTCGCTCGCACACTCTCGCTCATGCTCGCTCGCACACTCACGCTCGCTCGCACACTCACGCTCACGCTCGCTCGCACACATACGCTCACACTCACACACTCTCGCACACACACGCTCACACTCGCACTCTCTCGCTCTCGCTCGCACACACACCCTCGCACACCCTCGCTCATGCTCGCTCGCACACTCTCGCTCACGCGCACTCGCACACTCAAGCTCACACTCGCTCGCACACTCTCGCACACACACGCTCACACTCGCACACCCTCGCACACTCTCGCTCACACACTCTCGCTCACACTCGCTCGCACACACACACACGCTCACACTCGCACACCCTCGCACACTCTCGCTCACACTCGCTCGCACACACTCGCTCGCACACACACGCTCACACTCGCACACACACGCTCACACTCGCACACACACGTTCACACTCGCACACCCTCGCACACTCTTGCTCACACTCGCTCGCACACACACGCTCACACTCGCACACACACGCTCACACTCGCTCGCACACCCTCGCTCACACTCGCTCGCACACACACGTTCACACTCGCACACCCTCGCACACTCTTGCTCACACTCGCTCGCACACACACGCTCACACTCGCACACTCTCGCACACACATGCTTACACTCGCACACCCTCACACACCCTCGCTCACACACTCTCGCTCACACTCGCTTGCACACGCACGCTCACACTCGCACACCCTCGCACACTCTCGCTCACACACTCTCGCTCACACTCGCTTGCACACACACGCTCAAACTCGCACACACACGCTCACACTCGCACACACACGTTCACACTCGCACACCCTCGCACACTCTTGCTCACACTCGCTCGCACACACACGCTCACACTCGCACACACACGCTCACACTCGCTCGCACACACACGCTCACAATCGCACACTCTCGCACACACACGTTCACACTCGCACACCCTCGCACACTCTTGCTCACACTCGCTCGCACACACACGCTCACACTCGCACACTCTCGCACACACACGCTCACACTTGCACACTCTCGCACACACACGCTTACACTCGCACACCCTCACACACCCTCGCTCACACTCGCTCGCACACTCTCGCTCACACTCGCTTGCACACGTACGCTCACACTCGCACACCCTCGCACACTCTCGCTCACACACTCTCGCTCACACTCGCTTGCACACACACGCTCACACTCGCACACACACGCTCACACTCGCACACACACGTTCACACTCGCACACCCTCGCACACTCTTGCTCACACTCGCTCGCACACACACGCTCACACTCGCACACACACGCTCACACTCGCACACACACGCTCACACTCGCTCGCACACCCTCGCTCACACTCGCTCGCACACACACGCTCACACTCGCACACTCTCGCACACACACGTTCACACTCGCACACCCTCGCACACTCTTGCTCACACTCGCTCGCACACACACGCTCACACTCGCACACTCTCGCACACACACGCTCACACTTGCACACGCTCGCACACACACGCTTACACTCGCACACCCTCACACACCCTCGCTGACACTCGCTCGCACACTCTCGCTCACACTCGCACACCCTCGCTCACATTCGCACACTCTCGCTCACGCTCGCTCGCACACACACCCTCGCACACCCTCGCTCATGCTTGCTATCACACTCACGCTCACGCTCGCTCGCACACTCTCGCACACATACGCTCACACTCACACACTCTCGCACACTCTCGCTCACACTCGCACACACACGCTCACACTCGCTCGCACACACACGCTCACAATCGCACACTCGCACACACACGTTCACACTCGCACACCCTCGCACACTCTTGCTCACACTCGCTCGCACACACACACTCACACTCGCACACTCTCGCACACACACGCTCACACTTGCACACTCTCGCACACACACGCTTACACTCGCACACCCTCACACACCCTCGCTCACACTCGCTCGCAAACTCTCGCTCACACTCGCTTGCACACGCACGCTCACACTCGCACACCCTCGCACACTCTCGCTCACACACTCTCGCTCACACTCGCTTGCACACACACGCTCACACTCGCACACACACGCTCACACTCGCACACACACGTTCACACTCGCACACCCTCGCACACTCTTGCTCACACTCGCTCGCACACACACACTCACACTCGCACACACACGCTCACACTCGCACACACACGCTCACACTCGCTCGCACACCCTCGCTCACACTCGCTCGCACACACACGCTCACACTCGCACACTCTCGCACACACACGTTCACACTCGCACACCCTCACACTCGCACACCCTCGCACACTCTTGCTCACACTCGCTCGCACACACACGCTCACACTCGCACACTCTCGCACACACACGCTCACACTTGCACACGCTCGCACACACACGCTTACACTCGCACACCCTCACACACCCTCGCTGACACTCGCTCGCACACTCTCGCTCACACTCGCACACCCTCGCTCACATTCGCACACTCTCGCTCACGCTCGCTCGCACACACACCCTCGCACACCCTCGCTCATGCTTGCTATCACACTCACGCTCACGCTCGCTCGCACACTCTCGCACACATACGCTCACACTCACACACTCTCGCACACTCTCGCTCACACTCGCACACACACGCTCACACTCGCTCGCACACACACGCTCACAATCGCACACTCGCACACACACGTTCACACTCGCACACCCTCGCACACTCTTGCTCACACTCGCTCGCACACACACACTCACACTCGCACACTCTCGCACACACACACTCACACTCACACACTCTCGCACACTCTCGCTCACACTCGCACACACACGCTCACACTCGCTCGCACACACACGCTCACAATCGCACACTCGCACACACACGTTCACACTCGCACACCCTCGCACACTCTTGCTCACACTCGCTCGCACACACACACTCACACTCGCACACTCTCGCACACACACGCTCACACTCGCACACCCTCACACACCCTCGCTCACACTCGCTCGCACACTCTCGCTCACACTCGCTTGCACACGCACGCTCACACTCGCACACCCTCGCACACTCTCGCTCACACACTCTCGCTCACACTCGCTTGCACACACACGCTCACACTCGCACACACACGCTCACACTCGCACACACACGTTCACACTCGCACACCCTCGCACACTCTTGCTCACACTCGCTCGCACACACACGCTCACACTCGCACACACACGCTCACACTCGCACACACACGCTCACACTCGCTCGCACACCCTCGCTCACACTCGCTCGCACACACACGCTCACAGTCGCACACTCTCGCACACACACGTTCACACTCGCACACCCTCGCACACTCTTGCTCACACTCGCTCGCACACACACGCTCACACTCGCACACTCTCGCACACACACGCTCACACTTGCACACTCTCGCACACACACGCTTACACTCGCACACCCTCACACACCCTCGCTGACACTCGCTCGCACACTCTCGCTCACACTCGCACACCCTCGCTCACATTCGCACACTCTCGCTCACGCTCGCTCGCACACACACCCTCGCACACCCTCGCTCATGCTTGCTATCACACTCACGCTCACGCTCGCTCGCACACTCTCGCACACATACGCTCACACTCACACACTCTCGCACACTCTCGCTCACACTCGCTTGCACACGCACGCTCACACTTGCACACCCTCGCACACTCTCGCTCACACACTCTCGCTCACACTCGCTTGCACACACACGCTCACACTCGCACACCCTCGCTCACACTCGCACACTCTCGCTCACGCTCGCTCGCACACACACCCTCGCACACCCTCGCTCATGCTTGCTCGCACACTCACGCTCACGCTCGCTCGCACACTCTCGCACACATACGCTCACAATCACACACACACGCTCACACTCGCACACCCTCGCACACTCTCGCTCACACTCGCTCACACACACACACACGCTCACACTCACACACTCTCGCACACACTCGCACACCCTCGCACATTCTCGCTCACACTCGCACAAACATGTTCACACTCGCACACACACGCACACTCTTGCTCACACTCGCTCGCACACACACGCTCACACTCGCACACACACGCTCACACTCGCTCGCACACCCTCTCTCACACTCGCTCGCACACACACGCTCACACTCGCACACCCTCGCACACTCTTGCTCACACTCGCTCGCACACTCTCGCTCACACTCGCGGCCCCTCCACCGCAGACCACCACCTGCTGTTTGCTTTAGACAGAAAAACTGTGTTCATTTTGCAGCCGGGAGCAAATCACTTGATGCAGTTCCTACGTGAAAGTCAGTGATCTATGTTTGTTGTGGTTGTATCTGTGTGATGACCTTTGACACGAGGACACGGGCCTGAATGTCCCACCGCCGCCCTCGCTCGTACTTCAGCTGCGGGGTGCCTTCAGTCAGATTCTCTTACCACAGATTACGACACCATAACAACACAATCTATCAGCAGAAATGTTACACAGTGAAGCTTTAACACGCTTCAGGACGTCATTCTTCTTGGAAACACAAAGAATGCCCAGGGCCCAAAGCCATGAGCCCAAACGCAATCAAGTATTTTCTATTAATTCTTGAATACTTTAAAGAGAAACTATTTCATTTGTCCTTCATTTTCTCTTAAAATGTGGCATTTTTAGCAAACTATTTCCTTTGAGAGTCCTCAATGACATTTGTGTTTTTACCTTGATAGAATGCCTCAAGTCTTTCATTTCTTTTACACAACGCACATTTTTTATTCTCATAACTATTTAGTTTTTTGGAACATGGAATAAGTTTCTGTTCACTTAACTGTAATTATCTATTTTTGTACTGACACCCCCATTCTGAAGGCATTTCTCCTGACGCAGTAGTTTATTCCTGTAATTGAATAAATGCGAGCTATATAAATGTGAGATGTATAAGTTTAATGCCATACTGTGGAACCTTCTGGTAAAAGCATGAACAAAACAGAAAGGTTACACCAGACTTCTAGAGGCCGCACAAGATTGCACCGTCTGAAATGATGATATTTCATGCAGACGCAATGAAGACAAAAGCAAACTGATATTGTTCTCATCTTTCGTGTGTTACCGCAGAAACCAACCACAGTGCAGAAAACAAGGCTTCTTCCTGCTTCCTCGCTGCCCTTTCTGTTTTGCCTCCTCTCTTAAATGCTGGTTGTCTTACTCTGCTCCTCACACCCACAGTTGTAGTTGTTTTGGGCGTCGGGCTCAGCGCTCGTGTCCTTGAGCGTCACAGTTTGGAGTCGTCAATCATCTCAGTCCGACGGAGCGAGAGGAAGAAGCGTTTGAAAAAGCTCGGGCTCAATTTGACAGCGATTACCGAGCAGGATGTGTCGTGTTTGGGTGCGCTGTGGAGAAGGGTGTTAGAGAGAGGCTGAGGCGGTGGATGTTCTGCTGCTGCGGGTATGTTTTTTTGGCAGGGCAGCTGTTAAATAGGAGAAAGAGGGTATGGACATTAAGCAAAAAGCTGGGGCCGGGAATCTAACCCACTATGTGGTGGTAGCAACCACACATGTGCAGTACTGTATGTACTGTATGTACTGTATGTACTGTATGTACTGTATGTAGATGTGCAGTACTGTATGTACTGTATGTAGATGTGCAGTACTGTATATACTGTATGTAGATGTGCAGTACTGTATGTACTGTATGTAGATGTGCAGTACTGTATATACTGTATGTAGATGTGCAGTACTGTATGTACTGTATGTAGATGTGCAGTACTGTATGTACTGTATGTAGATGTGCAGTACTGTATATACTGTATGTACTGTATGTAGATGTGCACTACTGTATGTACTGTATGTAGATGTGCAGTACTGTATGTACTGTATGTAGATGTGCACTACTGTATGTACTGTATGTAGATGTGCAGTACTGTATGTACTGTATGTACTGTTTGTAGATGTGCAGTACTGTATGTACTGTCTGTAGATGTGCAGTACTGTATGTACTGTATGTACTGTTTGTAGATGTGCAGTACTGTATGTGCTGTCTGTAGATGTGCAGTACTGTATGTACTGTATGTACTGTCTGTAGATGTGCAGTACTGTATGTGCTGTATGTACTTTTCAATCTGGTTTCCGCAAACATCATTCTACGGAAACCGCATTGTTGAAAATGTCTAGTGACATTATGATGTCTGCTGATTCTGGGAAATGCACTGTTTTAGTTCTGTTGGATCTGTCTGCACGGTTGACCTTTGACACTGTCGACCATCATATCCTGTTGAACAGACTGAGGGACCTGATTGGACTATCTTGGGTGTTGTCTTTGACAAAGACATGTCTTTAGAGCTCTAAAGACATGTCTTTAGAGCACCACTCCAACGACGAGGAACTGTTTCTTTCAGTTGAGGAAAATCTCTAAGCTCAGGAAAATGGTAGTTATACTGGAAGTTATAATTCATGCATTTGTGTCTCACGTTTAGACTACTGTAATAGTTTTTTTTTTCCTGTCTTAACAAGAAGGAACTCTCTCGTCTGCAGCTGGTCCAGAACTCTGCAGCGAGGATCTTGACCCGCACAAATAGAAGGGCCCACATTTCACCCATTCTTAAAGCCCTTCACTGGAGCCGGTCTCCTACCGGATACAGTTTAAAATCCTTGTTCAGACTTTTAGAGCTTTAAATGGTCAGGTCCCATCGTACATTATCGATCTGATTAAACCGTACACTCCCTCTCGCTCACTAAGGTCCTTGGACCAGGAACTGTTGCTGGTTCCTCGCACCCGTTTTGGGACCAGAGGAGACCGATCCTTCCAGGCTGTTGCCCCCAGACTCTGGAACGATCTTCCGTTCTCCTTACGGTCACTGGACTCAGTTACTGCTTTTAAGGCTCAGCTCAAAACCTTTTTATTTAGTCAAGCCTTTTAAATGCACTTGATTTAGCGGCTGATTTGACTGTATATTGTTGTATATGTATTGTTCACTGTACGTTTTTTGTGTTTTTATCGTTTTATTCTGTGTTTGTGAAGCACTTTGTGACCTCTGTCTGTGAAAGGTGCTATAGAAATACAATTTACTTACTTACTTACTTACTACTGTTTGTGGATGTGCAGTACTGTATGTACTGTATGTAGTGTATGTAGATGTGCAGTACTGTATGTAGTGTATGTAGATGTGCAGTACTGTGTGTACTGTATAGCACTATAATAATACACTTGTTGTGTTGTTGTGACGTGAGCTAGCTCCGAGCGAGCCCACCAGCCCCCCCCCCCCCCCCCCGCGCCCTCCGGCCGCGCTAAAGTACGGCGTGTCGTCGGTACACGTTTATATACACGTTTATATGAAAGAGGAACTTCACCAACGATCGGGACACACACTGGAATCGCTTTAAATTAACTTGTTTTGACTTTATTCGGCTGGATTGAGTGTTTTCGTCATGTCGTTGCGATGTGTCTTGGCTCTGAGTCCCCCGGCCCCGCCCCCCACTCTCCGGCCCCGCCCCCCGGCCGGCGCCGGAGCCGGGGGGCGGGGCCGGCGCCGGAGCCGGGGGGCGGGGCGGAACTCATGAAACTGCAGAGAACAGTCGTCTTACCCGGAGATCGTCACGTTATCCCGTCGCAATACTGACCTAACCTAATACTGATGTGCAATTCTGTCATATGTGCAATTACTGTGAAATTCATGTGCAATTCATGTGCAATTACTGTGAAATTCATGTGCAATTCATGTGCTGTCGTGACACATATTCATGTGCAATTACTGTCGGGATCACACGCAATGGTATTTATTTATTTATTTGTCTATGGGAGTTTTTATTTATTTATAGGAGATCTTCTACTGAAAGTGTTTTTCAGACTTCCTATAAGTGATCTGTTCTTCTGTATCTACCTCTGGATCTACCTGCGTTGCACCAATGAAATTTCCCCATGTGGGACAATAAAGGAATATCTTATCTTATCTTATCTTATTAGTACTTTTTGGCCTCTTGAATGAGTTTCATGTTGCAGTGGGCGTGGTGAGCTGTGGTGCTTTTAGGAGCTCCTCTGCCTAAAGGTCATGCCTTACATGACCTTTTTATTCTTGAATAAAACTGTTGAGTTATTGTAATTACCGTTTCTTTTGTTGAGAAATTAATGTTGAGGTTCACTTTGTCGCTACAGGGAAACAACGTGTCCAGAGGAAAAGACCGTTTGTCTGTCATGTAGTAGCGTCGTACATATATATACATATACATACATACATACACACATATATATATATATATATATATATATATATATATATATATATATATATATATATATATATATATATATATGTATAAATATACTGTATGCTGTCCCTGATGTTGGTGTTCTTGTGGGAGCCACACATGGTGTTGTCGTCCCGCCTCTTCCACAGGGCGTGGTTCACGTAGAGGCTCAGGTTCATTACCGTCCTCCATCTTACTTTGTTTTCATTCCTTATCCCCAAGTTATTCTTTACCCAACAGCACTTTATCTCCACGACTCCCTCGTGACCCCGAATATGTGAAAATAAGTGCTCACATTTTGTACTTTTGGAGGATAAAATCAATTAATTACTGCCGCCATAAAAAACACTCCCAGATGTCCAGAAAATGCTACAATTCTCCTTGGATTGGGCGAAGTATGACAGCTAAAATATGAAAAAGCCAACAATGTAAGCGAGCAGCTGCCAGCAACATGGACGCTCCAGAAGAGGCGACATCTGTTCGTAAAAACTAAAGTCCGACAAACTCAATTTACACACTTGATCTACTTGAGCGTTAGGACATCAAGGCCAAACCAGTCGATAGGGGGAGGAGCTAGAGCTATTTTAGATATAACGATGGACAGAGTGGACACAGGAGAACGAGGAGGCCAGTGTTTTATGAAATGCAAGTAAACACACACGTCTATGACCAAAACGAAAGTAAAGGCCATAAGAATAAAACAAATGGCACTTCTGTTACTAGTAAGTACAGCTCCAGCAATAGTAAAGGAGGTAATGGTGAGAAAAGTGTACTACTGGCTCACTCAGAGTACATTTTATGCACCGTAATAGTAGTAGTAGTAGTAGTAGTAGTAGTAGTAGTAGTAGTAGTAGTATTTGTCATGATAGAAGTTACATATGAAGTAGTAGTTTGAGTCTGCAAAGTGGTCCAGGTAATCCTGTGTGTGGAGGACAGCTCCGTGCTGAAGCGCCTTGAGGACCACACCCTCTGACCCCTGACCACACCCTCTGACCCCTGACCACACCCTCTGACCCCTGACCACACCCTCCGACCCCTGACCACACCCTCTGACCCCTGACCACACCCTCTGACCCCTGACCACACCCTCCGACCCCTGACCACACCCTCTGACCCCTGACCACACCCTCCGACCCCTGACCACACCCTCTGATCCCTGACCACACCCTCTGACCCCTGACCACACCCTCTGACCCCTGACCACACCCTCCGACCCCTGACCACACCCTCTGACCCCTGACCACACCCTCTGACCCCTGACCACACCCTCCGACCCCTGACCACACCCTCTGACCCCTGACTGGGCCTAGAAATTCTGTCCATAAAAACTATGAACAGAAGCAGTGACAAAGCGCAGCCCTGAGGAGTCCCTCATGGGAACAGGTCTGACTCACTGCAGTGAACACAGCTCCTGCTCCGGTCATACAGGGACTGGACAGCCCTGAGCAAAGGGCCCCGAACCCCGTACTCCCGGAGCACCCCCCAAAGGACACCCCGAGGGACACGGTCAATAGCCTTCTCCAGATCCACAAAGCACATGTGGACTGGTTGGGCAAACTCCCATGAGCCCTGGAGCACCCGATGGAGAGTCTAGAGCTGTTCCAGTGTTGCACCACCAAGACCTAAACCTGCTCCTCCTGAATCTGATGGTGATTTGAGCCAAGATGGTGATTTAGAACACAATTTCAAACCAACTAAGGCTTTTTTTGTTTAAATATCTGAACAAACGTAGTTAAAAGCAGATGGATTCTGAATGGGACACAACAAGCACGAAAAAGAGAATCGTTGTAGTTAAACGTGGCAAACATCATATGCACTTGTGACATTTGTGTTTCTTCTTTTGTCTCCGTAGTGCCTCCAGAGTTGTCCGTTTTCCAGCAGTCTTTTAACGCCACGGCCGATTACCAGGAGTCTATCACTTTCACCTGCATCACCTCCGGATCCCCTGACCCTCTGGTAACGTGGCACAGGTAAGGCCGCTCACTACGACACCCCATCTCTAAAGACTTGAGTGAATGCAGCGGTGCAAAGGTTTGACTTTGAGACGCATTTGACCCAGAGCTTCTCCCGCACACGGCCCAGCGCTGCAGCTTTCCCACAATGCATTTCACTCTAGTGTTTACAAACTTAGCAACTTAGCAGCGAGCGCTAACAGGAAACAGTGGAAAGGAATGTCTTGATATTTGAAATAAATGTGATAAAGCATTTAGCTTTATGACATGGGCGGTTTGGCGCTCAGACCCCGGTAGAAGACATTAGGGACGCTCCATCATGGAATTCTATTGGACGTCTCCCCCCAGGTCTGGAGACTGGTGGTGGTAGATATGAGGAGAGGGTAGAGAGGATGAGGACGATGAGAGGGATGCTGAGGAGGAGGTGAAGTCCGGTGAAGCCCGGTGAAGCCCGGTGAAGCCTGGAGAAGCCCGGTGAAGCCCGGTGAAGCCCGGTGAAGCCCGGTGAAGCCCGGTGAAGCCTGGTGAAGTCCGGTGAAGCCTGGAGAAGCCTGGTGAAGTCCGGTGAAGCCTGGAGAAGCCTGGAGAAGCCCGGTGAAGCCCGGTGAAGCCTGGAGAAGCCTGGTGAAGTCCGGTGAAGCCCGGTGAAGCCCGGTGAAGCCCGGTGAAGCCCGGTGAAGCCTGGTGAAGCCTGGTGAAGTCCGGTGAAGCCCGGTGAAGCCCGGTGAAGCCTGGTGAAGCCTGGTGAAGTCCGGTGAAGCCTGGAGAAGCCTGGAGAAGCCCGGTGAAGCCCGGTGAAGCCTGGAGAAGCCTGGTGAAGTCCGGTGAAGCCCGGTGAAGCCCGGTGAAGCCCGGTGAAGCCCGGTGAAGCCTGGTGAAGCCTGGTGAAGTCCGGTGAAGCCCGGTGAAGCCCGGTGAAGCCTGGTGAAGCCTGGTGAAGTCCGGTGAAGCCTGGAGAAGCCTGGAGAAGCCCGGTGAAGCCCGGTGAAGCCCGGTGAAGCCCGGTGAAGTCCGGTGAAGCCTGGAGAAGCCCGATGAAGCCCGGTGAAGCCCGGTGAAGCCCGGTGAAGCCCGGTGTGGTGGTATAATTGGACACATGTTAAGTGCAGGCCGTTTATGTTCAAACTTTTCCAAATGAGCCGCACTCACAGGACAAACGTGAACTCACCCTAAAAGCACTTTTCACAACTCTCTGAGGAAAACTATCGACCTTTAGCATCGCAGAGAACAGCTCTTATTTACCCCGGAATAGATGTGTACAATTATCTGTACATTTGGAAGGCACAAGAGTCAGGACCAGTTCAATCGCAGCCACTTATTTTATATTATCTTTTTGTCATTCAGGATTCAAAAAATAAATTAAAAATAAAGAAAACAACAACACAACACAACCTTAAAAAGCTCCGCTCTTGTCCAAAGTCTAGAATCTTCCTTGTGTCTGTTACAGCGTCGGTCCAGCAGATTGTGTCATCCATTTCTTTTTCATGGCCTTTTTCTTGCCCCAACAGTATATTCCAAAGATGTCCATTGATCGTGTCCGCGGCAGGAGTTTTGAGGCCCAAATACAAAGTTCTGAAATTGAGTGGGACGGTCTATAACACTGTTTACTTGTGAATAATGTGCATTTTCACATGGTGCTTTCCCATTTATGGATGATATAATTAGTAGAGTGTGCAAAGTGTTAATACATTTATATAGTTTAGGTATTTTTCCCCTTGAAAGTTTATATTTATAAGCTTAAATACATATCTCAGAGGGTTATAATGGTCATTACTATGTTTAGTCCTGTTGAATTCTTTCAACATATCAAAGCTTCAGGGGGTTAAACTTACATCTTGACTTAACATCTTAAATGTAGCTCTACACACGATAGTCCACATCCAGAGTAGTAAAGGGTCTATAAGAGGCACACTCCTTTTCCTCTTTTGGTATCAGGGATATGACTTTCAAACTCGGAGGGGTCTGACGTTTTAAGGGCCCAGTTCAAAGTTGCTGAAAGCAAAGAGAGTGTTTCTTTTCGAGCTTTAAACCGCTCTGAGGAGAAGACATCGCTCCTGGAGATGGTTCTGTAGTGTTTTGATCACACTGTTGGAAATACAGGGTGTGAGGTGCTATTTTGTTTTTCTTGAATCCTGGGCGCCTCCCTGTGGAGAGGCCCCGGGGAAGACCCAGGACACGCTGGAGGGACTATGTCTCTCGGCTGGCCTGGGAACGCCCCGCTATCCCTGTGTCTGGGGTGAGGGTGGTCTGGGAGTCCCTGCTTAGACTGCTGCAATACCTTGATATTGACATTATCAGACCTCATGGTTTATCAGCGTCTGGTCTATGTAGGAGCACATATTCTGGACGAAGCCCCCTGTGATGTCCCCTCCTCGCCTCTGTGATGTCCCCTCCTCGCCCCTGTGATGTCCCCCCCCTGTGATGTCCCCTCCTCACCGCTGTGATGTCCCCTCCTCGCCTCTGTGATGTCCCCTCCTCGCCCCTGTGATGTCCCCCTCCTCGCCCCTGTGATGTCCCCTCCTCACCGCTGTGATGTCCCCTCCTCGCCCCTGTGATGTCCCCTCCTCGCCCCTGTGATGTCCCCTCCTCCCCCTTGTGATGTCCCCCTCCTCGCCCCTGTGATGTCCCCTCCTCGCCCCTGTGATGTCCCCTCCTCCCCCTTGTGATGTCCCCTCCTCGCCCTTGTGATGTCCTCGCCCCTGTGATGTCCCCCCCTGTGATGTCCCCTCCTCACCGCTGTGATGTCCCCTCCTCGCCCCTGTGATGTCCCCCCCTGTGATGTCCCCTCCTCACCGCTGTGATGTCCCCTCCTCGCCCCTGTGATGTCCCCTCCTCACCGCTGTGATGTCCCCTCCTCGCCCCTGTGATATCCCCTCCTCGCCCGTGTGATGTCCCCCTCCTCGCCCATTTGATGTCCCCTCCTCGCCCCTGTGATGTCCCCTCCTTGCCCCTGTGATGTCTCCCCCTGTGATGTCCCCTCCTCACCGCTGTGATGTCCCCTCCTCACCGCTGTGATGTCCCCTCCTCGCCCCTGTGATGTCCCCTCCTCGCCCCTGTGATGTCCCCCTCCTCGCCCCTGTGATGTCCCCTCCTCGCCCCTGTGATGTCCCCTCCTCGCCCTTGTGATGTCCCCCCCTGTGATGTCCCCTCCTCGCCCCTGTGATGTCCCCTCCTCGCCTCTGTGATGTCCCCTCCTCGCCCTTGTGATGTCCTCCCCTGTGATGTCCCCTCCTCACCGCTGTGATGTCCCCTCCTCGCCCCTTTGATGTCCCCTCCTCACCCCTGTGATGTCCCCTCCTCACCGCTGTGATGTCCCCTCCTCGCCCCTGTGATGTCCCCTCCTTGCCCCTGTGATGTCTCCCCCTGTGATGTCCCCACCTCGCCCCTGTGATGTCCCCCTCCTCGCCCCTGTGATGTCTCCTCCTCGCCTCTGTGATGTCCCCTGCTCGCCCTTGTGATGTCCCCCCCTGTGATGTCCCCTTCTCACCGCTGTGATGTCCCCTCCTCGCCCCTGTGATGTCCCCTCCTCACCGCTGTGATGTCCCCTCCTCGCCCCTGTGATGTCCCCTCCTCACCGCTGTGATGTCCCCTCCTCGCCCCTGTGATATCCCCTCCTCGCCCGTGTGATGTCCCCCTCCTCGCCCATTTGATGTCCCCTCCTCGCCCCTGTGATGTCCCCTCCTTGCCCCTGTGATGTCTCCCCCTGTGATGTCCCCTCCTCACCGCTGTGATGTCCCCTCCTCGCCCCTGTGATGTCCCCTCCTCGCCCCTGTGATGTCCCCCTCCTCGCCCCTGTGATGTCCCCTCCTCGCCCCTGTGATGTCCCCTCCTCGCCCTTGTGATGTCCCCCCCTGTGATGTCCCCTCCTCGCCCCTGTGATGTCCCCTCCTCGCCTCTGTGATGTCCCCTCCTCGCCCTTGTGATGTCCTCCCCTGTGATGTCCCCTCCTCACCGCTGTGATGTCCCCTCCTCGCCCCTGTGATGTCCCCTCCTCACCCCTGTGATGTCCCCTCCTCACCGCTGTGATGTCCCCTCCTCGCCCCTGTGATGTCCCCTCCTTGCCCCTGTGATGTCTCCCCCTGTGATGTCCCCACCTCGCCCCTGTGATGTCCCCTCCTCGCCCTTGTGATGTCCCCTCCTCGCCCCTGTGATGTCCCCTCCTCGCCTCTGTGATGTCCCCTGCTCGCCCTTGTGATGTCCCCCCCTGTGATGTCCCCTTCTCACCGCTGTGATGTCCCCTCCTCGCCCCTGTGATGTCCCCTCCTCGCCCCTGTGATGTCTCCTCCTCACCCCTGTGATGTCCCCTCCTCACCGCTGTGATGTCCCCTCCTCACCCCTGTTATGTCTCCTCCTCCCCCTTGTGATGTCCCCCTCCTCGCCCCTGTGATGTCCCCTCCTCGCCCCTGTGATGTCCCCTCCTCGCCCTTGTGATGTCCTCGCCCCTGTGATGTCCCCTCCTCGCCCCTGTGATGTCCCCCCCTGTGATGTCCCCTCCTCACCGCTGTGATGTCCCCTCCTCACCCCTGTGAAGTCTCCCCCTGTGATGTCCCCTCCTCACCGCTGTGATGTCCCCTCCTCACCGCTGTGATGTCCCCTCCTCGCCCCTGTGATGTCCCCCTCCTCGCCCCTGTGATGTCCCCTCCTCGCCCCTGTGATGTCCCCTCCTCGCCCTTGTGATGTCCTCCCCTGTGATGTCCCCTCCTCACCGCTGTGATGTCCCCTCCTCGCCCCTGTGATGTCCCCTCCTCACCGCTGTGATGTCCCCTCCTCGCCCCTGTGATGTCCCCTCCTTGCCCCTGTGATGTCTCCCCCTGTGATGTCCCCACCTCGCCCCTGTGATGTCCCCTCCTCGCCCTTGTGATGTCCCCCCCTGTGATGTCCCCTCCTCGCCCCTGTGATGTCCCCTCCTCGCCTCTGTGATGTCCCCTGCTCGCCCTTGTGATGTCCCCCCCTGTGATGTCCCCTTCTCACCGCTGTGATGTCCCCTCCTCGCCCCTGTGATGTCCCCTCCTCGCCCCTGTGATGTCTCCTCCTCACCCCTGTGATGTCCCCTCCTCACCGCTGTGATGTCCCCTCCTCACCCCTGTTATGTCTCCTCCTCCCCCTTGTGATGTCCCTCTCCTCGCCCCTGTGATGTCCCCTCCTCGCCCCTGTGATGTCCCCTCCTCGCCCTTGTGATGTCCTCGCCCCTGTGATGTCCCCTCCTCGCCCCTGTGATGTCCCCCCCTGTGATGTCCCCTCCTCACCGCTGTGATGTCCCCTCCTCACCCCTGTGAAGTCTCCCCCTGTGATGTCCCCTCCTCACCGCTGTGATGTCCCCTCCTCACCGCTGTGATGTCCCCTCCTCGCCCCTGTGATGTCCCCCTCCTCGCCCCTGTGATGTCCCCTCCTCGCCCCTGTGATGTCCCCTCCTCGCCCTTGTGATGTCCTCCCCTGTGATGTCCCCTCCTCACCGCTGTGATGTCCCCTCCTCGCCCCTGTGATGTCCCCTCCTCACCGCTGTGATGTCCCCTCCTCGCCCCTGTGATGTCCCCTCCTTGCCCCTGTGATGTCTCCCCCTGTGATGTCCCCACCTCGCCCCTGTGATGTCCCCTCCTCGCCCTTGTGATGTCCCCCCCTGTGATGTCCCCTCCTCGCCCCTGTGATGTCCCCTCCTCGCCTCTGTGATGTCCCCTGCTCGCCCTTGTGATGTCCCCCACTGTGATGTCCCCTTCTCACCGCTGTGATGTCCCCTCCTCGCCCCTGTGATGTCCCCTCCTCGCCCCTGTGATGTCCCCTCCTCACCGCTGTGATGTCCCCTCCTCACCGCTGTGATGTCCCCTCCTCGCCCCTGTGATGTCCCCTCCTCCCCCTTGTGATGTCCCCCTCCTCGCCCCTGTGATGTCCCCTCCTCGCCCCTGTGATGTCCCCTCCTCGCCCTTGTGATGTCCTCGCCCCTGTGATGTCCCCTCCTCGCCCCTGTTATGTCCCCCCCTGTGATGTCCCCTCCTCACCGCTGTGATGTCCCCTCCTCGCCCCTGTGATATCCCCTCCTCGCCCCTGTGATGTCCCCTCCTCGCCCCTGTGATATCCCCTCCTCGCCCCTGTGATGTCCCCCTCCTCGCCCCTGTGATATCCCCTCCTCGCCCCTGTGATGGCCCCCTCCTCGCCCCTGTGATGTCCCCTCCTCGCCCCTGTGATGTCCCCTCCTCGCCCTTGTGATGTCCTCGCCCCTGTGATGTCCCCTCCTCACCGCTGTGATGTCCCCTCCTCACCCCTGTGATGTCCCCTCCTCACCGCTGTGATGTCCCCTCCTCGCTCCTGTGATGTCCCCTCCTCACCCCTGTGATGTCCCCTCCTCACCCCTGTGATGTCCCCTCCTCACCGCTGTGATGTCCCCTCCTCGCCCCTGTGATGTCCCCTCCTCGCCCTTGTGATGTCCTCGCCCCTGTGATGTCCCCTCCTCACCGCTGTGATGTCCCCTCCTCACCCCTGTGATGTCACCTCCTCACCGCTGTGATGTCCCCTCCTCGCCCCTGTGATGTCCCCTCCTCACCCCTGTGATGTCCCCTCCTCACCCCTGTGATGTCCCCTCCTCGCCCCTGTGATGTCCCCTCCTCACCCCTGTGATGTCCCCTCCTCACCCCTGTGATGTCCCCTCCTCGCCCCTGTGATGTCCCCTCCTCACCGCTGTGATGTCCCCTCCTCGCCCCTGTGATGTCCCCTCCTCACCGCTGTGATGTCCCCTCCTCGCCCCTGTGATGTCCCCTCCTTGCCCCTGTGATGTCTCCCCCTGTGATGTCCCCACCTCGCCCCTGTGATGTCCCCTCCTTGCCCTTGTGATGTCCCCCCCTGTGATGTCCCCTCCTCGCCCCTGTGATGTCCCCTCCTCGCCTCTGTGATGTCCCCTGCTCGCCCTTGTGATGTCCCCCACTGTGATGTCCCCTTCTCACCGCTGCGATGTCCCCTCCTCGCCCCTGTGATGTCCCCTCCTCACCGCTGTGATGTCCCCTCCTCACCGCTGTGATGTCCCCTCCTCGCCCTTGTGATGTCCTCGCCCCTGTGATATCCCCCTCCTCGCCCCTGTGATATCCCCTCCTCGCCCCTGTGATGTCCCCCTCCTCGCCCCTGTGATGTCCCCTCCTCGCCCCTGTGATGTCCCCTCCTCACCCCTGTGATGTCCCCTCCTCACCCCTGTGATGTCCCCTCCTCACCGCTGTGATGTCCCCTCCTCGCCCCTGTGATGTCCCCTCCTCGCCCTTGTGATGTCCTCAGCCCTGTGATGTCCCCTCCTCACCGCTGTGATGTCCCCTCCTCACCCCTTTGATGTCCCCTCCTCGCCCCTTTGATGTCCCCTCCTCACCCCTGTGATGTCCCCTCCTCGCCCCTGTGATGTCCCCTCCTCACCCCTGTGATGTCCCCTCCTCACCCCTGTGATGTCCCCTCCTCACTGCTGTGATGTCCCCTCCTCGCCCCTGTGATGTCCCCTCCTCACCGCTGTGATGTCCCCTCCTCGCCCCTGTGATGTCCCCTCCTCACCCCTGTGATGTCCCCTCCTCACCCCTGTGATGTCCCCTCCTCACTGCTGTGATGTCCCCTCCTCGCCCCTGTGATGTCCCCTCCTCGCCCCTGTGATGTCCCCTCCTCACTGCTGTGATGTCCCCTCCTCGCCCCTGTGATGTCCCCTCCTCACCGCTGTGATGTCCCCTCCTCGCCCCTGTGATTTCTTTAGCCTCGTTAGCTTGTGGGGAAATGGGTTTTCTGCCGAGGCTAAAGTCCTTCAGTTTTGATTGTTTAGTTCTCGAAGCATCGCCTCCCTTGCCTTTTCAGAGTTTAGTCATTGCTTACAGCGTCTTGCTCCTCGGTTTCTGGGTGAAAAGGAGATTTTAAAGGCAAATGCCGGGTGCAGGGTGCAGGGTGCAGGGTGCAGGGTGGAGGGTGCAGGGTGCTGGGTGGAGGGTGCTGGATGGAGGGTGCTGGGTGGAGGGTGCAGGGTGCTGGGTGCAGGTTGCTGGGTGGAGGGTGGAGGGTGCTGGGTGGAGGGTGCTGGGTGGAGGGTGGAGGGTGCAGGGTGCTGGGTGGAGGGTGCAGGGTGGAGGGTGCAGGGTGCTGGGTGCTGGGTGCAGGGTGCTGGGTGGAGGGTGCAGGGTGCTGGGTGCAGGGTGCTGGGTGGAGGGTGCAGGGTGCTGGGTGCAGGGTGCTGGGTGGAGGGTGCAGGGTGGAGGGTGCTGGGTGGAGGGTGCTGGGTGGAGGGTGCAGGGTGCTGGGTGCAGGGTGCTGGGTGGAGGGTGCAGGGTGGAGGGTGCTGGGTGGAGGGAGCAGGGTGGAGGGTGCTGGGTGGAGGGTGCTGGGTGGAGGGTGCAGGGTGCTGGGTGGAGGGTGCAGGGTGCAGGGTGCTGGGTGGAAGGTGCTGGATGGAGGGTGCAGGGTGCTGGGTGCAGGGTGCTGGGTGGAGGGTGCAGGGTGCTGGGTGGAGAAGTGCGACTAGTCAGTCAGCGTTATAAACAGAAGTCCCACATTCAGAAGATGATCCATACATTCTCTCACTTTAGATTAACAGTTTATTGCTGTGCTCAAAGCATCCATGTTTGTTTAAATCTTGAGTCTTGTTTCATGCTTTAGGAGCCTAATTAAGGTACAGAAAAAGGCATCATCTCACGTAACAATGATACAGCAGTTGTCCTAAACAAGTGCTGACCTTTCCAGCGAACATCATCACGATGACTAAAGTGGTGTTAAGTGAGCCCAATATGCAACAGTAACGAGCAGGTATCTCTTTACACAGGGCTAATGTCCGACCTGAGCACTGCACTGTTATTATAGCATGCGATGCATTAGCCTTTTAAATGGTGACACTTCTGCTCTGACTGATGCTACTTTAATCACTGTTTAAGGGCCTTTGAGTGCTGCCAGTGGAACGCCGATGCATCACTTAGAAAAGAAAGACTATAGACACAAGCATTCTGTTTATTCTATGGGGGCAATAGGGAAATGGCAAATGGGGTTTTAATGGTGTAACAGCATGGACAAGAACACAGGGAGCATTTGTACACAGCCTGACGTCCCATCACGCCACAATCAAGCATTTTAATTATTCTAAACTTTACATCTGACATATGGACCGTGACTTTGAGGAATACAACGGTTTTATGGTTGTTGCATATGTAGACATTTGTCACCGTCTGAAATGTCAATAGATTTGCAGAATGATATGTCACTCTTGCTAATCAAAGCTGCTGTCGCACAGTCACGTGAGCGGCGTGACATTAGCAGTCACAGTCACGTGAGCGGCGTGACATTAGCAGTCACAGTCACGTGAGCGGCGTGACATTAGCAGTCACAGTCACGTGAGCGGCGTGACATTAGCAGTCACAGTCACGTGAGCGGCGTGACATTAGCAGTCACAGTCACGTGAGCGGCGTGACATTAGCAGTCACAGTCACGTGAGCGGCGTGACATTAGCAGTCACAGTCACGTGAGCGGCGTGACATTAGCAGTCACGTGAGCGGCGTGACATTAGCAGTCACAGTCACGTGAGCGGCGTGACATTAGCAGTCACAGTCACGTGAGCGGCGTGACATTAGCAGTCACTGTCACGTGAGCGGCGTGACATTAGCAGTCACGTGAGCGGCGTGACATTAGTAGTCACGTGAGCGGCGTGACATTAGCAGTCACTGTCACGTGAGCGGCGTGACATTAGCAGTCACTGTCACGTGAGCGGCGTGACATTAGCAGTCACGTGAGCAGCGTGACATTAGCAGTCACTGTCACGTGAGCGGCGTGACATTAGCAGTCACTGTCACGTGAGCGGCGTGACATTAGCAGTCACGTGAGCGGCGTGACATTAGATGGCAGAGAATGGCAGTGGATTTGAGTTTTGAAGCTTGTAACTTGACTAAAGGCACGTTCACGCTTTGTTGGGTTCTGATTTGAGCCCAGTTGAGTCCAGATGTAGAGGTGGTGTTGTAGGTGGAGCTGTAGGTGGTGCTGTAGGTGGTGTTGTAGGTGGAGCTGTAGGTGGAGCTGTAGATGGTGCTGTAGGTGGTGTTGTAGGTGGAGCTGTAGGTGGAGCTGTAGATGGTGCTGTAGGTGGAGCTGTAGGTGGTGCTGTAGGTGGAGCTGTAGGTGGTGTTGTAGGTGGAGCTGTAGGTGGAGCTGTAGATGGTGCTGTAGGTGGAGCTGTAGGTGGTGCTGTAGGTGGAGCTGTAGGTGGTGTTGTAGGTGGAGCTGTAGGTGGTGCTGTAGGTGGTGTTGTAGGTGGAGCTGTAGGTGGAGCTGTAGATGGTGCTGTAGGTGGAGCTGTAGGTGGAGCTGTAGGTGGTGCTGTAGGTGGTGTTGTAGGTGGAGCTGTAGGTGGAGCTGTAGATGGTGCTGTAGGTGGAGCTGTAGGTGGTGCTGTAGGTGGAGCTGTAGGTGGTGTTGTAGGTGGAGCTGTAGGTGGTGCTGTAGGTGGTGTTGTAGGTGGAGCTGTAGGTGGAGCTGTAGATGGTGCTGTAGGTGGAGCTGTAGGTGGAGCTGTAGGTGGTGCTGTAGGTGGAGCTGTAGGTGGTGCTGTAGGTGGTGTTGTAGGTGGAGCTGTAGGTGGTGCTGTAGGTGGAGCTGTAGGTGGAGCTGTAGATGGTGCTGTAGGTGGAGCTGTAGGTGGAGCTGTAGGTGGTGCTGTAGGTGGAGCTGTAGGTGGTGCTGTAGGTGGAGCTGTAGGTGGTGCTGTAGGTGGTGTTGTAGGTGGTGCTGTAGGTGGTGCTCCTGTTTGCTCCTCCTCACCTGACTTCACCTCAGAGCGGTTCTGCTGTAGGTGGTGCTGTAGGTGGTGCTGTAGGTGGAGCTGTAGGTGGTGTTGTAGGTGGTGCTGTAGGTGGAGCTGTAGGTGGTGTTGTAGGTGGAGCTGTAGGTGGAGCTGTAGATGGTGCTGTAGGTGGAGCTGTAGGTGGAGCTGTAGATGGTGCTGTAGGTGGAGCTGTAGGTGGTGCTGTAGGTGGAGCTGTAGGTGGTGCTGTAGGTGGAGCTGTAGGTGGTGCTGTAGGTGGTGCTGTAGGTGGTGTTGTAGGTGGTGCTGTAGGTGGTGCTCCTGTTTGCTCCTCCTCACCTGACTTCACCTCAGAGCGGTTCTGCTGTAGGTGGTGCTGTAGGTGGTGTTGTAGGTGGTGCTGTAGGTGGTGCTGTAGGTGGTGTTGTAGGTGGTGTTGTAGGTGGTGCTGTAGGTGGTGTTGTAGGTGGTGCTGTAGGTGGTGCTCCTGTTTGCTCCGCCTCACCTGACTTCACCTCAGAGCGGTTCTGCTGTAGGTGGTGCTGTAGGTGGTGCTGTAGGTGGAGCTGTAGGTGGTGCTGTAGGTGGAGCTGTAGGTGGAGCTGTAGGTGGTGCTGTAGGTGGAGCTGTAGGTGGAGCTGTAGGTGGTGCTGTAGGTGGAGCTGTAGGTGGTGTTGTAGGTGTGCTGTAGGTGGTGTTGTAGGTGGTGCTGTAGGTGGTGCTCCTGTTTGCTCCGCCTCACCTGACTTCACCTCAGAGCGGTTCTGCTGTAGGTGGTGCTGTAGGTGGTGCTGTAGGTGGTGTTGTAGGTGGTGCTGTAGGTGGTGTTGTAGGTGGTGCTGTAGGTGGTGCTCCTGTTTGCTCCGCCTCACCTGACTTCACCTCAGAGCGGTTCTGCTGTAGGTGGTGCTGTAGGTGGTGCTGTAGGTGGTGTTGTAGGTGGTGCTGTAGGTGGTGCTGTAGGTGGTGCTGTAGGTGGTGTTGTAGGTGGTGCTGTAGGTGGTGCTCCTGTTTGCTCCGCCTCACCTGATTTCACCTCAGAGCGGTTCTGCTGCTACAGAAACACGGCAGCCTGTGATTGGTTCATAAATGTTCTGCACGGACGCTCGCTCAGATTAAAACTTCAGGCTTGACATTTATGTGGCAGAGCGTTTATTCTAAAGAACGATGTTTGTGAAACTGGAAGAGTCAACTTTACATACTCACAGAATACTCACAGAATACTCACAGAACACTCACAGGATACTCACAGAATACTCACAGAATACTCACAGAACACTCACAGAATACTCACAGGATACTCACAGAATACTCACAGAATACTCACAGAACACTCACAGAATACTCACAGAATACTCACAGAATACTCACAGAATACTCACAGAATACTCACAGAATACTCACAGAATACTCACAGAATACTCACAGAATACTAAAAGAATACTCACCGAATACTCACAGAATACTAACAGAATACTCACAGAATACTCACAGAATACTCACAGAATACTAACAGAATACTCACCGAATACTCACAGAATACTCACAGAATACTCACAGAATACTCACAGAATACTCACAGAACACTCACAGAATACTCACAGAATACTCACAGAACACTCACAGAATACTAACAGAATACTCACAGAATACTCACAGAATACTCACAGAATACTCACAGAATACTCACAGAACAGTCACAGAATACTCACAGAATACTCACAGAATACTCACAGAACACTCACAGAATACTCACAGAATACTCACAGAATACTCACAGAATACTCACAGAACACTCACAGAATACTCACAGAACACTCACAGAATACTCACAGAATACTCACAGAATACTAACAGAATACTCACAGAATACTCACAGAATACTCACAGAATATTCACAGAATACTCACAGAATACTAACAGAATACTCACAGAATACTCCCAGGATACTCACAGAACACTCACAGAATACTCACAGAATACTCACAGAATACTCCCAGGATACTCACAGAACACTCACAGAATACTCACAGAATACTCACAGAATACTCACAGGATACTCACAGAACACTCACAGAATACTCACAGAATACTCACAGAATACTCACAGGATACTCACAGAATACTCACAGAATATTCACAGAACACTCACAGAATACTCACAGAATACTTACTCACAGAATACTAACAGAATACTCACAGAATACTCACAGAACACTCACAGAATACTCACAGAACACTCACAGAATACTCACAGAATACTCACAGAACACTCACAGAATACTCACAGAACACTCACAGAATACTCACAGAATACTCACAGAACACTCACAGAATACTCACAGAATACTCACAGAATACTCACAGGATACTCACAGAATACTCACAGAATACTCACAGAATACTCACAGGATACTCACAGAACACTCACAGAATACTCACAGAATACTCACAGAATACTCACAGGATACTCACAGAATACTCACAGAATATTCACAGAACACTCACAGAATACTCACAGAATACTTACTCACAGAATACTAACAGAATACTCACAGAATACTCACAGAACACTCACAGAATACTCACAGAACACTCACAGAATACTCACAGAATACTCACAGAATACTTACTCACAGAATACTCACAGAACACTCACAGAATACTCACAGAATACTTACTCACAGAATACTCACAGAACACTCACAGAATACTCACAGAATACTCACAGAATACTCACAGGATACTCACAGGATACTCACAGAATACTCACAGAATACTCACACAATACTCCCTCTGAATATTGTGTCCCGGGTGAGGGCTGCTTGTCTCCATGGAGATTGTATATTTACTCAAATGCAGGTGTTTTGTTGTTCAAAGAATACCACAGAAAACAACTTAGAGCGTTCAGACTCGTCTCTCGCCTGATTGAGCCGCTTTAGTGTTTAATGCCGGACTATGGAACATTGTGGAGACAAACACGCAGCAGAAAAGTGACATTGTGCAGCTTTAAAGTGCACGTTCTGGTGTCTGTAGTGATGAAAGCGTTTGGTGTTGTCGGTCCAGTTGAAAAGTACAGGAAGTGGAATCAAACCACGTTCCATCAAAAAGGTGAAATCATAACTATTCTATCATTGATATGGATTTTGTCCCTGGTTTGTATCATGGTTGCTATGGTAACAGGTGTGGAATTACATCTGCTGCCCACGTCCAACCAGGAAGTGACTTTAGAAACGTCACCAAAAACTGGCAAAGTGAGAAAAATAGGCAATGATATAATTTAGTGACGTTTGTAGTCTTTTTACCTGTATTTGTGCTGAGCCTTTTCCTTCTTATTACAGATGAGAGCCGAGTTTAAGCTTCTGTTTCTGTAATTGAACCTGAAACTTGTCATTGTTCCCTGTCTCTCGCGTCATGCCCAGTTTGACATCGTCGTGGATTAAATGTCGCTTGCTTCACTTTTCAGCCCCGGGTGACTCAGAGCTGCCTCTGTTGTTGCTCCGCCCTTTAATGGACTGTGCGGCAGGAGACAGCGCTGCCCCGTCCAGTAACTGTCACATCATCCTGCCCGATCTGTAAGTCGCTCAAACACACCCAGTGGAATGAAGACACCGGGGCAGGGACACTTTTGGACGTCTCGGCTCGTCTGTTGCGTTTCCTGTCAGAATGTTTTGTTCTGTTGTTCCTCGCTTTGGTCCGCCGCGTCTAATGGACCGCCTGTCACAACAACGCCGTCCACCGTCCCTCCCCAAGATGGCCGCCCCTCATTGCCGGTGGTTATTCTCACGAGGTTTACTGTCTTGTGACTTTCAATCATCTTCCCAGCTCTGTTTGACGCTCGCCCTGGCTTTGTGTGTCGTAAATAGAATCCAGTGCACTTTAGCGTAGCGTTATTTGAAGCCGTTTGGAGTTCAATCTGGAAATAGCAGCGACGACAATACGACGGGCTTTCTCGCGCTGAGGGCATTAGCATAAGTATGTGAAAAGTGGGTAAACAGTATAAGTGCATGTTCTCTCCATCATTTTAAAGGTGTGCATATGAATATAAATCAGCTTTTGGTCTCTTTTCCAAACGAATAGAGTTTCAACAATACTTGGCTCTGATGGTGAGAATGCTGCACTGCAAAAGTACGTTTATAGTCAAAAGTATTATTATTTTCCTTTCATTCTACTTTCCAGTCCTTCCTGCTTCTGTCCGTGTCGATGGCTTCGTTTTCAGCCAATCAGAAATTGACATTTTGAACTGATATTAGCTTCACTGCACTAAAACTGCCCGAGGACGCTGAGTTTGCTGAATTACAGGAGGTAACGATGTTGGTAATGATTACAGTTTAACCGTGGTCCCTGGGTCAAACAAATCCCGTCCAAACAGGGCTTGTGTCGTCCCAACACCATTTCTATTTTCCTCAAAACAACAACCTTGACAAACGACTTGCTACGCGGCTAAAAAGTCATATCGTTTTGGTGTTTTTGCGATATCAGAAAAAATGAGGAAACCAAAGTGGCTCCGCCAACCAAAAGTATTATGGTTAAAACATGGAATGTTCTAACCATAATACTTTTCTGGAGCTGACATTTCCTGAACTAATTATGTTCCTGCATTTTGAAACACAGAAGATATATACATGGTGTATAGATTGGGCTTAGGGTGAATCTCTAAAACACACGTGGACGTCATCTTTAGTTTAGCATCAATGCGTTGTTTGTTTTCCCCGGGATGTGCTTTTATAGCTCTTGTGTGACTTTTCTTCTGCCACTCCAGTCGACAGAACAGAACGATTTCCCAGAGACAATGTGGCAGAAGGACATGGACCAAAGAGACCCAGGCCAAGGTCACCCTGCTCCACAGGCCAAGGTCACCCTGCTCCACAGGCCAAGGCCACCCTGCTCCACAGGCCAAGGCCACCCTGCTCCACAGGCCAAGGCCACCCTGCTCCACAGCAGCACCCAACTTCACCCAACTTCACCCAACTTCTGTGGATTCACTCCAGAAGCTTTGTGCTGCCTATGGCTGATCTGTCTCACAATGTCGTAGTAGTAGTAGTAGTAGTAGTAGTAGTAGTAGTAGTAGTAGTAGTAGTAGTAGTAGTAGTAGTAGTAGTAGTAGTAGTACTAGTAGTAGTAGTAGTAGTAGTAGTAGTAGTAGTAAAAGTAGCAGTAGTGGTAGCAGTAGTAGTAGTAGTAGTAGTAGTAGTAGTAGTAAGTAAGTAAATTGTATTTCTATAGCACCTTTCACAGACAGAGGTCACAAAGTGCTTCACAAAACACAGAATAAAACAATAAAAACACAAAAAACGTACAGTGAACAATACATATACAACAATATACAGTCAAATCAGCCGCTAAATCAAGTGCATTTAAAAGGCTTGACTAAATAAAAAGGTTTTGAGCTGAGCCTTAAAAGCAGTAACTGAGTCCAGTGACCGTAAGGAGAACGGAAGATCGTTCCAGAGTCTGGGGGCAACAGCCTGGAAGGATCGGTCTCCTCTGGTCCCAAAACGGGTGCGAGGAACCAGCAACAGTTCCTGGTCCAAGGACCTTAGTGAGCGAGAGGGAGTGTACGGTTTAATCAGATCGATAATGTACGATGGGACCTGACCATTTAAAGCTCTAAATGTCAGAACAAGGATTTTAAACTGTATCCGGTAGGAGACCGGCTCCAGTGAAGGGCTTTAAGAATGGGTGAAATGTGGGCCCTTCTATTTGTGCGGGTCAAGATCCTCGCTGCAGAGTTCTGGACCAGCTGCAGACGAGAGAGTTCCTTCTTGTTAAGACAGGAAAAAAAACTATTACAGTAGTCTAAACGTGAGACACAAATGCATGAATTATAACTTCCAGTATAACTACCATTTTCCTGAGCTTAGAGATTTTCCTCAACTGAAAGAAACAGTTCCTCGTCGTTGGAGTGGTGCTCTAAAGACATGTCTTTAGAGCTCTAAAGACATGTCTTTGTCAAAGACAACACCCAAGTTTCTAAGATTAGGTTTAGCAGTCTGGCCTAAAACACCCAAGTACTGGTTTATCCCTGGAATGACATCATCAGGGGCAATAATCAGAGTTTCTGTTTTCTCAGCATTTAGCTGCAGAGTTTTGACTCAGCCATTGTTTCATTTACACTAAACAACTGACCAAGGAGTTCAGCTTCTGGATCTCAGAAGGTTTAAAAGAGCTGAATATCGTCATGAACAGGTGGTAGGACACATCACTAAACTCTTTAATGATCATTCCCAGGGGAATTATATAAAGCAGAAATAGGACAGGACCCAAAACGGAGCCCTGAGGAACTCTACACTAGTAGTAGCAGTAGTAGCAGTAGCAGTAGCAGTAGTAGCAGCAGTAGTAGTAGTAGTAGTAGTAGTAGTAGTAGTAGTAGTAGTAGTAGTAGTAGTAGTAGTAGTAGTAGTAGTAGTAGTAGTAGTAGTAGTAGTTACTTCTTTTGATACTAAACTATTCCTGTGTAATTCTTCACTTCTGGCCAAATGCTTGTTTCCATAAAAATCTATTTCTCTTTAATAATGATCCATTTGCCTTTGTGATGACCGTTTGGTCTTTATGTACTTTTAGCACATTTGTATTAATCACAGTGACTCACAGTAACATCTGAGTAAAAGCAGCGTCGCTTTGTCTCATAACAAGGACCATAATGTGCTATTGTGATGCGTGACACTAGAGGGCGTGCTCCGAGGCCTCATCAGCATCTGCCCCCTCAAGTTCACTCGTGATGTGTGATGTAGCGTCTGAGGGGCCGGGACCCTGTGATGTGTGATGCAGCGTCTGAGGGGCCGGGACCCTGTGATGTGTGATGCAGCGTCTGAGGGGCCGGGACCCTGAGCTTCTACTACACAAACTGATTATTGCTGTTTTCAAAGGCTCTGAACCGCGCGCCGCACGGCTGTCAGGATTAGCACACCTCAGGTTCGACAGAACATTGTGAGGAGGTGACACATGTATAATTGCAGGTCAAACTCAGAGGTCACAGTGAGTGGTGTAGTACTGCATGTGTACGCGACTCAGTGAAGTACAGTGAGCCCTCGTTTATTGCGGGGGTTCCGTTCCAAAACGAACTCGCAACAGGCGAAATCCGTGAAGTAGAAACCTTTATTTTTTTAGTTATTATACAATGAAATACTCCATAAAACATTGAAGCTCACGCGTCGCTCTCACCGGCCTCTCACACTTCAATTTGGCAAGCGGTTTTACGTACGTGTACATATTAATCCATAACGTTATTGACACACAGGTAGAGAAGACGCGGAGAGACTGTTTAGCCAATCAGATTGCAGAACACAATGCATGATGCAAATCCGCGAAGCAGCGAGATCACGAAAAGTGAACCGCGATATAGCGAGGGATCACTGTAAAGCAAACTCTGGATATGTTTCACTCAATGAACTTGTTGCCCGCGGCCAGGGGGAGGTCCCCACTGGGATGCCTGTGAGTGTGGCTTCCACGGGCAGAGGCCCTGTGGGTGCGGAGGATGTACTGGTTGTGAAGAGGAAAGATTTCTTCCTCTTTATAGTGGAAGTGATTAACTGTACTGGGCAAACCAAGAAGAGATCCGAAAAGACTAAGATCATCGCTAAGGCTGCAGGGAAGTACTTTGGAGCTGGGGGCCCCGAGTGGACGGAGATAGAGGATGCGCTGCGGGAGGGCGCCCTGCCCCATTCTGGCAGTGGGAGTGGGGGGGCTCCCGATGCGCCGTCAGGTTCCGGGGGCTCATAATGGCGGTGGTTGTCTTGCAATGGAATGCGCGTAGTCTTCGTGCTAATGGCCAGGAATTTAAGCATTTTGTCTCTACCTTGTTGAACAAGCCTCACGTTATGTGCGTGCAGGAGACTTGGTTACGACCTAGGTGGGGTTTTGGGATACAAGGGTATGTGTGTGTTAGGAATGATAGGGAGCAGGGTAGAGGCGGAGGTGTGGCTGTGTTTGTCCGAGATGACCTAAATTACGTTGTTGTCAGTGTGAGTAAAGCGCCGGAGGCCCTGGCGGTGAGGGTCTGGCTGGGTGGTGAAGCTGTTACTGTGGTTAACCTTTATAATCCGTGTGGTGAGTTAACGCTAGAGTCCTTACATAGTATCGGTAAGGATGTTCGGGGAAAGGCCGTGTGGTGTGGGGATTTTAATGCGCATAGCGCTTTGTGGGGCGGTAGTGGTACCGATAGGAATGGGCAGGTGGTAGAGGGTTTTATCAATCAAAGGGAGTTGGTTTGTCTGAATGATGGGGGTGGGACCCGCTATGATATGGGGACCGGTGCGGAAAGTGCAATAGATCTTACACTTGTGTCCAAGGAGTTAGCTGGTGTTTGTAGTTGGGAGGTTCTTGGTAATCTTTCTTTTGGTAGCGATCACTATCTAGTCCGCACCGTGATTGGCTTTGGGAGCTGTGTGGTCAGGGGGACGAGGATCCAGAGGTGGCAGTTGGCAAGGGCGAACTGGGGGGCTTTCCTGAGGAAAGCTGATGATGGTTCTAGGGTTCTGCAGGAAGGAGGATTGACTCAGGTGGATGATCTCAATAGTGCAATTGTCTCGCTCATCACGCAGTCAGCGGTAGGCACGATTCCTAAGAGTGGTGGTAGTGGACATAGGAAGCGGGTGCCGTGGTGGACTGAAGCATGTGGTCATGCTGTTAGGGCGAGAAATGCGGCGTTTCGCCGGCTAAGGGTTGCCCACACTGAGGGTGCCCTCATTGACTACAAGAGGGCCCGCGCTGTTGTGCGGAAAACTGTGAGAACGGCCAAGAGTGCCTATTGGAGGCGGTATTGTTCCAAAATTGGGAGAGAAACGCGTCTCGGGGATGTTTGGGGGATGATTAAGCGGATGCATGGGGTTGAGCGCCGTCATGGGACCCGGTCCTAATACTGAATGGTGTTGAAGCAGTCAGCGACGTTGACAAAGCTGAACTGTTGGCCAGCACCTTTGTGTCGGTGCACAGCTCTGACAATCTCTCACCTGCGGAAAGGCACTACAGGGAGAGTACTTTGGCCCAGAATTCTGAGCTGATTGGGCACCAGCCTTCGACTCAAGATGACCTTGACCTTCCGTTTAGTTTGTTTGAGCTAAGGAGAGCACTTTCTAAGGCGAAACAGACAGCCCCGGGTAAAGATGAGGTGTGCTATGACATGCTCTCTCATTTGACTGATGACACGCTTGGGCTAGTCCTGGGTCTTTTCAACCGTGTTTGGGATTCAGGTTGTGTTCCATCTGCGTGGAAACAGTCTACGGTGGTGCCGGTTCTGAAGCCGGGTAGGCCAGCGTCTGACCCTTCAAGTTATAGGCCGATTGCCTTGACGTCGCAGCTCGGGAAAACGATGGAGCGCATGGTTACCGAGCGGTTGGATTACTTCTTGGAGAGTCAGGGTTTGCTTCCCGCGCACCAGAGTGGTTTCCGTAGGGGCAGGAACACCATGGATTCCGTGTTGTGTTTAGAATCTGATATCCAGCTGGCCAGGGCTCAGAAAGAAAAGGTTATTGCGGTGCTCTTTGATGTGGAGAAGGCGTACGATATGGTTTGGAAGGATGGGCTCCTCCTTAAGCTGCGGAAGTGTGGTGTGAAGGGTAAACTGTTTAACTGGGTCCGGAGCTTTCTGTCTGGCCGGCGTATTCAAACCAGAGTGGGCGCTGCTTACTCTGGGGTCTATGGGGTGGAGAATGGGATCCCGCAGGGGAGTGTGTGTAGCCCTATCTTGTTCAATGTTATGATTAAGGACATCTTTGACGACGTGGATGGGTCTGTTGGGAGGAGCCTTTATGCTGACGATGGCGCTCTATGGGTGAGAGGGAGGAATCTCCGGTTTTATGAGGCGAAACTGCAAAGGGCAATACAGCAGGTGGAGCAGTGGACCCTGACGTGGGGGTTTAAACTGTCCGTACGGAAGTCTCAAGTGATCTGTTTCTTCAATGGGCATAGGGACGTCTCCCTTCGACTGCATGGGCAGGTGCTCGAACAGGTCAGGGAGGTGAGGTTCTTGGGGGTCACCTTTGACGAGAGGCTTAGTTGGCATCGGCACATTGATGAGGTCAGTGGTAAATGCAAAAGGGTGAATAACTTGCTTCGTTGTCTATCCGGCCAGGACTGGGGGGCCAGCAGAAGGTCGCTCCTGGGTATTTATCGGGCCGTCATGAGGGCGGCTATTGATTATGGCTGTATAGCCTACATGTCTGCGGCTGAGACTAACTTAAAGAAGCTTGATGTGGAGCAAGCCCAGGCCTTGCGCATCTGCTGTAGGGCTTTTAGGACCTCCCTTGGGGGAATTGCCGTTACGGCTCCGGAGGCTAGAACTTCTGTTGGCTTACTGGGTGAATGTGCAAGGTCATACGAGCTCTCACCCGGTGAGGGACTTTCTCAGGGTTGATGGGGGGCAGAGTGAGGCTGGCGGTATGGTTTTCAGCCAGGTAGGAAATGCGAAGGCGCGGCTTGCGGGGGTTGGTGATCTGCGTGTGAGCCCGTCGGTGGCTTTGTCTGCTATAGCTCCGTGGAAGTTTGTCCCGGCTCCTGTTGATGTTAGCTTGCATGGCAAGCTTAGAGGAGTCGCTGGGAGGGCACCGCAGTTGGCCGTTCAAGCGCTCATCGATAAGCACTCAGGTGATGTGTTTATTTATACCGACGGGTCTAGGGATCCTGAGAGTGGGCGTACTGGCGCCGCTTATTTTGTGCCTGACCTGGGGCTAGCGGTCAAGAAGAGGTTGACAGATCGCCTTTCTGTTTTCACGTCGGAACTTATAGCGATACGGTTGGCGTTGGAATGGGCGGAATCTGCTTTGCAGTGTTGCGGCATTGTGGTGGCCTCTGACAGCCTTTCTGCATTGCAAAGCATTAAATCTGGGAAATCGGATTGCAGACAGGATGTGTTGAATGGCATCTTCTGTCTGATGCTCTCCCTGTCCAGGAAGGATGTGAGGGTTTCCTTCATTTGGGTCCCTGCGCATGTGGGGGTGGATGGTAACGAAATGGCTGATGCACTGGCTAAACGTTCCCTTCGGCGGCCATCAATTGATGTGGCGGTTGAGTTGGGCAAGTCTGAAATCAAGCCCGTTATCAAGAGTCATGTGGTCGGCCTTTGGCAGGAATTTTGGAGCCACTGTGTTACTGGACGGCATCTCTATCACATACAGGGTAGTGTGGGTCCTTGCGGGTCTATGGGCAGGAACGCGTGGGAGGAAAGGGCCTTCGCCCGCATGAGGATTGGCCATACTGGACTCAATTGGTCACTGAGTGGGATAGGCAAACATCCGACCGGTCTGTGTGGTCACTGTCGGGTGCCAGAGACTGTCGAGCATGTGCTGATTTGCTGTGAGGCCTATGATAGGGAAAGGGCCGGGTTGGCCTTGTGGTTTCGGAATAATGGGCGGGAGTTCAATCTGCGGAACGTTCTGGCGATCCAGTCACAGGGTTTGTGTCAGGCTGTGGTTACTTACTTATGTAGCACAGGGCTGGGTAAACGTTTATAGAGGTGGGGGGTGTTGGAGACTGAGCCGAGGATGAGGAGCAAGAGGATGTTCTAACGCGCTTTGACTTCATGGGCCTAGAAACGCCAAAGTGATGGAAGAAGGACTTCTAAAGGATAAAACGACAAAGACGTCCCATGACCTCATGGGCTTTGTAAAACAACAAAGACGTCCCATGATCTCATGGGCTTTGTACTTCCAAAGCACCGAACGTCAAAGAGGGCGAGGAAGGTGAAGAAGAGTCTCCCTGGAATAAAGCCGGTTGGTCTCTGACACAACAACTATTCTAGTCACAAAAACACATCATGACCTCATGGGCTTTGTAACGCCAAAGCAATGGGAGGAGTACTTTTACGGACTACGACAGAGTCTGAGGACTACGAAACGTCTGAGGAATAAAGTCTGGCAGTAATGCAACACTCGGATGCCAACCGCCATAAAACAACAACAACAACAACAACAACTCAATGAACTTAATGTATTCATTTATACGTCATAAGGCGCTGGTACAGCTGGCAGCCCGGTGTAAACGCTCTCTCTTCTTTCTCACACTTATTGTGCTTTATCTCCTATATTTTGTAAATATTGTTAGTATATTTTTTCTATTTTACTGTACGATAGGGACACGCGCTGGAATAGTTTTTTAATTCAACTGTTTTTGACTTTTTTCGGCTGGATTTGAGCGTTTTTCGTTGCGTTCGTTGTGTTGTTGTGACGTGAGCTAGCTCCGAGCGAGCCCACCAGCCCCTCCCCCCGCGCCCTCCTGCCGCGCTAAAGTACGGCGTGTCGTCGGTACACGTTTATATACACGTTTATATGAAAGAGGAACTTCACGAACGATCGGGACACGCACTGGAATCGCTTTAAATTAACTTGTTTTGACTTTATTCGGCTGGATTGAGTGTTTTCGTCGTGTCGTTGCGATGTGTCTTGGCTCTGAGTCCCCCGGCCCCGCCCCCCGGCTCCGGCCCCGCCCCCCGGCTCCGGCCCCGCCCCCCGGCCGGCGCCGTACCGCGTTTCCACAAAGGAGGAACTCATGAAACTGCGGAGAACAGTCGTCTTACCCGGAGATCGTCACGTTATCCCGTCGCAATACTGACCTAACCTAATACTGATGTGCAATTCTGTCATATGTGCAATTCATGTCCAATTACTGTGTAATTGCTGTTGGAATTCATGTGCAATCTATGTGCTGTCGTGACACATATTCATGTGCAATTACTGTCGGGATCACATGCAATGGTATTTATTTATTTATTTATTTGTCTATGGGAGTTTTTATTTATTTATAGGAGATCTTCTACTGAAAGTGTTTTTCAGACTTCCTATAAGTGATCTGTTCTTCTGGATCTACCTCTGTATCTTCCTGCGTTGCACCAATGAAATTTCCCCATGTGGGACAATAAAGGAATATCTTATCTTATCTTATCCAAACATTGTTGTTATGATTAAAATGTAAAAGTCAGCATTAATAATCTGGACATTCAACTATATATGAGAAAAATAAATGGGAAAAAGAAGGTAACTTTGTTTTGACGAATAAAGAGTGGGAACATGTGTGTACATCTCCACACAAACCACAATCACATGTTTGGAGGGAATTCTGTTGGAAAAATGCAGTGTACATTACAGGGAACTGGTGGCGCTGTTGAAACAGCGCCACCAGGAGGCAAACCACTATCACATGTTGCGGGACTGTCCTGTTGCAGTGGTCATTGGTCTTTGCAGTGGTCTTTGGTCTTTGCAGTGGTCATTGGTCTTTGCAGTGGTCTTTGTCTTTGCAGTGGTATTTGGTCTTTGCAGTGGTCTTTGGTCTTTGCAGTGGTCATTGTTCTTTGCAGTGGTCATTGGTCTTTGCAGTGGTCATTGGTCTTTGCAGTGGTCTTTGCAGTGGTCATTTGTCTTTGCAGTGGTCATTTGTCTTTGCAGTGGTATTTGGTCTTTGCAGTGGTCTTTGGTCTTTGCAGTGGTCTTTGGTCTTTGCAGTGGTCATTGTTCTTTGCAGTGGTCTTTGGTCTTTGCAGTGGTCTTTGGTCTTTGCAGTGGTCATTGGTCTTTGCAGTGGTCATTGGTCTTTGCAGTGGTCTTTGCAGTGGTCATTTGTCTTTGCAGTGGTCATTGGTCTTTGCAGTGGTCATTGGTCTTTGCAGTGGTCTTTGCAGTGGTCATTTGTCTTTGCAGTGGTCATTGGTCTTTGCAGTGGTCTTTGGTCTTTGCAGTGGTCTTTGGTCTTTGCAGTGGTCTTTGGTCTTTGCAGTGGTCATTGGTCTTTGCAGTGGTCATTGGTCTTTGCAGTGGTCATTGGTCTTTGCAGTGGTCTTTGCAGTGGTCATTTGTCTTTGCAGTGGTCATTGGTCTTTGCAGTGGTCATTGGTCTTTGCAGTGGTCTTTGGTCTTTGCAGTGGTCTTTGGTCTTTGCAGTGGTCTTTGGTCTTTGCAGTGGTCATTGTTCTTTGCAGTGGTCTTTGGTCTTTGCAGTGGTCTTTGGTCTTTGCAGTGGTCATTGGTCTTTGCAGTGGTCATTGGTCTTTGCAGTGGTCTTTGGATCTTGCAGTGGTCTTTGGTCCTTGCAGTGGTCTTTGGTCTTTGCAGTGGTCATTGGTCTTTGCAGTGGTCATTGGTCTTTGCAGTGGTCATTGGTCTTTGCAGTGGTCTTTGCAGTGGTCATTTGTCTTTGCAGTGGTCATTGGTCTTTGCAGTGGTCATTGGTCTTTGCAGTGGTCTTTGGTCTTTGCAGTGGTCTTTGGTCTTTGCAGTGGTCATTGGTCTTTGCAGTGGTCATTGGTCTTTGCAGTGGTCTTTGGTCTTTGCAGCGGTCTTGTTCAGTAACAAATTAAACTGCAGACGCATCACGACGGAGGAGCTCAAAGTCACATAACTCCAGGTCAAAGGTCTCATTCTTCACAGGGAAATGCAACTGATGGAGAAACAGCGCCACCAGGAGGCAAACCACTGTCACTGTTCTGGGACTGTCCTGCTCACAAATATTGTGAACTTCAATCCAGCAAACATTCAATAAATATGAAGATTATGCAGCGTTCACAGTTCCACTCATATTATTTGCGCGTGATAGAGTTTAGAGACTCTTGTGACTGCACACTGCTGTGCTGCGTATAGTACACAGTCACTGCTGCGTATAGTACACAGTCACTGCTGCGTATAGTACACAGTCACTGCTGCGTATAGTAAACAGTCACTGCTGCGTATAGTACACAGTCACTGCTGCGTATAGTAAACAGTCACTGCTGCGTATAGTACACAGTCACTGCTGCGTATAGTAAACAGTCACTGCTGCGTATAGTACACAGTCACTGCTGCGTATAGTAAACAGTCACCTACTGAACTCCAACTTCAATTCAACTTCCTAAACAACACTTTAAACTCACAAGTGCCACTGGTAAAAAGATATATCCTCACTTGATGTCCTCTGCATGAAGCGCTCTGCGGCGCCTCGTGCACATCTGCAGCACTCACGTTGTGTAACAACTCAACATCATCTTCTTCTTCATGTGCAGAAAAGCCCAGCAGTTGGAGCCCTCGGAGCAGTACATTCTGAGTCGCCTGGAAGGTGGGAGGAGCATGCTAACCATCAGGAATATTCGACAAACGGACGGTGGGACGTACTCGTGTCGGGCGACCAATAAGGCCGGCGTCCAGGAGAGGGAGCTGTTCCTCAAAGTGTTTGGTAAGACGCACCATCTTGGCTTGTGTTTTGCACGCATCATGGTCTTCACGTGTATGTTGCATTGTCCGGGAAGACGCTTTAGCCAAAGAGCCGTTCAACACCAGAATAAAAGAGAACAACCTGAAAAGCTGCCGAGTCACCACTGGTTCAATGGGACAAAAACTGATCTGAAAGTATTCAAAAGCCACAGTATTTCACTGGGTCTGTGATAAAAGCAGAACTCATCACAGCTTTAAGCTAATGAATAGATTATGTTTGGTCATTACACACTTATCGTGGCACAAAGGATTGAAATAACAAAAGAGTAATCCAAAAACAATTTCAATCCATTTGCACCTATTCCAGTTTAGAATCATTGTATCTGCAACTGTTTCTAATGTTCTGTGTCTGATAAACAAACATGGAGGCTCCCAGGTCGCTTTTTAGAACACATTTGTTGGAAAAGAATCAAGAAAAAGAGATGAGAAAAGAATGTTTTTGTTTTGCAGCTGGTTCTAGTCACTTTTTAAAAAGCGTCTTCCACTGCCCCCTGTGGTCAACACTTGTCATAAAGTGTGAGCATTAAAATCATACACAGGACAGAAGGTTCTCTGCGTGTCCGAATGCATCGCCAACGTAGAATACATGAGCCTTAAGTACGAGCGGAGAAATGTGAATCAAATATATCATGGCTGAAAGCTCTAAAAGTCAATGTGGCATAGTATTACTTTACTTTACATTACGAGGTTGTAATATAAGTCCACAGTCCATTCCAACGATGCAACAAAGGCATGAAAAGGCTGTAGAAGGAAACAATGAGCTGGTCTTTACTTAAAGGTACAATATCAAATCCATTTAGATTTGTTTTTATTTTTTCAGTTCCATTCACAAAGTCATGTCATGGAAAGTCTCGGCCTTTACGCATCAGCTCCTCAGGATGGAGTCTTTAGAGGGAAGAGCGTCTGAAGATGGCTGTACAAATATGAAATATGAAAAGCTGCTACGTTAACATGTTAATCACTTATTTACGACCTCATATGTAGAACTCTTGTGCAGTTTTAACTCCATCGGCTCGTTCAGCGCTTTTGTATTTATGTATTTGACCCGGTTTGTTCTTTTCCCTTTGATATGAGCTCGTGTTTGCTCGAACCAGAGGGTTTTCGGTTGGAGTCCTGGTATGTTTCTACAACTGCGAGATATGAACAGTTCCTTGTTCTGCTGTGAGCTGTGAGTACATAAATAGTCATGGAGTCGCAGTAGATCATTAGCGGACATTAAACAGCCGAGTGTGCCACAACAGGCTGGGGTCAAAGGTCAAATGGACACGTTTATAGGTCCAGCTTCAGCCACCGCAATTATCAGCAGTGGAGATAATGGCCTCGTCTCCCTCCTGCCAAAGGCCTTCATCATTTTTACGGAAAAAATTAAAATGTTTTATACTCTCTTGACCCTCGTCCAACTAGCTTCACCATGGCAACGCGCACTCTCAGCCACTCACTGCCCACAGCAATATGGCAGCGTTTAGCCTTTTGTCTGAATTTACTACGCAATTTCTCTCTTAAAATGTAAAAAAAAAGGACCAAACACGGACTGAAATATTCACAGTTACAATTACCAAAGTTACTCAAATAAATACTTCACATCGTTCATTCACATTGATTCATTATAAAATTGGGGGCAAACTAAGTCTCAAAAGCTGTAAAGATGCACTATGTAACCTTTCTTGCCTTGGATATTTTATTACTTTTTAAACTCCAGGTCAAATGTGTCGAGTTCAAAATAACAGCAGAGCCACTTTTCAGTAACGCTCTTAATCAAGATGTCTTTGTAAACGATGTATTAGTCATAAATAATCACTGGTTACAGTATTTGTTTATACTATATGAAGATGCAGTTGATGAGCGGCTTCAAACAGTTTTCATAATGCAGCTGAATTATGCCATTATAGGTGCTTATAATGTGTTATTAACCGTAATTTAAAGCGTTATCCATTTTCAACAATAAAAACGCAATGAAGAGGAGGGGCTTATTATTACTTTGATTAAAGAACAAAATATACAATCATGATCTACATAGGTTATTGTTTGTAGCGTATTTGTCTCGTTTCCTTCCCACACAGTGACGCTGATATGACACGTGTTGGATTGGATGTTTGTATTAAAAAGGCACCGTCTGACGCTGTCATTTTCTGAAAGTGGAGTCCTCCATTCATTGACTGAGAATTATAACTCTGAAAAGAACCAGAATGATTTTGAGTGGTTTAATAAGCAAAAATCTCAAAGTGACACATTTGGCTTTAACCAAAGAAACGCTGGTGTTGAAAAGTCACTTTTAATGCAAGTTTCAGCCACTCTCAGGTCTTGTGTGTCCGAGGGAAGGCTCAGATGTGGATCCAGGCCTCCTCCTCTTTGGGTCCTTAGAGCTGTCCGTGGTGCTGATCTTTGTGCAGGGTTTAGCGTTCATAGGTTTTGAGTCCAATATCTGTTGACCTGTGCATTCTTTACTTATGAAAATGGCCGATTCTGCCATTGCCTGAATGCAGACGTGAGAGACGAAGGGACCCTGTCCCGGGCCAGGGAGGGCATCTTTTAACTCTCAGTCAATCTTGTGTCTAATTAAGACAAATTTGACTTAAACCAGCAAAATGACATGTAACGAAATACTGCATCATTAGCAGGTCTTGAGGAAGTGCATCACAGGTTGAATAGAGGATTTTTGGGACCAATCAGAGTCTCATTTCCTCGTGGCGTGGACAGCTGAGTAGTTCTCTCACATGTCAATCATTCCCTGCGTCCTACTGCGCACCTGCAGCCTCGTTCTGTCTCGTTCTGGCTCGTTCTAGCCCGTTCCGGCTCGTTCTAGCCCGTTCTGGCTCGCTCCCAGGATAGCAGCACGTTTCCCTGGCCGCACATGCGTGGTGTATATGCCGGTGTGTGTTTAGCGTTTAGCTCCACACTTCAAACCGCAAACTACAACATTGTGTCTTAATGATGAACCTTCTGTTTAAAGGTGTTTGGGACGTTTATGCCCTCTACACATTGACAACACCTGTCAAAGAATAAATGCAACAAAGTTATGTTTAATGCATACTGTGGGACATTCCAGTCAGAGCTATTACCATGGAGACAAGTGGCACCAGAAAAGTTACGTAGTGCGCCTTTAAAGTGCTGGCTCTTGTTGTAATCATGTCTTATGTCTGCATATTTCTCTAAAATCATAAACTCCAGGCTTATGAGCACAGCCGCTCCTCGCGTCCACCATAACAACCATAACAACCACATTCACTCCAGCAGCTCGGAGCCAGGCTTTCATGTTTTCCACTTTATTTTTCAATTACCGACGTCCCCACTAAAAATTTTCAATTTGTATTTCCGTACATAGCTGCGGGCTGTTTCCTCACAGATCACTGGGATAGCTCATGAAAATGTATGCAATTTATGCTCAAGTCATCAACATCCTTTTGGAGAAGCGTTTGTTCAGTCAAAAATGCACATTTAAATGAGGGAGTTAAGGGCGTTGAGGGATGCAGTTGTACGTTAGTTTTATTGCTCCTGACAGCACAGGTGGGTGGAGACAGGGCATTGTCAGGGGGGGGGGCTGCTGCGTGCGTGTTCGGTCTCATTTTGGCATTTGCATAATGATTAAGTCTGGGAAGTGTGACGAGATGTGACTCAGCCCTTTTTCTAAAGATGTTACTGTCAGGCCGAGTGAGTTAGTGGCAGGCGTGACCTTGTACGGACGCTTTGTGCGCAGGAGAAATAGTCCTGTCAAAACCTCCTCACTTGAACCTGTCAGAGGCTCCAGAGAACCAGAGTCAGGCTCCGGGTTTATTTAGGAACTCAAACAAAACACTCCATAAAACTCACAATAATACAATAAGATTAAAACAATACATAGGTGCGATTATGACTATACACTATACGTGACTATACATATCACAAGACGCTGACACTTTACCGTATTAGAAGTGACACCGAGGAAGAAGAATTCAGTGGATTTAGTGATTTGGGGTAAAACTGATGCTTTGGTAAACTTGTTAGCATGTTAGCATGTTCTTTATGCTATAGTTATCTGAATAACTGTTCATATGTTACGTTAACATACCAGACACTTAACACAGTTCTGTCTGTGCCTCATGTAGCTGAAGGTGTTAGCGTTAGCATACGTCATGTAGCTGAAGGTGTTAGCGTTAGCATACGTCATGTAGCTGAAGGTGTTAGCGTTAGCATACGTCATGTAGCTGAAGGTGTTAGCGTTAGCATACGTCATGTAGCTGAAGGTGTTAGCGTTAGCATACGTCATGTAGCTGAAGGTGTTAGCGTTAGCATACGTCATGTAGCTGAAGGTGTTAGCGTTAGCATACGTCATGTAGCTGAAGGTGTTAGCGTTAGCATACGTCATGTAGCTGAAGGTGTTAGCGTTAGCATACGTACACCTGTTCACCACGTATAAGTCACACCTATTTTTGGCGGGTGTGACTTATACAGTATATTAAAGCTACGGTTTTACGGTGTTTGTACGAGGTGTAAATACTGATAAAAGAGCCACAGATGGAGAAGGACTTGGATTGCACCAACTTGAGTCTAATAATACTGTTAATAACTAAATATTATGCTGTTATTATAAGTACTACCTGTGTATGGAGTCATTTAGTAATCAGATCATCGTTTCCTTTATTATACATAAAAGCTTGTGTGATGAGTCAGAGCTGAAACACGAGGAACAGGCTCATTATCTGTCACTGTCATGGTCAAATGTAGTAAAAATATCATTCATAAGCCGTGAAATAAATAATCAACGGATAAATAGATTATCAAAATAATGGTTAGTTGCAGCCCTCCAGGTGTAACAATTGTAATAAAGGTTTGGCAAATGTGATAAAAGGTAAAACGTGTGATAAAGAGAGATAAACAGAGGAACAGTTATAGTATTTTAGAATAAAAGCTTATTCTTGTTCTGAACTTGTTGTAATAACAGTGTATTTACTGCTTATCTAAAGTATTGAAGTGGTAGAGGCCTCTGTGCACCACAGCGCCACCTAGCTTAGTGTTAGCATCACTTCTTCTTGTCCCATTCTGTGCCCGTGGGGTTTTAGCAGCGCCACACTTAAACGAGCAAGTCTGACTTAAACGAGCGAGTAAACGAGTGAGTCGGACTTAAACGAGCAAGTCGGACTTAAACAAGCGAGTAAACGAGCGAGTCGGACTTAAACGAGCGAGTCGGACTTAAACGAGCGAGTCGGACTTAAACGAGTGAGTCGGACTTAAACGAGCGAGTAAACGAGTGAGTCGGACTTAAACGAGCGAGTAAACGAGTGAGTCGGACTTAAACGAGCAAGTCGGACTTAAACAAGCGAGTAAACGAGCGAGTCGGACTTAAACGAGCGAGTCGGACTTAAACGAGCGAGTCGGACTTAAACGAGTGAGTCGGACTTAAACGAGCGAGTAAACGAGTGAGTCGGACTTAAACGAGCGAGTAAACGAGTGAGTCGGACTTAAACGAGCGAGTAAACGAGCGAGTCGGACTTAAACGAGCGAGTCGGACTTAAACGAGCGAGTCGGACTTAAACGAGCAAGTAAACGAGTGAGTCGGACTTAAACGAGCGAGTAAACGAGCGAGTCGGACTTAAACGAGCGAGTCGGACTTAAACGAGCGAGTCGGACTTAAACGAGCAAGTCGGACTTAAACGAGTGAGTCGGACTTAAACGAGCGAGTAAACGAGTGAGTCGGACTTAAACGAGCGAGTCGGACTTAAACGAGCGAGTAAACGAGTGAGTCGGACTTAAACGAGCGAGTAAACGAGTGAGTCGGACTTAAACGAGCGAGTAAACGAGTGAGTCGGACTTAAACGAGCGAGTAAACGAGTGAGTCGGACTTAAACGAGCGAGTCGGACTTAAACGAGCGAGTCAGACTTAAACGAGCGAGTCGGACTTAAACGAGCGAGTCGGACTTAAACGAGCGAGTCGGACTTAGACTTAAACGAGCGAGTCGGACTTAAACGAGCGAGTCGGACTTAAACGAGCGAGTCAGACTTAAACGAGCGAGTCGGACTTAAACGAGCGAGTCGGACTTAAACGAGCGAGTCGGACTTAGACTTAAACGAGCGAGTCGGACTTAAACGAGCGAGTCGGACTTAAACGAGCGAGTCGGACTTAAACGAGCGAGTCGGACTTAAACGAGTGAGTCGGACTTAAACGAGCGAGTAAACGAGTGAGTCGGACTTAAACGAGCGAGTAAACGAGTGAGTCGGACTTAAACGAGCGAGTAAACGAGCGAGTCGGACTTAAACGAGCGAGTCGGACTTAAACGAGCGAGTCGGACTTAAACGAGCAAGTAAACGAGTGAGTCGGACTTAAACGAGCGAGTAAACGAGCGAGTCGGACTTAAACGAGCGAGTCGGACTTAAACGAGCGAGTCGGACTTAAACGAGCAAGTCGGACTTAAACGAGTGAGTCGGACTTAAACGAGCGAGTAAACGAGTGAGTCGGACTTAAACGAGCGAGTCGGACTTAAACGAGCGAGTAAACGAGTGAGTCGGACTTAAACGAGCGAGTAAACGAGTGAGTCGGACTTAAACGAGCGAGTAAACGAGTGAGTCGGACTTATTGCATTTTTGAGTTATAACAGTTTTTAAGTTTTTATTGCTCCAAAAGCCTTTTCAGCCCATGAACAGTTGTTTGTGAGTTTCGAAAAAAGTGCAAGAGCGATTCGAACCCCTTTTGCTGGGCAAGTAGGACCTGTAAATCTACACAATATATAGTTTAAAGTTTGTGTCTATCATATTAGGTTTTGGATTTATAGCTGTTTTTGTGTCTATTGCTTCAAAAGCATTTTCAGATAATTTGTGTGTTCTGAAGAAACTACAAGAGATATCTAAGCCATATTTTCTGTGCAAGAGGGGCTTGTACATCTGCACAACATGTCTTTTAAAGTTTGAACCTATCTTATTGCATTTTTGAGTTATAGCAATTTTTTAAGTTTTAAACGAGCGAGTAAACGAGTGAGTCGGACTTAAACGAGCGAGTAAACGAGCGAGTCGGACTTAAACGAGCGAGTCGGACTTAAACGAGCGAGTCGGACTTAAACGAGCAAGTAAACGAGTGAGTCGGACTTAAACGAGCGAGTAAACGAGCGAGTCGGACTTAAACGAGCGAGTCGGACTTAAACGAGCGAGTCGGACTTAAACGAGCAAGTCGGACTTAAACGAGTGAGTCGGACTTAAACGAGCGAGTAAACGAGTGAGTCGGACTTAAACGAGCGAGTCGGACTTAAACGAGCGAGTAAACGAGTGAGTCGGACTTAAACGAGCGAGTAAACGAGTGAGTCGGACTTAAACGAGCGAGTAAACGAGTGAGTCGGACTTAAACGAGCGAGTAAACGAGTGAGTCGGACTTAAACGAGCGAGTCGGACTTAAACGAGCGAGTCAGACTTAAACGAGCGAGTCGGACTTAAACGAGCGAGTCGGACTTAAACGAGCGAGTCGGACTTAGACTTAAACGAGCGAGTCGGACTTAAACGAGCGAGTCGGACTTAAACGAGCGAGTCAGACTTAAACGAGCGAGTCGGACTTAAACGAGCGAGTCGGACTTAAACGAGCGAGTCGGACTTAGACTTAAACGAGCGAGTCGGACTTAAACGAGCGAGTCGGACTTAAACAAGCGAGTCGGACTTAAACGAGCGAGTCGGATATGAGTCAATAATAAAGAATAAAGCCAAATTTTACACAAATTGCATTGCAGTGTAAAAAGGTTATTATTATTTAGTGACATATTAAACGCACATAATTACCATCCATCTGCTTCTGCTTATCTTCAGCTCCTCCCATGTGACTGAGCTCCTCCTCCTTTCTCTCGTTTCGACCGCTTGTATCCACGATCTTGTCCTTTAGGTCATTAAAGCTCTTGACCATAGGTGAGGGCAGGACGTAGAGTGGAGAGCTCTGTCTTTGGGCTCAGCATGAGTCCGGACACTTGACACGTCGTTTGACTTTCACAGACTGAAGAGCGATGACTCATCGCTGCTGCCTACGATTCTCACAATTATGACTTATGATTAGACTTTGTTTCACCTGTCGTGGAAAAAGCTCTTTTCTCCTCCTCCACATCCTGTGAAGGGAAAGTTCCCTGAGGCAACGTTTGAGGGACGGTTGTCATGGTGATTTGGTTAATATTTGTTGTGTTATTTTGAGTGCGGTTGGCATGAAAAGGGAGTGTCTACAGAGCCGAAACTGCTGTGCTATTTGACCGCACCGGGTTAAGGTCATGGTCAGGGTTAAGGTTAAGGTTAGGGTCAGGGTTAGGGTTAAGGTGGGTTAGGGTCAGGGTCAGGGTTAGGGTTAGGGTCAGGGTTAGGGTCAGGGTTAGGGTTAAGGTGGGTTAGGGTCAGGGTTATGGTTAGGGTTAAGGTTAGGGTCAGGGTTAGGGTTAAGGTTAGGGTTAGGGTTAGGGTCAGGGTTAGGGTTAAGGTTAGGGTTAGGGTTAGGGTCAGGGTTAGGGTTAAGGTGGGTTAGGGTCAGGGTCAGGGTTAGGGTTAGGGTCAGGGTTAGGGTCAGGGTCAGGGTCAGGGTTATGGTTAGGGTTAAGGTTAGGGTCAGGGTTAGGGTTAAGGTTAGGGTTAGGGTTAGGGTCAGGGTTAGGGTTAAGGTTAGGGTTAGGGTTAGGGTCAGGGTTAGGGTTAAGGTTAGGGTTAGGGTTAGGGTCAGGGTTAGGGTTAAGGTTAGGGTTAAGGTTAGGGTCAGGGTTAGGGTTAAGGTTAGGGTTAGGGTTAGGGTCAGGGTTAGGGTTAAGGTTAGGGTTAAGGTTAGGGTTAGGGTCAGGGCTAGGGTTAGGGTCATGGTCAGGGTCAGGGTTATGGTTAGGGTTAAGGTTAGGGTCAGGGTTAGGGTTAAGGTTAGGGTTAAGGTTAGGGTTAGGGTCAGGGCTAGGGTTAGGGTCATGGTCAGGGTTAGGGTTAGCCATGAGGCTATATGGCCGTGCCGCGGCTCTGTAGCCACAGCCGACTGAAAAAGTGCATCACCACCTACTGGAGTTTTGCATCTTCAAAAGACGTGTTTTACACTGTTATCACACCTGCTACACAATCACACCTGCTACACAATCACACCTGCTACACAATCACACCTGCTACACAATCACACCTGCTACACAATCACACCTGCTACACAATCACACCTGCTACACAATCACACCTGCTACACAATCACACTGCTACACAATCACACTGCCACACACCTGCTACACAATCACACCTGCTACACAATCACACCTGCTACACAATCACACTGCTACACAATCACACTGCCACACACCTGCTACACAATCACACCTGCTACACAATCACACCTGCTACACAATCACACCTGCTACACAATCACACCTGCTACACAATCACACTGCTACACAATCACACTGCCACACACCTGCTACACAATCACACCTGCTACACAATCACACCTGCTACACAATCACACTGCCACACACCTGCTACACAATCACACTGCTACACACCAGCTACACAATCACACTGCTAAACACCTGCTACACAATCACACTGCTACACACCTGCTACACAATCACACTGCTACACACCTGCTACACAATCACACTGCCACACACCTGCTACACAATCACACCTGCTACACAATCACACTGCTACACACCTGCTACACAATCACACTGCCACACACCTGCTACACAATCACACCTGCTACACAATCACACTGCTACACAATCACACCTGCTACACAATCACACTGCTACACAATCACACCTGCTACACAATCACACTGCCACACACCTGCTACACAATCACACCTGCTACACAATCACACTGCTACACACCTGCTACAAAATCACACTGCCACACACCTGCTACACAATCACACCTGCTACACAATCACACTGCTACACAATCACACCTGCTACACAATCACACTGCTACACAATCACACCTGCTACACAATCACACTGCTACACACCTGCTACACAATCACACTGCTACACAATCACACTGCTACACAATCACACTGCTACACACACTGCTACACAATCACACTGCTACACAATCACACCTGCTACACAATCACACTGCTACACACCTGCTACACAATCACACTGCTACACAATCACACTGCTACACAATCACACTGCTACACAATCACACCTGCTACACAATCACACTGCTACACACCTGCTACACAATCACACTGCTACACAATCACACTGCTACACACCTGCTACACAATCACACCTGCTACACAATCACACTGCTACACACCTGCTACACAATCACACTGCTACACAATCACACTGCTACACACCTGCTACAAAATCACACTGCTACACAATCACACTGCTACACACACTGCTACACAATCACACTGCTACACAATCACACCTGCTACACAATCACACTGCTACACACCTGCTACACAATCACACTGCTACACAATCACACTGCTACACAATCACACCTGCTAGACAATCACACTGTTACACACCTGCTACACAATCACACTGCTACACAATCACACTGCTACACAATCACACTGCTACACACACTGCTACACAATCACACCTGCTACACAATCACACTGCTACACACCTGCTACACAATCACACTGCTACACAATCACACTGCTACACAATCACACTGCTACACAATCACACTGTGCACAGTGCAACATTAAACTCTATTGCCACACTGCGGTTACGTTACTATGACACGACTTGCACTGCCTCAACATCCTGGGCCTGGGGGCCATGTGACCCCGCCCTCTCTGCTTTGACTAGACCCAATTTTCCATTCACTTCCTTTTTCTGCTTTTTGGATTTTCCACTACACTACTTTGCAATCCTCCTGTTAGGGGCTTAAGAGCGGCGGGCAAAGAGGGAGGAAAGAGAAAAGCGTGACATGCGTTGCTCTCTGTCCCGACAAGCTCGGGCCGGGGGTCTTATCTGCACCCGCCCCCCCAACACTTATCCCACCGAACAAGCGCCAAGAGCTGATCTCGACAATCTAGAGTTATAACAGACAAACCAGGTTTTGTTTTTTTATTTGGGGGAAAAGTTAGGCTTAAAATGAAAAATAAATCTTACATGAAGTATTCAAAGTCTAAGGTGCTAATCCAGGTCCTAAAGAGGAAGTCGTGCTACGAACTAATAAAGATATATATTTACACCAGAGGTGGGAGACTTGACTGGAGTCACATGACTTGAGACTTCCTTCTTCTTCTTTGGTGTTTTATGGCGGTTGTATCATAGTGTAACATTACCGCCTCCGACTGTACCTCTCACACTTCAGACTTTATTCTTTAGACTTTAATATTTCTAGAACTATAATGCTGTAAATGCATTTGTTTCCATGAACCTCGTGCTCTGCAGACTCTTCAGGAGGGGGCCCCGCACCGTGAGACATGTGTATGTGAGGCCCCTGCACCGTGAAACATATGTATGTGAGGCCCCTGCACCGTGAGACATGTGTATGTGAGGCCCCTGCACCGTGAGACATGTGTATGTGAGGCCCCTGCACCGTGAGGCCCCTGCACCGTGAGGCCCCTGCACCGTGAGGCCCCTCCACTGTGAGGCCCCTGCACCGTGAGGCCCCTGCACTGTGAGGCCCCTGCACCATGAGGTCATATTAACGTTGTTCTGGTTATTTTAAGCTCACGGGAAAAAGACGTAGTGTAAAAACTGTAGTGTAACTTTGGACATGAAGACCTGCACTGTGAGGCCCCTGCACTGTGAGGCCCCTGCACTGTGAGGCCCCTGCACTGTGAGGCCCCTGCACCGTGAGGCCCCTGCACTGTGAGGCCCCTGCACCGTGAGGCCCCAGTGCAGGGGGCTCAGCAGTGGGATCGTGACTTCTGGAGATTTGAATCTGCTGAAAACTGGACAAAAGTATTGACCCTGATGTCCAGCAGTGCTGACCCTGCAGCAGCTCTGGTCTTTACACACTTTCATATTCATTTGGAGCTTTTGTAACAGATTTGATGGAAACGTTTGAGTCACTCAGACTCTGGCTCTGTGTTCCAGTCCAGCCACACATCGTCCAGCTGAAGAACGTGACCGCGGTGGAGGGCAGCGCCGCCATGATCTCCTGCCTGGCCGAGGGAGAGCCACTGCCCGAGGTGTCCTGGAGGAGGGCCAGCGACGGACAGACCTTCATGGACGGGCTCAGGGTAAGGACACTTCCACTGCAGCACAAGCGAGGTCAGAGGGACAGAGGGGCAGAGGGACAGACAGTCAGAGGGACAGAGGGACAGAGGGACAGAGGGACAGAGGGGCAGACAGTCAGAGGGACAGAGGGAGAGAGGGTCAGAGGGACAGTGTCAGAGGGACAGAGGGAGAGAGGGACAGAGGGGCAGAGGGACAGAGGGACAGACGGTCAGAGGGACAGAGGGGCAGAGGGGCAGACAGTCAGAGGGACAGAGGGACAGAGGGAGAGAGGGTCAGAGGGACAGTGTCAGAGGGACAGAGGGAGAGAGGGAGAGGGTCAGAGGGACAGACGGTCAGAGGGACAGTGTCAGAGGGACAGAGGGAGAGAGGGACAGTGTCAGAGGGACAGAGGGTCAGAGGGACAGAGTGTCAGAGGGACAGAGGGAAAGAGGGACAGAGGGACAGAGGGGCAGACAGTCAGAGGGACAGAGGGAGAGAGGGTCAGAGGGACAGTGTCAGAGGGACAGAGGGAGAGAGGGACAGAGGGGCAGAGGGACAGAGGGACAGACGGTCAGAGGGACAGAGGGGCAGAGGGGCAGACAGTCAGAGGGACAGAGGGACAGAGGGAGAGAGGGTCAGAGGGACAGTGTCAGAGGGACAGAGGGAGAGAGGGAGAGGGTCAGAGGGACAGACGGTCAGAGGGACAGTGTCAGAGGGACAGAGGGAGAGAGGGACAGTGTCAGAGGGACAGAGGGTCAGAGGGACAGAGTGTCAGAGGGACAGAGGGAAAGAGGGACAGAGGGTCAGAGGGACAGAGGGTCAGTGTCAGAGGGACAGAGGGTGAGTGTCAGAGGGACAGAGGGAGAGAGGGACAGTGTCAGAGGGACAGAGGGTCAGAGTGTTAGAGGGACAGAGGGTCAGAGGGACAGAGTGTCAGAGGGACAGAGTGTCAGAGGGACAGAGTGTCAGAGGGACAGAGGGACAGAGGGACAGAGTGTCAGAGGGACAGAGTGTCAGAGGGACAGAGGGACAGAGGGACAGAGTGTCAGAGGGACAGAGTGTCAGAGGGACAGAGGGACAGAGGGTCAGAGGGACAGAGGAAAAGAGGGACAGAGGGTCAGAGGGACAGACGAGCTTGGGAAACACCGGCTCATGTGGTTCACATCCTGCTCTAAACTGTTCATAATGAGTTAAAGGAGACGTGTCCTAGTATTTAAAAGTAGTTTTAATAATAGTTTTTAAAGGTCAGGTTTGGAAGTACCAAAAATACATAAATACGAGTACTTATTTGGAGTAACTGTATTAGGGTTCAGAATATGTTGTGGCTCCGAGAAGTACTATCTGAGTTCTGCCCTCCTCGGCTCAAGTGGTGAGAACGATCCTTCGTTCATTTTGTCAAATGTCAGTGAAATGTGACACGAGGCGTTTTCCATTAAACTGCTGAACGTGACCTAAGATGCATTCTCCCGCACACTTGAGCCCCCAAAGATGCATTCTCCCGCACACGTGCCCCCTAAGATGCATTCTCCCGCACACTTGAGCCCCCTAAGATGCATTCTCCCGCACACTTGAGCCCCCAAAGATGCATTCTCCCGCACACTTGAGCCCCCTAAGATGCATTCTCCCGCTCACGTGCCCCCTAAGATGCATTCTCCCACACACTTGAGCCCCCTAAGATGCATTCTCCCACACACTTGAGCCCCCTAAGATGCATTCTCCCGCACACGTGCCCCCTAAGATGCATTCTCCCTCACACTTGAGCCCCCTAAGATGCATTCTCCCGCACACTTGAGCCCCCAAAGATGCATTCTCCCGCACACTTGAGCCCCCTAAGATGCATTCTCCCGCTCACGTGCCCCCTAAGATGCATTCTCCCGCACACTTGAGCCCCCAAAGATGCATTCTCCCGCACACTTGAGCCCCCTAAGATGCATTCTCCCACACACTTGAGCCCCCTAAGATGCATTCTCCCTCACACGTGCCCCCTAAGATGCATTCTCCCTCACACTTGAGCCCCCAAAGATGCATTCTCCCACACACTTGAGCCCCCTAAGATGCATTCTCCCGCTCACGTGCCCCCTAAGATGCATTCTCCCACACACTTGAGCCCCCTAAGATGCATTCTCCCGCACACGTGCCCCCTAAGATGCATTCTCCCACACACTTGAGCCCCCTAAGATACATTCTCCCGCTCACGTGCCCCCAAAGATGCATTCTCCCGCACACGTGCCCTCTAAGATGCATTCTCCCGCACACGTGCCCCCTAAGATGCATTCTCCCGCTCACGTGCCCCCTAAGATGCATTCTCCCACACACTTGAGCCCCCTAAGATGCATTCTCCCACACACTTGAGCCCCCTAAGATGCATTCTCCCGCACACGTGCCCCCTAAGATGCATTCTCCCACACACTTGAGCCCCCTAAGATGCATTCTCCCGCACACTTGAGCCCCCAAAGATGCATTCTCCCACACACTTGAGCCCCCTAAGATGCATTCTCCCGCTCACGTGCCCCCTAAGATGCATTCTCCCACACACTTGAGCCCCCTAAGATGCATTCTCCCACACACTTGAGCCCCCTAAGATGCATTCTCCCACACTTGAGCCCCCTAAGATGCATTCTCCCACACACGTGCCCCCTAAGATGCATTCTCCCACACACGTGCCCCCTAAGATGCATTCTCCCACACACTTGAGCCCCCTAAGATGCATTCTCCCACACACTTGAGCCCCCTAAGATGCATTCTCCCACATTTGAGCCCCCTAAGATGCATTCTTCCGCACACGTGCCCCCTAAGATGCATTCTCCCACACACGTGCCCCCTAAAATGCATTCTCCCTCACACATGCCCCCTAAGATGCATTCTCCCACACACGTGCCCCCTAAGATGCATTCTCCCGCACACTTGAGCCACCTAAAATGCATTCTCCCACACACGTGCCCCCTAAGATGCATTCTCCCGCACACTTGAGTCCCCTAAGATGCATTCTCCCACAAACGTGCCCCCTAAGATGCATTCTCCCGCACACGTGCCCCCTAAGATGCATTCTCCCACACACGTGCCCCCTAAGATGCATTCTCCCACACACTTGAGCCCCCTAAGATGCATTCTCCCGCACACTTGAGCCCCCAAAGATGCATTCTCCCGCACACTTAAGCCCCCTAAGATGCATTCTCCCGCTCACGTGCCCCCTAAGATGCATTCTCCCACACACTTGAGCCCCCTAAGATGCATTCTCCCGCACACGTGCCCCCTAAGATGCATTCTCCCTCACACGTGCCCCCTAAGATGCATTCTCCCTCACACTTGAGCCCCCAAAGATGCATTCTCCCACACACTTGAGCCCCCTAAGATGCATTCTCCCGCTCACGTGCCCCCTAAGATGCATTCTCCCACACACTTGAGCCCCCTAAGATGCATTATCCCGCACACGTGCCCCCTAAGATGCATTCTCCCACACACTTGAGCCCCCTAAGATACATTCTCCCGCTCACGTGCCCCCAAAGATGCATTCTCCCGCACACGTGCCCTCTAAGATGCATTCTCCTGCACACGTGCCCCCTAAGATGCATTCTCCCACACACGTGCCCCCTAAGATGCATTCTCCCACACACTTGAGCCCCCTAAGATGCAATCTCCCCCTCACGTGCCCCCTAAGATGCATTCTCCCACACACTTGAGCCCCCTAAGATGCATTCTCCCGCACACGTGCTCCCTAAGATGCATTCTCCCGCACACTTGAGCCCCCTAAGATGCATTCTCCCGCTCACGTGCCCCCTAAGATGCATTCTCCCGCACACGTGCCCCCTAAGATGCATTCTCCCACACACTTGAGCCCCCTAAGATGCATTCTCCCACACTTGAGCCCCCTAAGATGCATTCTCCCGCTCACGTGCCCCCTAAGATGCATTCTCCCGCACACGTGCCCCCTAAGATGCATTCTCCCACACACTTGAGCCCCCTAAGATGCATTCTCCCACACTTGAGCCCCCTAAGATGCATTCTCCCACACACGTGCCCCCTAAGATGCATTTTCCCACATTTGAGCCCCCTAAGATGCATTCTCCCGCACACGTGGGCCCCCTAAGATGCATTCTCCCACACACGTGCCCCCTAAAATGCATTCTCCCTCACACATGCCCCCTAAGATGCATTCTCCCACACACGTGCCCCTTAAGATGCATTCTCCCGCACACTTGAGCCACCTAAAATGCATTCTCCCACAAACGTGCCCCCTTAGATGCATTCTCCCGCACACGTGCCCCCTAAGATGCATTCTCCCACACACTTGAGCCCCCTAAGATGCATTCTCCCACACACGTGCCCCCTAAGATGCATTCTCCCGCACACATGCCCCCTAAGATGCATTCTCCCGCACACTTGAGCCCCCTAAGATGCATTCTCCCACACACATGCCCCCTAAGATGCATTCTCCCGCACACATGCCCCCTAAGGTGCAATCTCCCACACACGTGCCCCCTAAGATGCATTCTCCCACACACTTGAGCCCCCTAAGATGCATTCTCCCACACACTTGAGCCCCCTAAGATGCATTCTCCCACACACTTGAGCCCCCTAAGATGCATTCTCCCGCACACTTGAGCCCCCTAAGATGCATTCTCCCACACACTTGAGCCCCCTAAGATGCATTTTCCCACACAATTGAGCCCCCTAAGATGCATTCTCCCGCACACTTGAGCCCCCTAAGATGCATTCTCCCGCACACTTGAGCCCCCTAAGATGCATTCTCCCACACACGTGCCCCCTAAGATGCATTCTCCCACACACGTGCCCCCTAAGATGCATTCTCCCACATTGAGCCCCCTAAGATGCATTCTCCCACACACGTGCCCCCTAAAATGCATTCTCCCGCACACTTGAGCCCCCTAAGATGCATTCTCCCACACACTTGAGCCCCCTAAGATGCATTCTCCCGCACACGTGCCCCCTAAGATGCATTCTCCCTCACACGTGCCCCCTAAGATGCATTCTCCCTCACACTTGAGCCCCCAAAGATGCATTCTCCCACACACTTGAGCCCCCTAAGATGCATTCTCCCGCTCACGTGCCCCCTAAGATGCATTCTCCCACACACTTGAGCCCCCTAAGATGCATTCTCCCACACACTTGAGCCCCCTAAGATGCATTCTCCCACACTTGAGCCCCCTAAGATGCATTCTCCCACACACGTGCCCCCTAAGATGCATTCTCCCACATTTGAGCCCCCTAAGATGCATTCTCCTGCACACGTGCCCCCTAAGATGCATTCTCCCACACACGTGCCCCCTAAAATGCATTCTCCCTCACACATGCCCCCTAAGATGCATTCTCCCACACACGTGCCCCCTAAGATGCATTCTCCCGCACACTTGAGCCACCTAAAATGCATTCTCCCACACACGTGCCCCCTAAGATGCATTCTCCCGCACACTTGAGCCCCCTAAGATGCATTCTCCCACAAACGTGCCCCCTAAGATGCATTCTCCCGCACACGTGCCCCCTAAGATGCATTCTCCCGCACACGTGCCCCCTAAGATGCATTCTCCCACACACTTGAGCCCCCTAAGATGCATTCTCCCGCACACTTGAGCCCCCAAAGATGCATTCTCCCGCACACTTAAGCCCCCTAAGATGCATTCTCCCGCTCACGTGCCCCCTAAGATGCATTCTCCCACACACTTGAGCCCCCTAAGATGCATTCTCCCGCACACGTGCCCCCTAAGATGCATTCTCCCTCACACGTGCCCCCTAAGATGCATTCTCCCTCACACTTGAGCCCCCAAAGATACATTCTCCCACACACTTGAGCCCCCTAAGATGCATTCTCCCGCACACGTGCCCCCTAAGATGCATTCTCCCACACACTTGAGCCCCCTAAGATACATTCTCCCGCTCACGTGCCCCCAAAGATGCATTCTCCCGCACACGTGCCCTCTAAGATGCATTCTCCCGCACACGTGCCCCCTAAGATACATTCTCCCACACACGTGCCCCCTAAGATGCATTCTCCCACACACTTGAGCCCCCTAAGATGCATTCTCCCGCTCACGTGCCCCCTAAGATGCATTCTCCCACACACTTGAGCCCCCTAAGATGCATTCTCCCGCACACGTGCCCCCTAAGATGCATTCTCCCGCACACTTGAGCCCCCTAAGATGCATTCTCCCGCTCACGTGCCCCCTAAGATGCATTCTCCCGCACACGTGCCCCCTAAGTTGCATTCTCCCACACACTTGAGCCCCCTAAGATGCATTCTCCCACACTTGAGCCCCCTAAGATGCATTCTCCCACACACGTGCCCCCTAAGATGCATTCTCCCACATTTGAGCCCCCTAAGATGCATTCTCCCGCACACGTGGGCCCCCTAAGATGCATTCTCCCACACACGTGCCCCCTAAAATGCATTCTCCCTCACACATGCCCCCTAAGATGCATTCTCCCACACACGTGCCCCTTAAGATGCATTCTCCCGCACACTTGAGCCACCTAAAATGCATTCTCCCACAAACGTGCCCCCTAAGATGCATTCTCCCGCACACGTGCCCCCTAAGATGCATTCTCCCGCACACGTGCCCCCTAAGATGCATTCTCCCACACACTTGAGCCCCCTAAGATGCATTCTCCCACACACGTGCCCCCTAAGATGCATTCTCCCGCACACATGCCCCCTAAGATGCATTCTCCCGCACACTTGAGCCCCCTAAGATGCATTCTCCCACACACATGCCCCCTAAGATGCATTCTCCCACACACGTGCCCCCTAAGATGCATTCTCCCACACACTTGAGCCCCCTAAGATGCATTCTCCCACACACTTGAGCCCCCTAAGATGCATTCTCCCACACACTTGAGCCCCCTAAGATGCATTCTCCCGCACACTTGAGCCCCCTAAGATGCATTCTCCCACACACTTGAGCCCCCTAAGATGCATTCTCCCACACACTTGAGCCCCCTAAGATGCATTTTCCCACACAATTGAGCCCCCTAAGATGCATTCTCCCGCACACTTGAGCCCCCTAAGATGCATTCTCCCACACACTTGAGCCCCCTAAGATGCATTCTCCCGCACACTTGAGCCCCCTAAGATGCATTCTCCCACACACGTGCCCCCTAAGATGCATTCTCCCGCACACTTGAGCCCCCTAAGATGCATTCTCCCACACACGTGCCCCCTAAAATGCATTCTCCCGCACACTTGAGCCCCCTAAGATGCATTCTCCCACACACTTGAGCCCCCTAAGATGCATTCTCCCGCACACTTGAGCCCCCTAAGATGCATTCTCCCACACACGTGCCCCCTAAGATGCATTCTCCCGCACACTTGAGCCCCCTAAGATGCATTCTCCCACACACGTGCCCCCTAAAATGCATTCTCCCGCACACTTGAGCCCCCTAAGATGCATTCTCCCACACACGTGCCCCCTAAGATGCATTCTCCCACATTGAGCGCTCCTGGAATGCTGTTTGCCTCCATGTCTGTGACTAATAAAAGAACGCCGGCACATTAGTGGATAATGACTTTTGTACGTCCTCATAAAATGAAAGCTGACGTAATAATTGCCATCTGCCATACGTTGTAATTAGACGCATTTATTGGCGCTCATATCGCTGCGCGCTCATATCGGCGAGAGCCGCTCAATGGCAAAACATGTGCATTTCCTGTGCGGTTTGACGAATGACTGAGGAGCGTATGTGGCCGTGACACAAACAGACACGACCTTCACCTCCGCTCGGGTGTTCTCCCTTTAGCATGAGCGTCAAAAGAGTCTTGAGACGTTCTTCTCCAGCTGCACCTGCCTCTGTCCGTCAGGAAGTCACTGGTCTTGAACCTGGAGTGGAAAGTGTTAAGTTCCTTGGCCAGTGTTTGTCATCTGCAGTGTGGGGGGCTCTGGGCTTGTAGTTGCACCATCATGGAATTTTCAGGGTTTTTTTTTGGTTTACAACCTTTGAAAGGCTCTATATGATTTGCCTTCAAATGTCAGCAAATGCTTTATTTATATTTCTGTTTTAGTTGAAGGTGCTTTACGTAACTTTTCTGGTGGAAGGTCTGCCACCTGCTTTCGTTTCCTTTAATGTTCCAAAGTATGACATTAAACTTAATTTGCCTTTATTGAATCTCTTTTCTTTTACAAACACATATGTTTGATGCCAGTGGCTTCCATGCAGCAGGTGGAAGACAAAGTGCACCTTTAACTTTCTTATCGCATTCCTCTATATTTTATCATTTAACAAAATATATTAAAAGTCTTTGTTTTCACTCTTCACTTTAATAATAATGTTATAAATAATCACGTTTTCTACTTCCCAAATCTAGCACGATCCTGACTTATTTGCATAAAAACCTCAAAGATGGCGGCCGTGAGTGGAGTAAAGGTCAGTGGAGGAGACAAATGTGAGCATTGGCTGGCGTCGCAGGCCTTGATAAATCAGGGCTGAAAATGAGAGTAGAGTGCCTCTATTTTCACAGCAAATGCAATTACGGTGATGGTGTAGCGACGCGGTAAAAAATAAAAAGGCACAGAAAACATAAGCAAAGACAAACAGAGCACGGCGCCACCGCCGGGATGATGGATGGAGCCAGTCATTTGGGTTTGAAGGCGGGGTCCTCATCGCTCAATTTGTGCTTCCAATCTGCATAGCCACTTCTGCTCACTGTACAGTGGCTTTGTGGGTAGCGAGCGCCGCAACGGAGATATAATTTAAATATGACAAGATCCAGGTACTTTTGAGTGCGACTGGTGGTTGTTCCAGAGCAGAAGTGATGGAGAACTTCCTGTCTGGATGTGCCTTGCATTAAAGCTGCCGTGCAGTACTGAAGGTAAAGGAAGTCACCATCGACTTCTTAGGGCATAAAGCATTCAGCACCTTCTTTTACTATTAGGATTTATTTGTCATTTTTCAAAAACAGAGAACTGCAAAAACAAACGAGACAAGACCAGAGGGAAACAAATGCTAGAATTGGAAATAAAGGTTTAAGGAAGTGAGGCATCCCAAGAAAAGACATTTAAGGCACAAGAAATCAAAGTCCCATTTGTTCCAATGTCAAATCTGTCCATTTTCAAGTTGAGTCCATAAGTGATTTTTCCATTTTATGAATGTCAGTTTTGGTGTAATCAGTGTTTTTTTAGTGATGGCCTTTTTTCCTGCCGCTAAAATTGCGCTCCAAGGAAATCGTTTATGTGATTCAGGCCCAAATACATCATTCTAAACTGGAGTGGGTTTGTTTAGGTGTGAAAACTGTTCAATTCAGCCCTATATAACGGGACAGTCCAAGAAAACATGGTGATCCTGGTGCCACAGTTGCTCCAACATTCAGCCCCCCCGACATTCAGCCCCCCCCCAACATTCAGCCCCCCCAACATTCAGCCCCCCCAACATTCAGCCCCCTCCAACATTCAGCCCCCCCAACATTCAGCCCCCCTAACATTCAGCCCCCCTAACATTCAGCCCCCCCAACATTCAGCCCCCCTAACATTCAGCCCCCTCCAACATTCAGCCCCCCCAACATTCAGCCCCCCTAACAATCAGCCCCCCTAACATTCAGCCCCCCCAACATTCAGCCCCCCTAACATTCAGCCCCCCCAACATTCAGCCCCCTCCAACATTCAGCCCCCCCAACATTCAGCCCCCCTAACATTCAGCCCCCCTAACATTCACCCCCCCAACATTCAGCCCCCCTAACATTCAGCCCCCCTAACATTCAGCCCCCCCAACATTCAGCCCCCCCAACATTCAGCCCCCTCCAACATTCAGCCCCCCCAACATTCAGCCCCCTCCAACATTCAGCCCCCCCAACATTCAGCCCCCCCAACATTCAGCCCCCCCCAACATTCAGCCCCCTCCAACATTCAGCCCCCCCAACATTCAGCCCCCTCCAACATTCAGCCCCCCCGACATTCAGCCCCCCCGACATTCAGCCCCTCCAACAGTCAGCCCCCCCAACATTCAGCCCCCCTAACATTCAGCCCCCCCAACATTCAGCCCCTCCAACATTCAGCCCCCCCAACATTCAGCCCCCCCGACATTCAGCCCCCCTAACATTCAGCCCCCCCAACATTCAGCCCCCCTAACATTCAGCCCCCCCAACATTCAGCCCCTCCAACATTCAGCCCCCCCAACATTCAGCCCCTCCAACAGTCAGCCCCCCCAACATTCAGCCCCCCCAACATTCAGCCCCTCCAACATTCAGCCCCCCCGACATTCAGCCCCCCCAACATTCAGCCCCCCCAACATTCAGCCCCTCCAACATTCAGCCCCCCCGACATTCAGCCCCCCCGACATTCAGCCCCCCCAACATTCAGCCCCCCCAACATTCAGCCCCTCCAACATTCAGCCCCCCCGACATTCAGCCCCCCCGACATTCAGCCCCCCCAACATTCAGCCCCCCCAACATTCAGCCCCTCTGCATCTAATTATATATAATATGAAGCACTTTTATCAGCCGTGAATCAGGAGCATGCACTGTTAGCTTGTTAGCCTGTTAGCTTGTTAGCCTGTTAGCCTGCCAGTTGTTGTTAGCCGTGGTGTGACTCCACTCTGGCTCTGAAAGTTGTGAAAAGCACTTATAAACTCATGACATGGAAACGTTAGGATGCGAGGATCGTGTTTCAAAAGTGAGGAAAACGTTTGGATCCTGCAAACAGTTTAGAATGAACTGTTGTTACTGTTTAAGGCAGTGAAAATCAGGTTCAGTGCGTTAACCTGAAAGTGTCTCCAACAATGTGAGACCAAAGCCGCAGTCAAGGATTCTGAGCTTTTCTATTCATTTTCATTTTCACTCCATGAATTCCTGAAGCTTTTACCCACACATTCCAGGTCCGTCCTCCTCACACACGTCTGGTCCTCCTCACACACGTCTGGTCCTCCTCACACATGTCTGGTCCTCCTCACACACGTCTGGTCCTCCTCACACACGTCTGGTCCTCCTCACACACGTCTGGTCCTCCTCACATGTCTGGTCCTCCTCACACACGTCTGGTCCTTCTCACACACGTCTGGTCCTCCTCACATGTCTGGTCCTCCTCACACACGTCTGGTCCTTCTCACACACGTCTGGTCCTCCTCACATGTCTGGTCCTCCTCACACACGTCTGGTCCTCCTCACACATGTCTGGTCCTCCTCACACACGTCTGGTCCTCCTCACACACGTCTGGTCCTCCTCACATGTCTGGTCCTCCTCACACATGTCTGGTCCTCCTCACACACGTCTGGTCCTCCTCACACACGTCTGGTCCTCCTCACATGTCTGGTCCTCCTCACACATGTCTGGTCCTCCTCACACACGTCTGGTCCTTCTCACACACGTCTGGTCCTCCTCACACATGTCTGGTCCTCCTCACACACGTCTGGTCCTCCTCACACACGTCTGGTCCTTCTCACACACGTCTGGTCCTCCTCACATGTCTGGTCCTCCTCACACATGTCTGGTCCTCCTCACACATGTCTGGTCCTCCTCACACACGTCTGGTCCTCCTCACACACGTCTGGTCCTCCTCACATGTCTGGTCCTCCTCACACACGTCTGGTCCTCCTCACACACGTCTGGTCCTCCTCACACACGTCTGGTCCTCCTCACACATGTCTGGTCCTCCTCACACACGTCTGGTCCTCCTCACAAACATCTGGTCCTCCTCACACACGTCTGGTCCTCCTCACACACGTCTGGTCCTCCTCACACATGTCTGGTCCTCCTCACACACGTCTGGTCCTCCTCACACACGTCTGGTCCTCCTCACATGTCTGGTCCTCCTCACATGTCTGGTCCTCCTCACACACGTCTGGTCCTCCTCACACACGTCTGGTCCTCCTCACACACGTCTGGTCCTCCTCACACATGTCTGGTCCTCCTCACACACGTCTGGTCCTCCTCACACACGTCTGGTCCTTCTCACACATGTCTGGTCCTCCTCACACACGTCTGGTCCTCCTCACACACGTCTGGTCCTCCTCACACACGTCTGGTCCTCCTCACACATGTCTGGTCCTTCTCACACATGTCTGGTCCTCCTCACACACGTCTGGTCCTTCTCACACATGTCTGGTCCTCCTCACACACGTCTGGTCCTCCTCACACATGTCTGGTCCTTCTCACACACGTCTGGTCCTTCTCACACACGTCTGGTCCTCCTCACACGTCTGGTCCTTCTCACACACGTCTGGTCCTTCTCACACACGTCTGGTCCTCCTCACATGTCTGGTCCTCCTCACACACGTCTGGTCCTTCTCACACACGTCTGGTCCTCCTCACATGTCTGGTCCTCCTCACACACGTCTGGTCCTTCTCACACATGT
>NW_027315723.1:53031613-53099113 GCF_026437365.1 Eucyclogobius newberryi
GTCCTACATGTGTCATGTCCACACAACGTCCTACATGTGTCATGTCCACACAGCGTCCTACATGTGTCATGTCCACACAACCTCCTACATGTGTCATGTCCACACAGCGTCCTACATGTGTCATGTCCACACAGCGTCCTACATGTGTCATGTCCACACAGCGTCCTACATGTGTCATGCCCACACAGCGTCCCACATGTGTCATGTCCACACAACGTCCTACATGTGTCATGTCCACACAGCGTCCTACATGTGTCATGTCCACACAGCGTCCTACATGTGTCATGTCCACACAGCGTCCTACATGTGTCATGTCCACACAGCGTCCTACATGTGTCATGCCCACACAGCGTCCTACATGTGTCATGTCCACACAACGTCCTACATGTGTCATGTCCACACAGCGTCCTACATGTGTCATGTCCACACAACCTCCTACATGTGTCATGTCCACACAGCGTCCTACATGTGTCATGTCCACACAGCGTCCTACATGTGTCATGTCCACACAGCGTCCTACATGTGTCATGCCCACACAGCGTCCCACATGTGTCATGTCCACACAACGTCCTACATGTGTCATGTCCACACAGCGTCCTACATGTCTCATGACAGCACACGTCCTACATGTGTCATGTCCACACAACGTCCTACATGTGTCATGTCCACACAACGTCCTACATGTGTCATGTCCACACAGCGTCCTACATGTGTCATGTCCACACAGCGTCCTACATGTGTCATGTCCACACAGCGTCCTACATGTGTCATGTCCACACAGCGTCCTACATGTGTCATGTCCACACAGTGTCCTACATGTGTCATGTCCACACAGTGTCCTACATGTGTCATGTCCACACAATGTCCTACATGTGTCATGTCCACACAGCGTCCTACATGTGTCATGTCCACACAGCGTCCTACATGTGTCATGTCCACACAGTGTCCTACATGTGTCATGTCCACACAATGTCCTACATGTGTCATGTCCACACAGTGTCCTACATGTGTCATGTCCACACAATGTCCTACATGTGTCATGTCCACACAGTGTCCTACATGTGTCATGTCCACATGTGTGTGTGTTTACCTTCAGGCACACAATTTATAGCCATTAAATATGAAACAAACTGTTGCTTTTCTTTTGTCTCAACAACAGCACTCGCCCTTTGAACAACAGCACTCGCCCTTTGAACAACAGCACTCGCCCTTTGAACAACAGCACTCGCCCTTTGAACAACAGCACTCGCCCTTTGAACAACAGCACTCGCCCTTTGAACAACAGCACTCGCCCTTTTAACAATAGCACTCGCCCTTTGAACAACAGCACTCGCCCTTTGAACAACAGCACTCGCCCTTTGAACAACAGCACTCGCCCTTTGAACAACAGCACTCGCCCTTTGAACAACAGCACTCGCCCTTTGAACAACAGCACTCGCCCTTTGAACAAGAGCACTCGCCCTTTTAACAAGAGCTTGACCTGGAGTCGTTTCAAAAACACGAGACCTTGAGCTTTTAAGTCATCAAAATTCAAATCAATTTATTTTTGTAATGCCTAAAATCAGAACAGCAGTTGCTTCAGTGGGTTTTCCAGAATTTAACTAAAAGAAAGTTAGAGGTTTTTCTGCCTCTAATCCTGATCAGTACAACTGTGCGTGTGTGTGTGTGAGAGTGCGTGCGTGCGTGTGTAACAAATCAACACGACAAATAATCTTTTGAAAAGGAACTTCGTGTGTGTCTTTATTTCTCACCCTCTCTCGCACATTAGAGCTCACATGACCACATGTCATGCTAGCGCACGCACATGACCACATGTCATGCTAGCGCACCCACATGACCACATGTCATGCTAGCACACGCACATGACCACATGTCATGCTAGCGCACCCACATGACCACATGTCATGCTAGCGCACCCACATGACCACATGTCATGCTAGCGCACCCACATGACCACATGTCATGCTAGCGCACCCACATGACCACATGTCATGCTAGCGCACCCACATGACCACATGTCATGCTAGCGCACCCACATGACCACATGTCATGCTAGCGCACCCACATGACCACATGTCATGCTAGCGCACGCATATGACCACATGTCATGCTAGCGCACCCACATGACCACATGTCATGCTAGCGCACGCACATGACCACATGTCATGCTAGCGCACCCACATGACCACATGTCATGCTAGCGCACCCACATGACCACATGTCATGCTAGCACGCACATGACCACATGTCATGCTAGCGCACCCACATGACCACATGACCAGAGCAGATCAGAGTTAGCTGAAGCTAAAGAGTCTCTGTTTTTACAGTGAGTTCTGTGGGAAAAGTGCTTTATGGACAGATTGTTTCACTGCAGTTCCACAGACTGGCCACTGGGGCCCTTCAGGACAGGTGTAAACAGTAAAACACTGTCCAGATATTTGAATAGATCCATGGATCTTAGTGTACATGGATCTAAAAGTGAGCTGCACCAGTTTGGAAGCTTCTGCCCTTTGGACCCCTTGAACAGATCCAGTTCAAAGTGAACCAGTGGAAACGTGACTATTACTGCGTGTGCCGTCTGTAAGAGACATTAGCATGTGGAGAATCTTATTTGCTTAAACATGATGAGTGTTAGCACAAGCATGGAGCCGCCACACGGGTTTATCTGTGTTATATGTTCACTCTTGTATGTAAATGTGAGCACGTGAAGAGGGTCCACACTCTCATGGGGCCTGAGGGTGGGATCAAAGAGGCTAAGACCAGAATGATTAGCTCTGCTTGTGACGCCATAACTGGTCACACATATAAAACATCTTAACATCTGTGTATTGATTTGTTGAGATTGTGACAGACCGAATGCTGCTCAATACTATAAATGATGTTAATATAAATTCAGATATATTTTCCACATAATATGTTATATGCTAATTTGGTTCAACATCAAATAATTAAATGCAAAGGTGACTTTTTTTTTAAAAATAGGCTCAACATTATTTTTTGTATTCATTTTTAACTCGTGAAGTATTATGTATTAACATTAAGTCTCCACTTGAAGCTGTCTTTATTTTTATCAGGTCATGAAGGTTTTCAATAGTTTTCTATGCAAAGGGGATAAACTGATTATGTACCGTATTTTCCGGACTATAAGTCGCCCCAGCCAAAAAATGTACCATAGAGAAGAAAAAAAACATGTGTGGGTCGCACTGGAGTATAAGTCGCATCTTTTGGGGGAATTTATTTGATCAAATCCAGGACCAAGAACAGACGTTTCATCTTGAAATGCAGTTTAAAATAATGACAGATGAGAGAACATGGTGAATAGGTGTACGTATGCTGACGCTAACACCTTCAGCTACATGACGTATGCTAACGCTAACACCTTCAGCTACATGACGTATGCTAACGCTAACACCTTCAGCTACATGAGGCACAGACCGAACTGTGGTAAGTGTCTGGTATGTTAACGTAATATAGTAACAGTTATTCAGATAACTATAGCATAAAGAACATGCTAACAAGTTTAGCATCAGTTTTACGACAAATCACTAAATCCACTGAATTATTCTTCCTCTTTACTCCAGAGGAAGAGGAAGTGCAGATTCTTCTGCGTCGCTTAGAGCCTAGAGCGCCCTCTTGTGATTGTCAGTGTGATAATAATTAATAATATCATGTATAAGTCGCTCTGGAGTATAAGTCGCACCTCGACCCAAATTATGAGAAAATGTGTGACTTATAGTCCGGAAAATACGTTAAATTGAAATATGATGGCAGTTGTTCCAGAACTCAAACGAAACACCAGGTTCAGGCACATTATGGGTGATCATTGGGTGTGGGTTCTTGACAGAGAATAGAGTTTGCATGTTGCACTGGTCCATGTAGTTTTAATTTTCTTTTAATGATTTCCACCTAGAATTGAAAATGGCTCGAGGTTCAAATGCATGAGATAACGTGAACCTAAACCGTTTTTGAATTCTAAGATCTCATAAAAAGCTGTATGATCTTTCAAATTAGTCACCAAAGCATAACCTGAATTGCACTTTCGGCTTTGTTTGGCGTGACATGAGACTTAAAAGAGAAATGGATCAAAGTGGCTGTGTCTGTTTTGTCATTAGACGTCTGAAGGAGTTCATGAGTGGGTGAGTGCTCCCTCTCCTCCACTATAAGGGCTTCAAAAGAACTTTGTTATGCAGTTGTTGTCTTTTATTACCGCCGCTGACTCAAGGCCTTCAGCAAAATGCATTGTCTTTTCTGCCCGCACTTCCTAAAGCTTTGATTCAACAGCCTTAATGAACTAATTAGATAGAAACGTGGGACGGCGGCATCGGCACACAGGAATGTTTTCTCCATCAAACCTATAGAAGAAGTTTAGACACTTGTAATGATCGTCCCCTGAACGGCAGCTCAAATCTGAAATGACTTTTCTACAAATGGCTTCATCTTATTGGTGCTTAGCTGAAATGCCTTTGATTAAATTAATCTATATGAGTCGATTTAGGCTGCAGAGTGGAAGATAACCATGTACTGTAATAGGCAATTTGGTGGGTCAAATATTAGCTAACTAACTAACTAACTAACAGACAATTCTCACTAGTTTTGGTGGAACTCATTTTACTGAGACATTTCTCTCAATGGATTCATGGATTTGTTTGTTTTGAGGATTTTTTGTGCCGTAGGCTTTTTCAACGGGACACGATACTGTGAGCAGGGGGTGAGAGCAGGGAGGGAATTCAGCAAATGGTCCATCTCACATGTGTGCTGCTTCTTACACCACACGACTGGGGAGCACCTAAACTGGCATATTTTCAATACCACTGCACGGTTTGGGCACTGCCACTACAAGGAAAACGCCAGGAGGAGGAGCCTATTTTCTGCTGACATCATCTATATTTATCAGGGAATTGAAATACATTTATATTATTTAATCTTGTCTTTTGTCAGAGTCTTTTTTAAGGCAAAACCAGAGGACACCTAACAGCACAAGCCCCGCCCACCTGCTGTGCTGTTCCCGTTCATGACCTCGGACCTCGTGTGCCCAGTGCAGTGTTGGGTCAAGTAGTTTGGTTTGTGTAAATGAGTCAACGCGGCTGTTTCTCTGGGCGACTCGAAGATCACTTTGTACTTTATGTGTACTTTGTGTATTATGTGTACTTTGTGTATTATGTGTATTATGTGTTGTCTCGATACAAAACACACACGCAGAATGATAACGGCAGCGCCTGTGGCAACGTCTGGAACAAGATGAATAATCTGCACTTTCAAACTCTCTGACCACCACAAACCACTCACTCCAGCCCCACGTTCAAGGACAGGCAAAGGTCAAGTGTGGGCGGAGCCTTGGGCCAACCTAGCTCCTGAACCGCTAGCTCTCCTGAACCGCTAGCTCCTGAACCGCTAGCTCCTGAACCGCTAGCTCCTGAACCGCTAGCTCCTGAACCGCTAGCTCCTGAAGTGCTAGCTCGTGAGCGGCTCCTGGCTGTTGTTTCTCATTAGCGTGCACGTCGATTACAGAGTGATCGCCCTGTCGTGGTAATTGACCCGTTACTTGAGAGTGGAGCCATCCGTCTTCATACAGTGGTAATGACTTTGTAATATATCCAACTTTATCTCCGCGTGGACTGAGAGAGAAAGGGCACGGCGGATCAACGGGCTGCCACTTTTCAATCAACTTTCACTCGACATGTCTGGGTCGCTTGTCTCCCTCTGGCACTTTCTTTGCTCTTTTCTTTTCTTCTTGGATTTAGCATAAAAGCATCTTTCTGTAACTGATAGAACTGTAGTTTAATATGTGTTAAGTGGTTTTCTAAGATGCACCTGCAGGACTGAAACATTGTGGCTCATTCACACGTGTCATGTCAGCAATATTCTTATAAATGTAATGTGTGTTCCAGAGTTCAGACAGTCGCGTGGAGGTCAGAGGTCGCCACGGTAAATCCGAGCTCATCATCAGCGGAGTAAAGCTGTCCGACCTGGGCCGCTTCGACTGTGAGGCCCTGAGCAGGATCGGGGGCCACCAGAAGAGCATGTTCCTGGACATCGAGTGTGAGTACTACACCGCCTCAGAGAGAAAGGACAAACCAGCCGAGCTTGAGTCTGAAACTCAGATGCTGTGGTTATGTTTATGATGAACGTATTGATGTGCAAAGTGAATGCTAATTGACCTGATGTCGCTGAATGCCTCGCAGCCCCGCCCCACCCCGCCCCACCCTCAGTTCTTTGACCCGCTGAGGACTGGGTGGGACAAGAGCGGTCTGACATGTTGGAGGTTTAGAGCGCTCTGAGTTCTCTGTGAGCGTAACCGTGGTGAGTTTGTTGGTGCTACAAAGACACACGTCCTTTCCCAGACTGATGACAGGGTCTGTGCCCTGCTCTGAAAAGGGTGCCAATCATGACTTCCATCCATAAACCTAAACTGCAGTGTGTTCATCATGAGGACTGTTATTTAGCTACAGTTCCACTTTTCCAAACACATTTATCCAGTTCTCAAGGTAACTGAATGTAAGAGGTGCTGCTCGGGTTCAGAAGTTCACCCTGCGCTCATATGAAGCATTCGCATACTTCTAAAACAGCTCTAATTAGTGATCGTAGACGCTGCTTGGTGAAACGTGAGGGGCGGATCCAGGGGCCTGCTCTCCTTCACCAAATGACCTCTAAATGTAGCATCTCCACATTAGCCTCGCTACCAAGTTCACTTCATTATGCAACTCTGCACGGCTCAAATGTATTTACACGGCTGCAGTAGTAGAGGAAGGGCCACGGGAAAGAACTTGTCTCTTTTTAGCCGAGTGGAAAGCAATTTTCTCCTCCCGTGGCTCGGGCGACTGGTGAAATCCCTTCAGACCTGTTTTGCATAGTTTTTGACAAGTTGACAGCGCTGATAGCATCCACAGGTAGCGAACAAACAAATAAATAAATATCCTCCATCCGCAGTCGCTCACTCCTGTCAGCACTGGAAACGTGTTTGTCTGGTGCAGCAATAGAACCATCATATGTTTGTGTGTCGGCGGCGCTAATGAACTCATTTAGTAAGAGTTCTCTTTAATGGAACCAGCATAATGCCTCCACGGCCGCGCCACCACCACAACAAGCGAGTACCTGGCACACAGCGAGTTCAGAGTACACGAGAAGGGAGTACCTGGCATACAGCGAGTTCAGAGTACACGAGAAGGGAGTACCTGGCATACAGCGAGTTCAGAGTACACGAGAAGGGAGTACCTGGCATACAGCGAGTTCAGAGTACACGAGAAGGGAGTACCTGGCACACAGCGAGTTCAGAGTACACGAGAAGGGAGTACCTGGCATACAGCGAGTTCAAAGTACACGAGAAGGGAGTACCTGGCATACAGCGAGTTCAGAGTACACGAGAAGGGAGTACCTGGCATACAGCGAGTTCAGAGTACACGAGAAGGGAGTACCTGGCATACAGCGAGTTCAGAGTACACGAGAAGGGAGTACCTGGCATACAGCGAGTTCAGAGTACACGAGAAGGGAGTACCTGGCATACAGCGAGTTCAAAGTACACGAGAAGGGAGTACCTGGCATACAGCGAGTTCAGAGTACACGAGAAGGGAGTACCTGGCATACAGCGAGTTCAAAGTACACGAGAAGGGAGTACCTGGCATACAGCGAGTTCAGAGTACACGAGAAGGGAGTACCTGGCATACAGCGAGTTCAGAGTACACGAGAAGGGAGTACCTGGCATACAGCGAGTTCAAAGTACACGAGAAGGGAGTACCTGGCATACAGCGAGTTCAGAGTACACGAGAAGGGAGTACCTGGCATACAGCGAGTTCAGAGTACACGAGAAGGGAGTACCTGGCATACAGCGAGTTCAGAGTACACGAGAAGGGAGTACCTGGCATACAGCGAGTTCAGAGTACACGAGAAGGGAGTACCTGGCATACAGCGAGTTCAGAGTACACGAGAAGGGAGTACCTGGCACACAGCAAGTTCAGAGTACACGAGAAGGGAGTACCTGGCATACAGCGAGTTCAAAGTACACGAGAAGGGAGTACCTGGCACACAGCGAGTTCACACGAGCATCATTTCATGTTTGTTTCATGACATTTCAGACGAGGTTCAAATGATTTAGCTTAAAATCAAGGTGAACACTTCATCATTTTATAGTAACACATAAAATAATACATAAATACGGTTTGGGTATTAATGAAGTAGTTACTGAATCTTTCTACGTAAACTGTTCATTAATACTTGAGTTTTATCATTAATGTGTAATAGATTAGCCTTTATTCTCCTCGTAGGCTCATGTGGCTCTGCCTAAGAGTGCTAACCACTCTGCCACCGTGCCACCTAGTTACTATACAATTGTACCAAAAATAACATTCATACGTCTTTGGTAAACACAAAATGTATTGAAATAACTTTAAGATGTTTACTCTGAATTCAAGTCATTTGAACTCATTCTTTTCTTCGATTTGTACAAAGTGAATATCTTCACTTAAATGGCCTGAATTCAGAACGTCAATCCAGACCTTGCATAGTTTTGATGATAGGACATAGCCTCGTGCTGTCGGGGAAGTGGTGGTTTCGCTTCCTCTCCGTCATCTGTGAGTTTAAGCCACCGCGAGTCACTTTGGGCGCTTTGATCTGGCGACGCCCGCTCCACCTCTGAGTTCAGGCTGTAATTGGCTGTCACAAACGCCAGGCACGGCACGATTTAGCCCTGCGCACAGCGACTCTCGTCTTTGAGGGAGAAGGAGACATGTTTGCCCAGGTTTAGCTGCAGCGTCACTCTGATAGATGGAAAACAGAATATTTATGAACTGCCACAGGAAGTCACTGGTTTGTTTGGTTCTCAGAGTTACGAGTGTCGTGTGCATTAGAATTAAACCCATTAAAGCTGCTGACAGTTGTTTCTCCATGGTTCTCATCAAGCTATACTCTTGTGAACAAAGGTGATGTCCGTCAGGCTGCTTTTATCCTCAGACAGCTGCATGGTGTGAAGGCCCTGAACTACCTTTGATATTTGACCTGTTTGAAGTCACGTGGAGCTCAGGGGCCCATGATCTCTGTGTGTTTGTGTGTCCAGACATCCCCAAGTTCCTGACCAACCACACGGTGTTCTTCTCGTGGGAGGGAAACCCGGTGAACATCAGCTGTGACGTCATGTCCAACCCTCCGGCGACCATGCTGTGGAGACGGGAGCGCTTCACCATCTCTGTGGACGGCGCGCACAACACCAGGATCCACAGCGGCGAGGGCAAGTCCGTGCTGGAGGTGCGGCTCACGCGGCTTTAAACTGCTGTTTCCTCTTGTCCGGGCGCTTACTGCCTCGTGTGGAACATTCTAGAGCTTCACCTTCACAGTCTGTGTTAGACTTTATGTCTCTCCTGCTGCTCTTGAACCGTCTCATCCATAGTCTTGTCATCAAATTCACAATTTTAGTACAAAGGAAAAGCCTTGATTCACTAAAACAATCCCCATACCACAATAATAATGACCTTCAATGTATTTAACGATAATAGTATTATTACCATGTGATCTAGTTCTGATACAGATCAAGGCCAAATGTTCTGTTCATCAGTTTGATCACATGTTCAAATGACTTTCTAGGGTTGCTACTGTCTAGTTTGAGTATTTATTATAGTTTTTGTAACCTTAACTAGCCACACACTTGAGCGGTTGTCCTTGTGTCAGTCTCACTGTCTTTCACCTGCAGTAAACTCTTTAGATGACAAAGATTACACTAGTTGAGTCACTGAGGATAATTGAAAAGAGTCATACATTTTTGCTGAAATCCTCTCTAAACGTCCCACTTACCTCAACACGGCCTCGCAGACTGTAATGTGTCGTGTCCACACTCTGATCTCCCCAAACGCTGACTCTGATACTTTTCTGAACGACCTCTCATTTGTTCTTAGGTGACTCCGATGTCCGACCGGGATTTTGGCCGCTACAACTGCACGGCGCGCAACAACATCGGCGTCCGCTACCAGGAATTCATTTTGGCACAAGCAGGTGGGCTTTTTGTTTAACTAACTAATCTGTGCACTTGACTTCATTCCACGCTCCCGTTCAGGCCCCTGCGCAGCCTCTCTGTGCTAATGCTAATAGTGGTGTTTGTGGTCCCCTGACAGACAGTGTCCACCAGCCCCAAGTCTAATGTGGAAATGTGCAGGCTGATGTCACAGGGGCCCCGGTGCCGTCTATTTACTGAAGCACCCCGCTAATTTACTGCACCGCATTCCAATACACAGCAGCGCCGTCCAATTATGTTTAGTGCAGATTGCATTCCGCCGCAGAACAGGAAGTGTGGAGCAAAGAGATGACCTAATATGGACGTGTGGAAACAACAGGAAAGGGCTGAAGTTGTTGAAGAAGAAGAAAAGTGAGAACTGACTAAATTTTATCTTACGGCACGTTTGAATGCTAATTACACTTTTAGGTAGAGTTATTTTTATATGATTACAGCCACTAATAACAACTGTCATTCCAGTCATTTGTCATAATACTGTCAATAATGCTTGTCGTTCTATTTTCACCTTTTAAATGTTGGAGTCTTAGTTTGTGGTTTAAGTTAAAGAGTTTGTACAGATCGTGTCATAGGGTTTTTCACAAACACATTCAATATCACAGGGAAATCAGTTGATTCAATATTTCTCTGCTACTTCCCACGGTCGTGGTACTGTGTCGTAGTACTGTGTCGTAGTACTGTGTCTTGGTACTGTGTCGTAGTACTGTGTCGTAGTACTGTGTCGTAGTACTGTGTCGTAGTACTGTGTTGTAGTACTGTGTCTTGGTACTGTGTCGTAGTACTGTGTCGTAGTACTGTGTCGTAGTACTGTGTCGTAGTACTGTGTCGTAGTACTGTGTCGTAGTACTGTGTCTTGGTACTGTGTCGTAGTACTGTGTCGTAGTACTGTGTCGTAGTACTGTGTCGTAGTACTGTGTTGTAGTACTGTGTCTTGGTACTGTGTCGTAGTACTGTGTCGTAGTACTGTGTCATAGTACTGTGTCGTAGTACTGTGTCGTAGTACTGTGTCGTAGTACTGTGTCGTAGTACTGTGTCGTAGTACTGTGTCTTGGTACTGTGTCGTAGTACTGTGTCGTAGTACTGTGTCGTAGTACTGTGTCGTAGTACTGTGTCTTGGTACTGTGTCGTAGTACTGTGTCGTAGTACTGTGTCGTAGTACTGTGTCTTGGTACTGTGTCGTAGTACTGTGTCGTAGTACTGTGTCGTAGTACTGTGTCGTAGTACTGTGTCGTAGTACTGTGTCTTGGTACTGTGTCGTAGTACTGTGTCGTAGTACTGTGTCGTAGTACTGTGTCGTAGTACTGTGTCTTGGTACTGTGTCGTAGTACTGTGTCGTAGTACTGTGTCGTAGTACTGTGTCGTAGTACTGTGTCTTGGTACTGTGTCGTAGTACTGTGTCGTAGTACTGTGTCGTAGTACTGTGTCGTAGTACTGTGTCGTAGTACTGTGTCGTAGTACTGTGTCTTGGTACTGTGTCGTAGTACTGTGTCGTAGTACTGTGTCGTAGTACTGTGTCGTAGTACTGTGTCGTAGTACTGTGTCGTAGTACTGTGTCGTAGTACTGTGATACCAGAGATTCAGAACATTTCAAGTATTGTTCAAATATTCTTTGAACTTGTCCAGGCTGAGTGAGTTTTAGAAGTATATTCCATATATCATTTCTGTGTTTAACCCTCTGTTCAGCTCCGGGCCCTCGAGGGCCCTTTTGAACATCTTTTAAACCTTCCACAGTGTCATGAGTCACTTTAAAATACCACAATGTGTTTTAATCTCACATGTTCAGCTCAAGTGCTTGAACAAAAGGTACGTTCGTCACCTCCGGGACCCATAAGGGCCTAAAAACACATGGATTCATATTGTTTTGTACTTTCCAAACTCAGATCCATTCATGTACTTCTGCTCAGACTGTACATGTGGGGGCGGACACAGGGGCCACAGGGGGGCGGACACGGGCCACAGGGGGGCGGACACAGGGGCCACAGGGGGCAGACACAGGGGGCAGACACAGGGCCACAGGGGGCAGACACAGGGCCACAGGGGGCAGACACAGGGCCACAGGGGGCAGACACAGGGGGCAGACACAGGGCCACAGGGGGCAGACACAGGGCCACAGGGGGCAGACACAGGGCCACAGGGGGCAGACACAGGGCCACAGGGGGCAGACACAGGGCCACAGGGGGCAGACACAGGGCCACAGGGGGCAGACACAGGGCCACAGGGGGCAGACACAGGGCCACAGGGGGCAGACACAGGGCCACAGGGGGCAGACACAGGGCCACAGGGGGCAGACACAGGGCCACAGGGGGCAGACACAGGGCCACAGGGGGCAGACACAGGGCCACAGGGGGCAGACACAGGGCCACAGGGGGCAGACACAGGGCCACAGGGGGCAGACACAGGGCCACAGGGGGCAGACACAGGGCCACAGGGGGCAGACACAGGGCCACAGGGGGCAGACACAGGGCCACAGGGGGCAGACACAGGGCCACAGGGGGCAGACACAGGGCCACAGGGGGCAGACACAGGGCCACAGGGGGCAGACACAGGGCCACAGGGGGCAGACACAGGGCCACAGGGGGCAGACACAGGGCCACAGGGGGCAGACACAGGGCCACAGGGGGCAGACACAGGGCCACAGGGGGCAGACACAGGGCCACAGGGGGCAGACACAGGGCCACAGGGGGCAGACACAGGGGGCAGACACAGGGCCACAGGGGGCAGACACAGGGCCACAGGGGGCAGACACAGGGCCACAGGGGGCAGACACAGGGCCACAGGGGGCAGACACAGGGCCACAGGGGGCAGACACAGGGCCACAGGGGGCAGACACAGGGCCACAGGGGGCAGACACAGGGCCACAGGGGGCAGACACAGGGCCACAGGGGGCAGACACAGGGCCACAGGGGGCAGACACAGGGCCACAGGGGGCAGACACAGGGCCACTAGGCTCTAATGACCGTTCAAAAGTGACCAGAGGGTTAAGGCCATTATAAAACTCACTCCGGACAGTTCCATGTTCTTTGTATTGCTCTGCTGCAGCACGCTGGGCTTTCTGAGGCTGTTCTGGTGCTACAGCCGCTTTTAAGTTGAAATGAGCTGAATCATGCACCAACCATGAGAACACAGCCCCTTCATAATGTGGAGGAGATTCAGTGAGAACCTGGAGCAGAAGATACTGACGGTCAACATTGGGTGTTCTCTTCTACTTATAACACATTATGGTCTAGTTTTGGAGTAAATGCTCTACAAGCCGGCAAACTCAAAGGCAAATCAACTATATTTATGTATTTACTCATTTTGCAATGGAACAAGGGGCATGAGACTCCTGCTTGTCTTTGAGGAGATGATGTGCTGGAACATCTCTCTTAAGGCTAAATCCTATACTTTTCATCCAGAGAATACTCTTTAGATGGAAGGATTGGTTGTTTTGATGTGTGGTACACTGGAGCCACAGCCAGGGACAAACAGAGACTACAGCGCCCTCTGCTGAGAAGGTGATCGTCTGCAGACTTCATCTCTGCAGGACCTGAACGTCTCCAGGACTCTGGGACGAACAGGTCCAATCACAGCCCTTCTCACCCTGGACATGGACTATTTGAGCCACTCCCCTCAGACAGGAGGCCACTCCCCTCAGGCAGGAGGCCACTCCCCTCAGGCAGGAGGCCACTCCCCTCAGACAGGAGGCCACTCCCCTCTGGCAGTAGGCCACTCCCCTCAGGCAGGAGGCCACTCCCCTCTGGCAGGAGGCCACTCCCCTCAGGCAGGAGGCCACTCCCCTCAGGCAGGAGACTACTCCCTTCAGGCAGGAGGCCACGCCCCTCAGGACCAGAACCTCCTCCACTAGAACACTTTGTCTCCCTCTGCTGTTGGATCATGAACACTTCACTGTCACTTTAACCATCATTTAGTCTCTCACTGTCACTCTCTGCACTTCATCTGTACAAGTCTACAACTGTACATTTGTGTACATATTAAGCCTTTATTTTATTTTTTATCTGATGACTTATTGTTATGACAAGTTCCTATGTTTTTGACTTTTGTTCATTGACAACGGCAATAAAGCGATTGTGATTGTGATTCTGAAAGGTGAATATGAGATTGTAATCATGTATAATGTGCCCCAGAGGAATGTAAAGTGAAGCCGCTGGAGGACGTCCCGATGTATTTAGGAGACAAAAGCAGATCTCACGCTCTCAGAGTCTGTACGATCCAGAGATCGATTGTTCCATGAATCAATTAGTTGAGAATGATCTCTAATCAATTAAGTGAGATTCATTAATTAACCACGTTCACCTTAAAGGCTTATAACAACACGCTGTAGTTCACAGTGCTGCCCGGTGGTGGAGTGGTTAAGGCGGCAGCACATGTACAGCCGGCAGAGTTGTGAGTTTGAATCTTGGCTCTGACAATTGACTGCATGTCCTCCCTTCTCTCTCCCCCCACGTCACGCTCAGCCAAACACAGGTTTGAATAGAGTATAAAGAGAAGCAGGATTGAGCCTCACGTGACGCATTAGCAGCACTTCGAATCCTAATGTTCCTGTCACTGGTTCTGACTCTTATGCAGCCGTAATCATTGGTTACGTGCAGTCCACAGCTCCCACAAAATAAAAGCTTATTTACAAATGTCAGTCTCTTAATTGTAGCTGCTGTTTGTATGCTCGCACTAATTATCATGTTTTGTGCTGTGTTGTGAGATTGTGGTTTATTTTCTTTTCAAGCGCACACTTCAAACATGTTTTTATTAATTTGAGTTTGTGGGATGTAATTTTCTAATCAGCGTCAGCACCTGAAATTAAATAATTAGTATCGACTTGACGGATAAACCAACCACAACACAGGAACTTTGGAGTGTTTTAGACGGATCATTCTCTAAAGTCGTGGATTGACTTTTAATCTGTGCAAAGTAAAAGTACCAGTTTGGATGATGAAGTGTCAAAATAAAGTGAGAGAAAAAAGTCCCTCTCACCATCTTATTGTGAACTTTTAATTACAGGTGGAGCGGCAACGCTTCGTCAGGGGCGGGTCAGGGGCGGGTCAGGGGCGGGTCAGGTTAGGACAGAGGTTTGAATGGGAGTGGCCTCAAGAGTGGGCGTGGCCTCTTACAGAAGATGCTCAGAACGCATCATACAAGAGCAAACATCATCAGCTATATCATAAAAACATGTCATGAGTTACATCTGATGATAATGAATTCAAATGAATTCAAATGACATTTAATAATCACATGTTAGTTTAGTGGCCAAAACAGTACAATGTACTCACCCCCCACACTCTCCCCCCACACTCACCCCCCCACACTCACCCCCCCACACTCACCCCCCACACTCACCCCCCACACTCTCCCCCCACACTCACCCCCCACACTCACCCCCCCACACTCTCCCCCCCACACTCACCCCCCACACTCACCCCCCCACACTCACCCCCCACACTCACCCCCCACACTCACCCCCCACACTCTCCCCCCCACACTCACCCCCCCACACTCTCCCCCCCACACTCACCCCCCCACACTCACCCCCCACACTCACCCCCCACACTCACCCCCCCACACTCACCCCCCCACACTCACCCCCCACACTCACCCCCCCACACTCACCCCCCACACTCTCCCCCCCACACTCACCCCCCCACACTCTCCCCCCCACACTCACCCCCCCACACTCACCCCCCCACACTCTCCCCCCCACACTCACCCCCCCACACTCACCCCCCCACACTCACCCCCCCACACTCTCCCCCCACACTCACCCCCCCACACTCTCCCCCCCACACTCACCCCCCACACTCACCCCCCACACTCACCCCCCACACTCACCCCCCCACACTCTCCCCCCCACACTCTCCCCCCCACACTCACCCCCCACACTCACCCCCCCACACTCTCCCCCCCACACTCTCCCCCCACACTCACCCCCCACACTCACCCCCCCACACTCACCCCCCCACACTCTCCCCCCCACACTCTCCCCCCCCACACTCTCCCCCCACACTCACCCCCCACACTCACCCCCCACACTCACCCCCCCACACTCTCCCCCCACACTCACCACCCACACTCTCCCCCCACACTCACCCCCCACACTCACCCCCCACACTCTCCCCCCACACTCACCCCCCCACACTCTCCCCCCACACTCTCCCCCCACACTCACCCCCCACACTCTCCCCCCACACTCACCCCCCCACACTCTCCCCCCACACTCACCCCCCACACTCACCCCCCACACTCTCCCCCCACACTCTCCCCCCACACTCACCCCCCCACACTCTCCCCCCACACTCACCCCCCACACTCTCCCCCCACACTCACCCCCCACACTCACCCCCCACACTCTCCCCCCACACTCACCCCCCACACTCTCCCCCCCACACTCTCCCCCCCACACTCTCCCCCCACACTCACCCCCCACACTCACCCCCCACACTCTCCCCCCACACTCACCCCCCCACACTCTCCCCCCACACTCACCCCCCACACTCACCCCCCACACTCTCCCCCCACACTCACCCCCCACACTCTCCCCCCACACTCTCCCCCCCACACTCACCCCCCACACTCACCCCCCACACTCTCCCCCCCACACTCTCCCCCCACACTCACCCCCCACACTCACCCCCCACACTCACCCCCCACACTCTCCCCCCACACTCACCCCCCCACACTCTCCCCCCACACTCACCCCCCACACTCTCCCCCCCACACTCACCCCCCACACTCTCCCCCCACACTCACCCCCCACACTCACCCCCCACACTCACCCCCCACACTCTCCCCCCCACACTCACCCCCCACACTCTCCCCCTCACACTCACCCCCCCACACTCACCCCCCACACTCACCCCCCACACTCACCCCCCCACACTCACCCCCACACTCACCCCCCCACACTCACCCCCCCACACTCTCCCCCCACACTCACCCCCCACACTCTCCCCCCCACACTCACCCCCCACACTCTCCCCCCACACTCACCCCCCACACTCACCCCCCACACTCACCCCCCACACTCTCCCCCTCACACTCACCCCCCCACACTCACCCCCCACACTCACCCCCCACACTCACCCCCCCACACTCTCCCCCCACACTCACCCCCCACACTCTCCCCCCCACACTCACCCCCCACACTCTCCCCCCACACTCACCCCCCACACTCACCCCCCACACTCACCCCCCACACTCTCCCCCCCACACTCACCCCCCACACTCTCCCCCTCACACTCACCCCCCACACTCACCCCCCACACTCACCCCCCCACACTCACCCCCCACACTCTCCCCCCACACTCACCCCCCACACTCACCCCCCCACACTCACCCCCCACACTCACCCCCTCACACTCACCACCCACACTCACGCATGTGCTGTCATGGAAACGTGCTGCTATGGGAACGAGGCTGCAGGTGTGCAGTTGCACGCAAGGAATGTGGGAGAGTTACTCGTCTGTCCACAGGAGTCTCAGATTGCACGCCAAAAATCCTCTAATATTTGTTTGATTCATGAATTAAGAAAAGGGTCAAACTGTGGAGAAATAGTCAAGTTTCTGGTAAATATGAACTATAATCATGGTCACTATATTATAAACCTGTCATATACGTTCTAAAATACATATTCATCATTATCATGAAACACAGAATAATTACCTTCTTTACCAACATTACCACCTACACAAATGTCTAGTGAAACACCAGAAGGGTCAAATCACTCACTCTTCTGGGCGACGCCTAAAAGAAAAGTGTGTGTCCAGATGACCACATGGTAATGAGAGAGTCCAGAGCTGAGCGCGGTGCTTTTGTCGTTGCAGATGTGCCGTCCAACCCTCACTCGGTGCGACTGTCGGCAGTGTCCCAGCGCCTGGCCACAGTGACCTTCATGACCCCTGACTCTCACGGAGGAGTGCCCATCAGCTACTACCTGGTCCAGTACAGAGAGTCCGGCTCGCAGGAGTGGAAGGACGTCCGCTCACACAGTGTTCAGAGTGAGTCGCACTCACGTTAACACAAAGCACCCTAACCACACTCAGAAGGGTCCAGACTGACCACACACTGAAGGGTCCGGACTGACCACACACTGAAGGGTCCGGACTGACCACACACTGAAGGGTCCGGACTGACCACACACTGAAGGGTCCAGACTGACCACGCTCAGAAGGGTCCAGACTGACCACACACTGAAGGGTCCGGACTGACCACACACTGAAGGGTCCAGACTGACCACGCTCAGAAGGGTCCAGACTGACCACACACTGAAGGGTCCGGACTGACCACACACTGAAGGGTCCAGACTGACCACGCTCAGAAGGGTCCAGACTGACCACACTCAGAAGGGTCCGGACTGACCACACTCAGAAGGGTCCAGACTGACCACGCTCAGAAGGGTCCAGACTGACCACACTCAGAAGGGTCCAGACTGACCACACACTGAAGGGTCCGGACTGACCACACACTGAAGGGTCCGGACTGACCACGCACTGAAGGGTCCAGACTGACCACGCTCAGAAGGGTCCAGACTGACCACACTCAGAAGGGTCCAGACTGACCACACTCAGAAGGGTCCAGACTGACCACACTCAGAAGGGTCCGGACTGACCACGCTCAGAAGGGTCCAGACTGACCACACTCAGAAGGGTCCGGACTGACCACGCTCAGAAGGGTCCAGACTGACCACACTCAGAAGGGTCCGGACTGACCACGCTCAGAAGGGTCCGGACTGACCACGCTCAGAAGGGTCCAGACTGACCACTGAAAGAAGAATGAAGTACAACACGTGTTCAATGAGTAACTCACGTCAGAGCCAAATACTTATCATTAAATTCTGGGGGAAATAAATCTCTTTTTTTTAATAGTTTCCATTTTGTTGACCAGACGTTGAAGAATCTGGACGTCTGTTTAGGGTTGGACGTGGAAGAATCTGGACGTCTGCTGCGAACACTTTCAGATGAAGTAGTTCTTTCACACTTTTAGGACTGTGGAATCAGGGACACGTGCTACTGTATCACTCTTTTACAGTGACAACAGGACAGGGCATAATCTTGTTTTAAAGTAAATATTTGACTGTAATGACTTCATACATAGTTTATAGATAACCAAGTACACTTCTGCTTTTATGACCGTAACACACAGAGAGTTAGGAATAGAAGCAGTTTTAACACTTTTACAACCCAAAAATGAGTGGGAGGAGGGACAGGGACATAAAGGGCGGTGGTGGTCACCAGGCCTTACGGTGAGTGCATGTTCTCCCTGTGTCTGTGGAGTTTTCTCTGAGCACAGCAGCCTCTGCTCCAGCGGCAGTGGAGGGTGGGAAACGTACTGCTGCTATTACTACAATCTATAAGAAACATGCATATTATTCCCACGGCCCAGTCTAATTCAGCACGTAAGAAACAACAGTTTATGATCTTCATGTTAGGATGTTGTGCACAGTATCATTGCTGCAGTGGCCTCTCCAAAAGACCATCCTTCCGCAATAAACGCTCAAATATAATGATTTCCGCGTGCAGACGTGCTACATTGCAGCACTTTTGGCCAAATTAAAAAGTCTCCTTATGGCCCGTGAAGTATCCGAACTCCGCTCCAAATGAGAGCATTTGTTTGCATCCGCCGAAGCAAGGACGAGCAAAAGCACCTATTAACATTCGAGTGTTTAATCTGTGCAGACGGACTCCAGCTCGTTAGAAAAGCTCTCTGTAGGAACGGGCAAAAGTGAGGAGAATCTGTTCATAATGAGACTTTTATACAAACTGCAATTTACATGATCAAAGTCATTACCTTCAAACTTCTGCTTCCTTATTAGTTCTGCCAGTGTTTTTTGTGAATTCTGTGTTTTTTGTTATTAAAGATGCAATAAAGCAGTGAAGCGCCTAGAATCTAGCTCAATGAATACTTCAAATATGTTCTGTTTCCATGTTGGTGAAATAACCACTTCTAATCCTCAGTCGTTTTGTCTGATCTAAGATGTAAACAAAGGTTTAGTTTTCCTCAAACTTTAAAACTGAGATTGACAAGTTTAATGCTCGACTGTGGAACATTCCAGAGGCAGTAACATGTGGCGAGCCCTTCACACGTTACATATGCTGCGTATACGTACATACTTACACAAATGATTAAACCTATTCTAAACTTCTTTATAATGCCCAGTTCATGAAAGCATATGCGCAGCCAGTTACTTCTAAAAGTCGTTTGTGAAGCCTGACTCGTGTTCTGTTGTCTTCTGTTTCCAGCGACGGTGGTGCTCACCAGCCTGGAGCCCAACACCACGTACGAGGTGCGAGTGTCAGCGGTGAACGGGAAAGGCCAGGGCGAGTTCAGCCACATGGAGAGCTTTCAGACCCTCCCCATCAGTAAGTCTGGAGCACTTCAAGTCCAGAAACATCCCTCTCTCCAGTTTCTACAGTGGCTTGTAAAAGTATTCTTACCCCTGGAACTGTTCCATATTTGTATATGTCATGACCATGAAGTGGAAGGTAAATGATGCATCGTTTCCTAAAAAACAAGAATGAAAAGAGAGTGTGTGAAAGTATTCAGGCCTGAGTCTTTCTCCGCAGATACAGCTGCAGGTCTGTCGGGTTTGTCTCCTCAGCTTTGTTCACCTTCAGACTGACATTTTTGACTATTCTCTTTTGAAAAGCAGCTCAAGCTCAGTCAGATTTGATGGAGAGCGTTTGTGAACAGCAGTGTTCAGATCTTCCACACATTCTGGACTGGATTAGGTCTAGACATCTGACCCTCCACCACAGTCTCAAGTCTTTTGCAGGTTTTCTTCTAAGATTGTCCTGTGTTTGACACTTCCATCAGCTCTGAGCAGCTTCCCTGTCCTGCTGAAGAAAAGTGACTTTCAGTTTTGTTCAGACCAGAGCAGCTTCTTCTACATGTGTGATGTGTCCTCCACATGTCTTGGGTTAGGGTCAGGGTTATGGAGGTTTTTCAACAATGACTTCCTCACTCCGCTCTTCCATAAAGGTCAGATGAGTGAAGTGCCACCTGAGCTGTGGATCTCTGCAGCTCCTCCAGAGTTCCCATGAGCCTCTGGGCTGATCAGAACTCTCCTTGTTCAGATGTACGTTTGGTGGACGGCCATGTCTTCTAGGTTTGTAGTTGTGCCAGATTCTTTCCATTTCCAGATGATGGACTGAACAGTGAGATGTTCAAAGTTTGGGAAACCTTTGTATAACTCTGCTCTAGACTTCTCCACATCTGGTGAGTTCCTTGGACTTCATGAAACTTCTTCTCTGAACAAACGTCTGTGGCCTTCACAGAACAGCTGCATTTATCCTGAGATTAGATCACACTCAGGTGGACTCTGTGGACCATCATTAGGTCAACATTCAATCTTTCATCAATCATCTAGACACTTCTGTTGGCTGCTGTCCACTCAGGGAGAAGAGGTGAAAACTTTTGCACGCTGCAGTTTTCTGTTTTTTTAGTTTTTTTACTTAAATCTGGAAATCAATTGTGTTACACTTTGTGTTGCTCTTTTACAAAAATACCAAATATCAAATGTACTTAAGTTTGTGGTCGTGACATGACAAAATGTGGAAAAGTGGAAACTACTGCATTAAAGATCAGAGGGTAGAGTGGCCAAAAAATATGACTCAAGTAGAAGTACAAAGTAGTGGACCAAGAAATCAGAATCAGAATAAGGTTTATTGCCAAATGTCAATGAAGAGGATTCACGAACATAGGAACTTGTCCTAGTGCAACACAAACAACAAACAAAATCAAAATGACTCAAGTGTGAAAAGTGAAGGTAAAACTGCACAAACCATCAGTGAAGTCTGGTCTTCTTCTAGAGGTCGTTCTAGACAAGCATCAAGTATGTCTGGACACTGTAAATACTATTTACACATATTGTGTGTCCCCTCTTAGGAGAGCCCAGCCCCCCCGCGGTGCACGGGCAGAGGGGCATGGGGAAGGCCTACAGGCTGGGACTGGTCAAGCAGGACGACGGGGGCATGCCCATAGTGGAGTACATCGTCAAGTACAAAACGGTGAGTAATGGCGGGCTCTGTGCCACTTCCTGCAAACAGAACTGGATCCTCATTAAATACATCTGAATATAATACTACGGGAACTACATAGACCATGATCCTTTGCTCCATGACTATATTATATGCCACTTTAATATTTGAAGTCTTTGGAATATGGAAACACAATCATATTTACAGTTCTGTTTGCCTCTTCGTGATAACTACTGTTTAGATGATGTTTGAGTGTCTCACATTCCTACTTTAAAGATATTAGATTGGAAGAAAAATACCATAGAATAAGCCAAGTTATGTAGGCTAAGTTTATACAGTATATAGTATAGTAAAAATATTCAAGACATGTATATTTCCTGCTGTACAATGCTCGTTTGTTCTCTTCAACCTCATTTCTTGGACACTTATTTAACTTATATTCATCCAAAACATTCTGATGAATGTATATATTTATACAAACGGCCATCTTCCAAACAAGCACATTAAAATGTTCTTTTCACTGTTCAGTTCATCTTTTTTTGCCTTAGTAAATTCTAAAAATCACCCAAAATCTGGAACAGATACATTTGCAGCGTCAGTCTGTGTTTTTGAAAACCACTAACACTTCCCAAGACTTCATTTATATCCGTTCTGACAGCGCTAAAGTGGTCCAAAGATGTACCTCTCAACACTTTGAGTTTTTGTTTTCCAAAAGCTACAATTTCACCATTTCCCTTTTACTTTTCTTTATTGTAAAAACCAAAGTGATGTGCCGACCATTCAAATCCCCCAGAGATCCCCTCACATAGTGGAAAGGACTGAGAGCATGTTCTCTCTGTGACTGACAGCGTCACAGCCCAACAACAAGCAGCTTTTAGCATCTCTGAGACCATCGTATACACAATATTCAAAATGGTCCTGGCCGTGAGTTCTTTGGGTAAAATAGCAGCTGAAGTGAGAAGATGGTGCGTCACGCTGGGGGGGGGGGGGGCGGACGCGGACGCTGGGGCGGGGCCAAACACAGGAGCCAATCCAACGCAGCAGAGAGAAGATGTAAATCGTAGCTTAAGGTTAGCAAGTGCTTCCTGTCTAATTCATTTCTATTTCTTTCTACGTCATGTAGATGTAGTCACATTTTTAAAATTGCAATAATTATATACCACTACCCATTGTCATTGTATATTTTTCTAATTAATTTCTTGTCAAGAAATTAATAAAAAATGCATACATTTGCAGTGTAGAATATACTGAACTTATAATGTTCTTATAAGTTCTTGAGAGATCTTCTACTGAAAGTGTTTTTCAGACTTCCTATAAGTGATCTGTTCTTCTGGATCTACCTCTGTATCTACCTGCGTTGCACCAATGAAATTTCCCCATGTGGGACAATAAAGGAATATCTTGTCTTATCTTATCTTAAATGCTTTAGCCGCTCCATTCACACATTCCTCTGTAATTGAAAGTTTTTTTAATGTAGTTGGTAGTTGCCCTCGGCAACATACATTTATTGAAAGAAACATGTCTCGTAGCATGATTTCTGCACTAAACATTAGGTTATTAAAAATAATCAGCAACGACAAAAAGACTCCTAAATAATTCAAGCTGTAAATATTTAAATATAATTTCTGATGCATGGATTTAGTCCTGAAAGTCAGCGTGGAGAACCAGCCGTGAGCCCTGCCAGTTATTACAGCAGTATTACACCAGTTATTACAGTGATATTACGCCACAGTTATTACAGGAATATTACACCACAGTTATTACAGTAGTATTACACCACAGTTATTACAACAGTATTACACCAGTTATTACAGTGGTATTACACCACAGTTATTACAGGAATATTACACCACAGTTATTGCAACAGTATTACACCACAGTTATTGCAACAGTATTACACCAGTTATTAAAGTGGTATTACACCACAGTTATTACAGGAATATTACACCACAGCTATTACAGTAGTATTACACCACAGTTATTACAGTAGTATTACACCAGTTATTACAATAGTATTACACCACAGTTATTACAGTAGTATTACACCAGTTATTACAGTAGTATTACACTACAGTTATTACAGCAGTATTACACCACAGTTATTACAGTAGTATTACACCAGTTATTACAGTAGTATTACACCACAGTTATTACAGCAGTATTACACCACAGTTATTACAGTAGTATTACACCAGTTATTACAGTAGTATTGCACCACAGTTATTACAGTAGTATTACACCAGTTATTACAGCAGTATTACACCACAGTTATTACAGTAGTATTACACCAGTTATTACAGTAGTATTACACCACAGTTATTACAGTAGTATTACACCAGTTATTACAGTAGTATTACACTACAGTTATTACAGCAGTATTACACCACAGTTATTACAGTAGTATTACACCAGTTATTACAGTAGTATTACACCACAGTTATTACAGCAGTATTACACCACAGTTATTACAGTAGTATTACACCAGTTATTACAGTAGTATTACACCACAGTTATTACAGCAGTATTACACCACAGTTATTACAGTAGTATTACACCAGTTATTACAGTAGTATTGTATTACACCACAGTTATTACAGTAGTTTTACACCACAGTTATTACAGTAGTATTACACCACATTTATTACAGCAGTATTACACCACAGTTATTACAGTAGTATTGTATTACACCACAGTTATTACAGCATTAATACAGCATTATTACACCACAGTTATTACAGCGTTATTACAGCAGTATTACACTACTGTTATTACAGCAGTATTACGCCACAGTTATTACACCACAGTTATTACAGTAGTAATACACCACAGTTATTACAGTATTATTACACCACAGTTATTACAGCAGTATTACGCCACAGTTATTACAGTAGTATTACACCAGTTATTACAGTAGTATTACACCAATTATTACAGGAGTATTACACCACAGTTATTACAGTAGTATTACACCACAGTTATTACAGCAGTATTACACCACAGTTATTACAGCGTTATTACAGCAGTATTACACCACTGTTATTACACCACTGTTATTACACCACTGTTATTACAGTAGTATTACACCACAGTTATTACAGTAGTATTACACCACAGTTATTACAGTAGTATTACACCACAGTTATTACAGTAGTATTACACCACATTTATTACAGTAGTATTACACCACAGTTATTACACCAGTATTACACCACAGTTATTACAGTAGTATTACACCACTGTTATTACAGTAGTATTACACCACAGTTATTACAGGAGTATTACACCACAGTTATTACAGTAGTATTACACCACAGTTATTACAGCAGTATTACACCACAGTTATTACAGCGTTATTACAGCAGTATTACACCACTGTTATTACACCACTGTTATTACACCACTGTTATTACAGTAGTATTACACCACAGTTATTACACCACTGTTATTACACCACTGTTATTACAGTAGTATTACACCACAGTTATTACAGCAGTATTACACCACAGTTATTACAGTAGTATTACACCACAGTTATTACAGTAGTATTACACCACAGTTATTACAGTAGTATTACACCACAGTTATTACAGCAGTATTACACCACATTTATTACAGTAGTATTACACCACAGTTATTACACCAGTATTACACCACAGTTATTACAGTAGTATTACACCACTGTTATTACAGCAGTATTACACCACAGTTATTACAGCAGTATTACACCACAGTTATTACAGTAGTATTACACCACAGTTATTACAGTAGTATTACACCACAGTTATTACACCAGTATTACACCACAGTTATTACAGTAGTATTACACCACTGTTATTACAGTAGTATTACACCACAGTTATTACAGCAGTATTACACCACAGTTATTACAGTAGTATTACACCACAGTTATTACAGTAGTATTACACCACAGTTATTACAGTAGTATTACACCACAGTTATTACAACAGTATTACACCACAGTTATTACAGTAGTATTACACCACAGTTATTACACTATTATTACACCACAGTTGGACTAGGTTTTATCATGTCAGCGCTTGTGTTTCATTTAATCGCTTTTGAAGGTAGAACACGTGGATATCTCTTAATTATAGTGACAGTGCTTCCCACTTTGGCACATATAATGTTTATACGTTTATATGTGTTTAAATATCCCTAAAAGCTTTGTCTCATAGACTTGATTAATTATAACACCTTGAATTTGACAACTTAATAATGGCTTCTGACTAATGGAATGGTTAGAGCCAAATGCCAGGCTCTCAGGTTTTGATACATTTAAAGCTAATGTGTTTTCATGTCTTCTTCCATGATAGAGCTGAACTCTGCAGGACAGTGTCCAGCTCTGAACAGCAGGTGGCGATACATGTCATCAAGTCATCTTAATACATGACAATCTCGGCCTTTGGCAAAGCTAGTGGCAAGTCATGTGTTAAGATGTTAAACAGTTAAGGGCCGAGACTGCTGCCCTGTGGTACTCCAAATGTCAAAGAATTGAAGAACTCAATGTATTTGTCCTGTTCAATAGTTGTTCAAATATGATGTGGCTGATTTATGGAATCCATATGCTGCTAGTTTATCACTCAGGAATCATGGAGCCAATCAAAGCAGTTGAGAAATCTTGCATAAAAATGTCATCATGGTCAGAGCTGTGGCGTCTGTCAGTCAATCATCCGTCATCATGGTCAGAGCTGTGGCGTCTGTCAGTCAATCGTCCATCATCATGGTCAGAGCTGTGGCGTCTGTCAGTCAATCATCCGTCATCATGGTCAGAGCTGTGGCGTCTGTCAGTCAATCATCCGTCATCATGGTCAGAGCTGTGGCGTCTGTCAGTCAATCATCCGTCATCATGGTCAGAGCTGTGGCGTCTGTCAGTCAATCATCTGTCATCATGGTCAGAGCTGTGGCGTCTGTCAGTCAATTGTCCGTCACATGGTCAGAGCTGTGGCGTCTGTCAGTCAATCATCCGTCATCATGGTCAGAGCTGTGGCGTCTGTCAGTCAATCGTCCATCATCATGGTCAGAGCTGTGGCGTCTGTCAGTCAATCATCCGTCATCATGGTCAGAGCTGTGGCGTCTGTCAGTCAATCGTCCATCATCATGGTCAGAGCTGTGGCGTCTGTCAGTCAATCATCTGTCATCATGGTCAGAGCTGTGGCGTCTGTCAGTCAATCATCTGTCATCATGGTCAGAGCTGTGGCGTCTGTCAGTCAATCATCCGTCATCATGGTCAGAGCTGTGGCGTCTGTCAGTCAATCGTCTGTCATCATGGTCAGAGCTGTGGCGTCTGTCAGTCAATCATCCGTCATCATGGTCAGAGCTGTGGCGTCTGTCAGTCAATTATCCGTCATCATGGTCAGAGCTGTGGCGTCTGTCAGTCAATTATCCGTCATCATGGTCAGAGCTGTGGCGTCTGTCAGTCAATTATCCGTCATCATGGTCAGAGCTGTGGCGTCTGTCAGTCAATTATCCGTCATCATGGTCAGAGCTGTGGCGTCTGTCAGTCAATCATCTGTCATCATGGTCAGAGCTGTGGCGTCTGTCAGTCAATCATCCGTCATCATGGTCAGAGCTGTGGCGTCTGTCAGTCAATCATCCGTCATCATGGTCAGAGCTGTGGCGTCTGTCAGTCAATTGTCCGTCACATGGTCAGAGCTGTGTGCATGCATTAGGAGTGGACAGTCCATACATAAAACAATGAATGGTTAAGCTGACAAAAGTTATCCATTAATTGTTTTTATAGCACCAGACTGTGAATAGTATTAATATAAGTTGGCAAAATAATTATTTTTCATAGCGCTCCTATTTATGAAATTAGAACTTTACCTCAACAATTAAACTGATTGCAAACACATTATTATTAGGCCCGAGCGCCACAACCTGGCGAGAGGCCTATTCATCTCGTAAGGCCGTGCGAAGCATAGTGCGCACGAAATCGAGCGCGAAGCGCTCGCCCACTTCCAAACACTCACTAACGCACTCCTTCACTCACGCACGCCCCGTGCATACTAATCAGTAGTAGGAAAATGGAACATTACCGTTGTAAACGGGCGAAGCCCGTGCAAAAGTGCGCACTAAACGAGCACTTTACATTGAGATGACTCTTTAGTCTCACTATGTGGCTCTTTAGTCTCACTATGTGGCTCTCTTGTCCTGAGGATGAACAGGTTTGTGTTGTAAAGTGTTTCCTGGTTAAAAATAAACAGGGATTTCATGTTGTCTAAAGTCCCGACAGTCCCGGGACATAAGGGACAGAGAGACATAAGGAACAGAGACACTTCCTTCTCTGTTCTGTTTCCCTTTGGTCACATTTATTTTGCTTCTTGGTTCTTTTCCCTCTGTTAAGAGCCCGAGCGGGGCATCCACAGGCTGAAAGGGCGTTCTGGACGTGTTAGAGGTCGAGGTGGTGACTAAAGGCATTCGCTATGACACAATCTTAAGATGGAAGACAAAAGGATTTGTTTTATCAATACAAATGCTTTATGGGCATTCTAAGGACAAAGAATTTCCAAATATATATAAAACCTTTGTTTTTTTCCCAGGATAAAGAGGAGCAGTGGATGACGAAGCTCGTTCCCGGCGCTTACGACTTTGCAATGCTCCAGCCGCTCCAGTGGAACACCAGATATGAAGTCGAAATCACAGCGAGGAACGTCAAAGGACTCTCGGAGCCAACGTTCTACCAGTTCTTCATGCCACAGAAGCCCGATATTACAGGTACAAATATGATTAAGCAGTAGTAGTAGTATTATTAGTAGTTGTAGTAGTTGTAGTAGTAGTAGTAGTAGTAGTAGATAAGATAAGATATTCCTTTATTGTCCCACATGGGGAAATTTCATTGGTGCAACGCAGGTAGATCCAGAGGTAGATACAGAAGAACAGATCACTTATAGGAAGTCTGAAAAACACTTTCAGTAGAAGATCTCCTATAAATAAATAAAAACTCCCATAGACAAATAAATAAATAAATACATAAATACCATTGCGTGTGATCACGACAGTAATTGCACATGAATATGTGTCACGACAGCACATAGATTGCACATGAATCACGACAGTAATTGCACATGGTTAGGTCAGTATTGCGAGTGTTCAGTACTAACAGTTTTTGTTATAAAGTCTGACAGCAGCAGGAAGGAAAGACCTACGGAACCTTTCCTTCACACATCGAGGGTGGATCAGTCTCTCACTGAAGCTGCTCTCCAGAGCGGAGAGAGTGTCCTGCAGGGGGTGACACTCATGGTCCAGCATAGATGTGAATCTAGCCAGGACCCTCCTGTCCCCCACCTCCTGCACCGAGTCCAGAGCACAGCCCAGGACGGAGCTGGACTTCTTGATGACTCTGTCCAGCCTCTTCCTCTCCCTCTCTGTGATGCTGCTGCTCCAGCAGGCCACACCTACAGGAGCTGATGCCACCACAGAGTCGTAGAAGGTCTTCAGGAGCGGCCCTGTCACTCCAAAAGACCTGAGTCTCCTCAGGAGGTAGAGCCGACTCTGGCTCTTCCTGTACAGTGCGTCTGTGTTATGAGTCCAGTCCAGTTTGTGGTTCAGATGAACACCCAGGTACTTGTATGAGTCACTCTCTCAATGTCCCGTCCCTGGATGTTCACTGGTGAGGGGGCAGTGGGGTGGCGTCTGCGGAAATCCACCACCATCTCCTTGGTCTTCCCCGCGTTGATGAGGAGGTGGTTCCGCTGACACCAGTCCACAAAGTCCTGCGCCAGTCCTCTGTACTCCGCGTCATCGTCGTCCGTGATGAGTCCGATGATGGCAGAGTCGTCAGAGAACTTCTGCAGGACACAGCTGTCCGTGTCATGTCTGAAGTCTGCAGTGTAAAGGGTGAAGAGAAAGGGCGCGAGGACAGTGCCCTGGGGCGCCCCCACACTGCAGGTCCGAGTGTCAGACACACAGTTCCGGGCTCTCACAAACTGGGGTCGGTCTGTGAGGTAGTCCAGGATCCACTCTGCCAGGTCATACTCCACACCAGCCGTCTCCAGCTCAGGAGCAGCGGCTGGATGGTGTTGAAGGCGCTGGAAAGATCGAAGAACAGAATCCTCACAGAGCTGCCAGGCTTTTCCAGGTGAGAGAGAGAGCGGTGCAGCAGGGAGATGACGGCGTCCTCCACTCCGATGCCAGACCGATATGCAAACTGCAGCGGGTCCATGGCTGAGCTCACGGTGGAGCGGAGGTGGTCCAGGACTAGCCGCTCCAGTGTCTTCATCAGGTGGGACGTGAGAGCCACTGGCCTGAAGCTGTTGAGGTCTTTGGGGCGCGGTGTCTTAGGCACAGGTGCCAGACAGGAGGTCTTCCAGACCTGTGGTACCACCCTCAGCGTCAGGCTCATGTTGAAGACATGCTCCATAACTCCACACAGTTCATCTGCGCAGGACTTAGGGAGCCTGGGGCTGATGCCGTCAGGTCCTGCTGCCTTCCTCACTTTAATCCTCTTCAGCTCACTCCTCACCTGTGCTGCTGTGACAGTCAGTGGATGGCAGGGGGACCGTGTGCTGGGGGGACGGGTGAGTCCAGGTGAAGTGGGGAGCTGATGGTCCGGGGCAGATAAGCCTGATTGATTTGATTTGATTTGATAAGCGAAGAGGAACAGATGCAGGGCATTGTCCAGCTGTGGAAGAGGGAGCATGCAGCTGTGCAGGGGGAGGGGCGGGTGACTGATCAAACCTCAAGAAGTGAGCATTTAAATCATTCACCCACTGTAGATCCCCCTCTGTCTGGGCAGGGGGGATTTTGAAGCCCGAGATGGTTTTCAGGCTCCTCCACACTCCCTGAATGTTCTTTTGCTGCAGCTGCTCCTCCATCCTCCTCTTGTAGCCGGCCTCAGCCTGCCTGATCTTCCTCCTCAGCTCCCTCTGCACAGTCCTCAGCTCCTCCGTGTTCCCTGACCTGAAGGCTCTCTTCTTCTCCTTCAGCAGAGCCTTCAGTTCACGGTTAATCCATGGCTTGTTGTTTGGGAAACACCGCACCGTCCGGGAGGGAACAATGTTCTCAAAACAGAAGTTGATGTAGTCCGTGATGCACTCTGTGATGGTGTTGATGTCCTCCCCATGTGGGTCATAAAGCTCAGTCCAGACAGTGGTGCTGAAGCAGTCCCTCAGAGCCTCCTCGCTCTCAGCAGACCACATCCTCACCTCACGGGACACCACAGGCTGCCTGCGCACGATGGGTTCATACACAGGCCTCAGATGTACAAGGTTGTGGTCCGAGCTGCCCAGGGGAGGGAGGGGGGAAGAAGAATAAGCCTCCTTGGTGTTGGCAAAAAACAAGTCCAATGTTCTATTATCTCTGGTGGGGCAGGAGACATACTGGGTGTATGTTGGTAGAACAGAAGAGGGAGAAGCGTGGTTAAAGTCACCAGAGATGAGGAAGAGAGCCTGTGGATGCTGTGTTTGCAGCTACAAGTGCAGGAGAGCAGTGCTTCACAAGCATTTTCAGCATTGGCAGACGGGGCCACATAGACTGCGATCAAAATCACATGTGAGAACTCCCGGGGCAGATAGTATGGCCTCATGCCAATAGCCAATAGTTCAATATCCCTGTTACATAGCTGCTCCTTCACTGTGCAGTGTTCGGGTTTGGACCAGCTCGTGTTCACATACACCGCCAGACCTCCACCTCTTTTCTTCAAGCATTCTCTCGTTCTGTCCGCCCGCAGCAGATGAAAATTGTCCAAACCTACAATAGAGTCTGGCATTTCTGCTGTTAACCAGGTCTCTGTGAAAATCAAGACGCTGCTGTCCCTATAAATCCTCCGCATGAGGCTCGCTATTTCCGTCATTTTATTTTGAAGGGACCTCACGTTACCCATGACTACGGTGGGAACCGACTTCCTGTTTGTCCCTCTCTTCTCTCGGAGTTTACGTCCAGCCCGTCTGCCTCGTTGCGTTTTCCTTAGGATGTCCGCCGGGATAACGTGACGATCTCCGGGTAAGACGACTGTTCTCCACAGTTTCATGAGTTCCTCCTTTGTGTAAACGCGGTACGGCGCCGGAGCCGGGGGGCGGGGCCGGAGCCGGGGGGCGGGCCGGAGCCGGGGGGCGGGGCGGGGCCGGAGCCGGGGGACTCAGAGCCAAGGCACATCGCGACGACACGACGAAAACACTCAATCCAGCCGAATAAAGTCAAAACAAGTTAATTTAAAGCGATTCCAGTGCGTGTCCCGATCGTTCGTGAAGTTCCTCTTTCATATAAACGTGTATATAAACGTGTACTGACGACACGCCGTACTTTAGCGCGGCCGGAGGGCGCGGGGGGGGGGGCCTGGTGGGCTCACTCGGAGCTAGCTCACGTCACAACAACACAACGAACGCAACGAAAAACGCTCAAATCCAGCCGAAAAAAGTCAAAAACAGTTGAATTAAAAAACTATTCCAGCGCGTGTCCCTATCGTACAGTAAAATAGAAAAAATATACTAATTATATTTACAAAATATAGGAGATAAAGCACAATAAGTGTGAGAAAGAAGAGAGAGCGTTTACACCGGGCTGCCAGCTGTACCAGCGCCTTATGACGTAGTAGTAGTAGTAGTAGTAGTAGTAGTAGTAGCAGCAGGAGCAGTTGTTGCGCGTTGGCGTTGTTGATAATGATGATGCTCTCGTTGGTGTTGCTTAGATATATAATAATATATATAATAATAAATAATTATAGAAGAAGCATAACAAATATAAGCAATAATCACAGTATATCAACAGTATTTTCCTGATAATATTTGTGTTTGTGACTGAAATATCAGTCATGTCAGTCATAATTGTATTTGTTCACATACTTTATCTGAAGTACAACAATGCTTGTAGTGGCAATTGAAGTGTTGTTAGTAGTGTTAGTAGTTATAGTTATTGAAGTAGTAGAATTGTGATATTTTGCGTTGAAGGAGTCATGAGTAGTTTTAGTCGCACACAACTGTATTTGCTCTTGGAATGTAGTACATTTCTGTCTAAATTGTGTTTATAGGTTTTCATTCAAAACCTCTATTTTCTTGTACTTTGTACTTTGTGCTTGTATCAATACATTTACTTTCTCCGTGAATACTTCTGCCCTGGAGTATGACGCTTTGGCGTTTATAACTCTGGACCAAAATGTTCCCGTTTGGACAATGCGGGCCCCAAACACAGCGAGGCCCTTTCCGTAACTCTGTGGACTTTTCTCATAGATTATGCTTCTCACTATGATCGCTAAAGGCCTTTGAAATCATTTCCCCTAAAACGTGGTCTTGAAGGTTGTGTGTGAAGATGGCGATGTGTTTTCTGCCGTGGAGCTCCATTAAGGCGCAGTGAAAATGCTCTTCTGACACCACATCTCGTACATTCAGCTCCTGGGTAAACAAACCGAGGGGAGAGGAATGAGTCGGGAGCCTTCACGATATCTCAAAGGGATTTTTATGAGAGCCGGTTAAACATTTGCCTTCCCACGCGTCTTAAAGGAAGGAGGAGCCTCCCAAGCGACATTATGACCACAACACGGTGCAATGAGTTCAGTGTGGCACATTTTAGCTACACAACTGCAAAAGAACATAGCAATACAGGGGGTTCTCAAACTGTGGTACTGTGTCCATACATGGTTCCATTACAGAGTCACGTTCAAAGGTTCAGTCTGCCACATGCTTGTCTCCATGGAAATGTCCATCTTATGACATTCCACATTTCTCTTCAAGGAGAAGAGCACATCTTTGGAGAGACAAATCTAACCTTGCAGCCAGATGAATTCTGGTGATATTTGAGAATCCTCTGGTCGAGCTCGAGCAAACGCGGCGACGCCAACGGACGGAATCTGACCTTTTTTGTGTTTTTCAACGTGCACGAAGAAGCACTTTGTGAGTTTGAGGACGAGAAGAAGTCTGTGCTTTTCTTTGACTGGATTGAACAACAGTTTGATTTTTAAGGCTGACGCTTTGTGGCGCTTTGTGGCGCTTTGTGACGCTTTGTGACGCTTTGTGACGCTTTGTGACGCTTTGTGACGCTTTGTGACGCTTTGTGACGCTTTGTGACGCTTTGTGACGCTTTGTGACGCTTTGTGACGCTTTGTGCGTTCTGCCGTGCGTTTTGTGTGTTCTGTGCGTTCTTTTGTAGGTTTGTGTGTTCTGTTGTGCATTTTGTGTGTTCTGTTGTGCATTTTGTGTGTTCTGTTGTGCGTTCTCGCGTGTCTTTGTGTCTTTAGTGTGCAGTCTTTAGGTGGACAGAATGGGACGTAAGGTGGTACTATAAGTAATAAAAGAGTGTGTGATCGAGTGGAAAGTTTGTCAAAAGTGTGTGATATTTTCACCATCTCTGTCTCTCTTTTTCATAACTATCAAAATATCCTAATCCTTGACTTTTATTTTTCAAAATGAGTGTTTTGGATCAAAACCCAAGTGGATTAAAATATAAAGTTTGACAAATAAATGATCTACTATATTTCTTACAGCAGTGAGTGGAGAGAAATGTCGCTAACAGTACATACATATATAAATATATAAAACAGAACACAACAGAAGACATCCAATGAAATGTGGTTCAACGACTGTAAAATAGAGTAGGGCGAGACGGGGGGGCGAGTGAAGATGGGGGGCGAGTGAAGATGGGGGCGAGTGAAGACGGGGCCGAGTGAAGACGGGGCGAGTGAAGACGGGGGCGAGTGAAGACGGGGCGAGTGAAGACGGGGCGAGTGAAGACGGGGCGAGTGAAGACGGGGCGAGTGAAGACGGGGCGAGTGAAGACGGGGGCGAGTGAAGACGGGGCGAGTGAAGACGGGGCGAGTGAAGACGGGGGGGCGAGTGAAGACGGGGGGGCGAGTGAAGACGGGGGGCGAGTGAAGACGGGGGGGCGAGTGAAGACGGGGCGAGTGAAGACGGGGGCGAGTGAAGAGTGAAAACAGAGGCCGTGATGATGGATGATGCTGCAAAGTGGGAGAATGTACAAGATGAAAAGGAGAGGACCAAGAACCAAACCTTGAGGGAACCCTTGCGACAGTTTTGCACTGGAGGTGGTGGAGTGGTCGTTTGTACTGATGACTTGCTGTGGGGGGGCGGGACTATGAGAAGAGGTGGAGTCGGAGGAGATCGCTGGTTACATGAAGGAGTGTTGTCTTGGTTCTGTGCTTTTGAGGGAAACCGGACTGTTGTGTGTAGTTGTGTGACTAGAGTCCCTTCTTGACATAGTCACACAGGTTGGATATTGGCTAGAAATGTGCAAAGTTGTCAGGGTCAAGACCAGGTTTTTGAGTGTTGGGGTGATGGCTGCCAACTTCAGAGACTGTGGGATAGAACCATTCGTACGTAAGTGAGGAATATATGATGGAGAAATGAGTGGGCAGCATGCTTTGGTGAAAGGGGAGGGGATCCAGTTCGGGCTCTGATGCCAGACAGAAGCTTGGTGCTCAGTACAGGGGTACTGGGAGAGTACTGGGAGAGTACTGGGAGAGTACTGGGAGAGAACAGAGAGAGCTTTTGAGTGGTGCTTGGGGGAGGCGAGGGAGAGGAGACCGAGGCAGCTGTAAATTAAGTCAATTTTAGACTGAAAAGAAAGAGCAATTTGATTGCAGTGAAGGATGATGAGGTGTTCAAAATGGGCTTTAAGAGTTTGTTAATTTTGTTTGTAATTTGGGGTCTTTAGAGTCAGAGTGGATGAGACTGGAAAAGTGGCTTCTGGATGTGGTCTATGTAACTTTGGAGATGGACAGTTAAGCATGATAATTTTAGATCATCTCTCAAGCCGTTGCTTACGGGGTTTCATTTTGTGAAGCTCAGGAGAGCACCAGGGGCCAGTGTGTTTAGTTTAATGGGGGAAGTTCATCAAGACAGGAGAGTGTTGCTGTGACATGTTCTGGGGGGTTATCAGACAGAGGGGGGGGCACAGATCTGTGGTGAGAAGAGCAAAGACAGCAGATGGGTCCAAAGAAGCAGTGGGAATGTTCATTTCACAGCTGAAGGCCACGTGATCTGATACATGGAGCTTATGGCTGCAGAGGGTGGATACAAACCAATGTGTCCATGTTTATTACAAAGCCATCCCTCACACTCAGCATCGTGTCCAAGCCCCGGATGCATCGCAGCCAAGTATTGAGAGAGGATGAATCATACAATGGAAAGTACTTTGACTATTTACAAAGGCCAATATCATTTGTAATGTTGGCGTTATTATGCCAAAGACCTTTCTAATGGTGTTGTGAAAGTCTGTAAATTCAACCTTCACCTTCAGATTCACACATATGTTCCAGTCAGCAATTGCCAGCCCTGAAAACACTCCCATTTGTGTCATTTGTGAGGGTTTTTCTGGCACATTAGCCACGAGTGTGAACAAAGAGCCGCATACTCTCCACCACTCTAACTATAAGATGAGAAAGATGTTCCTCACGCATTTCTGTACTGGCCTTTTTGAAAAGAGAAATGAGCCATGGTCAGTCATGCAGAAGCTCTTTGCTGTTGAATTGCAAAGTAGGAGCACACGGCCTATACCAAATACAGAAAAGACTGATATTTTAAAGGATATCGAAAAAGCAGCAGCGTTTAGAATACGCTGGTGTGATGGCTGAGTTTATTCTCACAGGTTCATAGAAAGTGGAGCCCTACACATGGGTTTGGTGTATGAAATAAAACCTGCAGAAATGCTCTGTTCAGCTCTATTTTGAAAAGATGGCGACTGCAGTTCTGTTATCAAATAAAGTCCAAGATGTAGTCACTGTTCACACTCATTTTGTTCAGCAGGAATACATAACAACCATGCTGAGACTTCTGGACATAACCATCTTCTTTGATTAACCATTAACATTTTGGCAAACATTGCTGCCGTTTGAAAAGGAATTGTTCATATTTAAAAGCCATCGTGCTGTTGAAAAAGAGACGGTTCGTGTTCATTTGCAAAAAACAGAAATTACTTTTTAGGGTAGTCCTGGCCCCAGAGGGGAGGAGCCTATTCTACAGGGTTTCTTTCTTTCTATGGTTGGGGAAACCTATGTAAACACAGGGAGAACATGCAAACTCCACACACAAAAGCACTGTGCCGACCGGGAGTCGAACACGGTCGTGGCACGGTCAAATAGCCTCATGGTTAACCCTAACCTTAACCCTAACCCTGACCCTAACCCTGACCCTAACCCTGACCCTAACCCTAACCTTAACCCTAACCCTGAGCCTAACCCTGACCCTGACCTTGACCCTAACACTAACCCTGACCCTAACACTAATCCTAACCCTAACCCTAACCCTGACCCTGACCCTAACACTAACCCTAACCTTAACCTTAACCCTGACCCTGACCCTAACCTTAACCTTAACCCTGACCCTGACCCTAACCTTAACCTTAACCCTAACCCTGACCCTGACCCTGACCCTAACCCTAACCCTAACCCTGACCCTGACCCTGACCCTGACCCTGACCCTAACCCTAACCCTAACCCGGCGCAGTCAAATAGCCCAGCAGTTTCGGGCGCGCGCCGCGGCTCTGTAGACACGCCCGTCAAACCCAGGACCTCCTCACGCTCATGTTGAATAATGTCTAAATCTTAAGAGGTTAAGAAAAATAACGTTTTGACACCTTTTTAAGCCGCAGATATCTGTTTTTGCACTTCATCAGTTCCACACCGCCATTTGAGCGTTAAATTATGTATTTGTTTTGTTGAAATCCAACAGTGTGCGATGCAGTCATTTTATGAAGTATTAACAAATGATTCCATGTAAAGAGCCAATGATAAACAAGCCTTAGATTTGAACGATGCAGTGAGCGGAGTCTTCAGCAGGAAAAGCATTCTCGTGGCTCATATTATGGATCCATGTAACGAACAGCAGAAAGTGAAATGATCTTTGAAATGTGATGTAAACAGAGGATAGTTAGAGCTTCTCTTCTCCTCGACACATGCTCAGTTAGTTATGCTCACACCGGCATATCAACCACGCATGCGCATCCAGGGGAACGTGCTGTTATCCTGGGAATGAGCCTGAACGAGCCAGAACGAGGCTGCAGGTGTGCCGTAGCACACAGGGAATGATTGACATGTGGGAGAAGTACTCAGCTGTCCACACCATGAGGAAATGAGACTCTGATTGGTCTCAAAAATCCTCTATTCAACTTTTAATTTGATTGATTCAACCCTAACGCGATGCCCTGGAAGGAACAACGTCTTTGTCAGGAGAGATCAGAGGAGTCTGTGTTTAATATCAGTGCAGGTTCTGTTGTCTCGTTACAATATTGGTGTCAAAACAGTCTAATGCTGTACATACTGAAGGTGGTGAAATCAGGTGCGTGATCTTGACGTTTATGAAGTATATAAATCTACTGAGCCAACTGTCAAGTTACCACAAAAGAGCAAAAAGGAAATCTTTTAATCTGAAAAGTCTGCTTTCATCGACATCAGGGGTCAAGGTCTTATAACAAATAATGTCCTCTTCAAATAAAGCTGTCTTCTGTAACCAATAGTAACCAGAGTAATGTGGAACTACAAGCTCTAAACCCAACACAGAAAAGATCAGGACACACTTGTAGCTTTTGATCTCGATACATGTGCAATTTTCTCCCTGAGCGTCGCTGACTCGTGAAAAACAAAGGTGTTTTCTGGCATTTCCTGCAGCGTTCTGGCTGCGCTTGTTTTGCTGTTCCTGGAATGGAGCGCGCCTTTTACCTCGGCCATTACTATATCACCTCAAATGGCCTTGAAGCACAAAGGCACCGGGCGAGCACAAGGCGCGGCCCGTTTCGATTGGCTGTCGTCTCTCGTTAGCCCTGCAGAAGTGCATGGTGGGAAAGTGGTCGGGGAGAGGAGACAGGGAGTAAATGCTGTTGGGATTAAAGCGCTAACATCAGATCAGAAAGGAACAAGGATTATGTCACGAATGGACAAAGGTAGAATGTTGTTTGTGTTTGGTTTTCATCCACTCCAAAACAGTTCAAATCAGTTCAGCTAACTCGTATGGAGCTAACCTGTATGGAGCTAACCCGTATGGAGCTAACCCGTATGGAGCTAACCCGTATGGAGCTAACCCGTATGGAGCTAACCCGTATGGAGCTAACCCGTATGAGGCTAACCCATATGGAGCTAACCCGTATGGAGCTAACCCGTATGGAGCTAACCCGTATGGAGCTAACCCGTATGGAGCTAACCCGTACGGAGCTAACCCGTTAGCCGTAGCTCCATGCGTTTGTGGAGCTGTGGCTGCTACGTTCTCCCAAAGACTGAAACTCTATATCACATAAACAAATATTCAGGAAGTGTACATAAAGTTTCCACCAATGTGAATCATAATTCCACCACGTGGAGTAAAACCCGGTTTATATTCACGTCTTTTCTTTCATGTTTCTTGTGCCCAGTTGAAAAGATGTAAATGATGGAATTGCATTTGCTTTTCCCAAATATGGCTCTTTTACTATTCTTATTCCTCGCCTCGTAAATACACTTTGCTCTGATTCCTTTCTTATTGTGTCACTGAAATATGCTCACAATATATAGTATATATATATATATATATATATATATATATATATATATATATATATATATATATATATATATATATATATATATCTGTCTCCCGCCAAAACAATTTCTCTGGATGTATTATGCATCTGCCAGTATTGGATCGTCTGTTCCATCCGCTGGTTGTGACCTTCCTCCGTTTTGGGGAAATCACTTTGATTGCTCCGGCGCCCTCGGCTCCCATTCAATTCACTCCTTTTCCTTTGTCCAATCAAAGCACTTGTCTGCTTTACCTTCAACCACTCTCCTGCGCCCGACATAAGATGAACTGAGCCCGAACTGCGCCCGACATAAGATGAACTGAGCCCGAACTGAGCCCGACATAAGATGGACTGAGCCCGACATGAACTGAGCCCGACATAAGATGAACTGAGCCCGACATAAGATGAACTGAGCCCGACATAAGATGAACTGAGCCCGACATAAGATGAACTACTGAGCCCGACATAAGATGAACTGAGCCCGACATAAGATGAACTGAGCCCGACATAAGATGAACTACTGAGCCCGACATAAGATGAACTACTGAGCCCGACATAAGATGAACTGAGCCCGACATAAGATGAACTGAGCCCGACATAAGATGAACTGAGCCCGACATAAGATGAACTGAGCCCGACATAAGATGAACTGAGCCCGACATAAGATGAACTGAACCCGACATAAGATGAACTGAGCCCGACATAAGATGAACTACTGAGCCCGACATAAGATGAACTGAGCCCGACATAAGATGAACTACTGAGCCCGACATAAGATGAACTGAGCCCGACATAAGATGAACTGAGCCCGACATAAGATGAACTACTGAGCCCGACATAAGATGAACTGAGCCCGACATAAGATGAACTACTGAGCCCGACATAAGATGAACTGAGCCCGACATAAGATGAACTATTGAGCCCGACATAAGATGAACTACTGAGCCCGACATAAGATGAACTGAGCCCGACATAAGATGAACTGAGCCCGACATAAGATGAACTGAGCCCGACATAAGATGAACTGAGCCCGACATAAGATGAACTGAACCCGACATAAGATGAACTACTGAGCCCGACATAAGATGAACTGAGTCCGACATAAGATGAACTGAGCCCGACATAAGATGAACTACTGAGCCCGACATAAGATGAACTGAGCCCGACATAAGATGAACTACTGAGCCCGACATAAGATGAACTGAGCCCGACATAAGATGAACTGAGCCCGACATAAGATGAACTGAGCCCGACATAAGATGAACTACTGAGCCCGACATAAGATGAACTGAGCCCGACATAAGATGAACTACTGAGCCCGACATAAGATGAACTACTGAGCCCGACATAAGATGAACTGAGCCCGACATAAGATGAACTGAGCCCGACATAAGATGAACTACTGAGCCCGACATAAGATGAACTGAGCCCGACATAAGATGAACTGAGCCCGACATAAGATGAACTGAGCCCGACACAAGATGAACTACTGAGCCCGACATAAGATGAACTGAGCCCGACATAAGATGAACTGAGCCCGACATAAGATGAACTACTGAGCCCGACATAAGATGAACTGAGCCCGACATAAGATGAACTGAGCCCGACATAAGATGAACTGAGCCCGACACAAGATGAACTACTGAGCCCGACATAAGATGAACTGAGCCCGACATAAGATGAACTGAGCCCGACATAAGATGAACTGAGCCCGACATAAGATGAACTGAGCCCGACATAAGATGAACTGAGCCTGACATAAGATGAACTACTGAGCCCGACATAAGATGAACTGAGCCCGACATAAGATGAACTGAGCCCGACACAAGATGAACTACTGAGCCCGACATAAGATGAACTGAGCCCAACATAAGATGAACTGAGCCCGACATAAGATGAACTGAGCCCGACATAAGATGAACTGAGCCCGACACAAGATGAACTACTGAGCCCGACATAAGATGAACTGAGCCCGACATAAGATGAACTGAGCCCGACATAAGATGAACTGAGCCCGACATAAGATGAACTGAGCCCGACACAAGATGAACTACTGAGCCCGACATAAGATGAACTGAGCCCGACATAAGATGAACTACTGAGCCCGACATAAGATGAACTGAGCCCGACATAAGATGAACTGAGCCCGACATAAGATGAACTGAGCCCGACATAAGATGAACTACTGAGCCCGACATAAGATGAACTGAGCCCGACATAAGATGAACTGAGCCCGACATTAACTGTCCATCTGCTTTTCTTCTGGCAAATGAAGCCTGCGTAAATTCAGCCTGGAAGACCTAACTCCACCATCTACATGAAGGCACCTGCTCCAGCTCCACCAACAGTCCTCCAGTCCTCCTGTCCTCCTGTCCTCCAGTCCTCCTGTCCTCCAGTCCTCCTGTCCTCCTGTCCTCCAGTCCTCCTGTCCTCCAGTCCTCCTGTCCTCCTGTCCTCCAGTCCTCCTGTCCTCCTGTCCTCCTGTCCTCCAGTCCTCCTGTCCTCCAGTCCTCCTGTCCTCCTGTCCTCCAGTACTCCTGTCCTCCAGTCCTCCTGTCCTCCTGTCCTCCAGTCCTCCTGTCCTCCTGTCCTCCTGTCCTCCAGTCCTCCTGTCCTCCAGTCCTCCTGTCCTCCAGTCCTCCTGTCCTCCTGTTCTCCAGTCCTCCTGTCCTCCTGTCCGTCTGTGAGAGTTCAGATCTCTCCTTCACCACGGAACTCCTCCAGGTTTCTACTTTGTCCCAGGGAGGTTTTTGTAGTTTTTCCTGGCCGAGAAGGAGAGTCCCAAGGACAGGGGACTCCCAGGACATTGCCCCTCGCAGTTACTCCTCCCCGTGGCACGTGGCACCTCTGCTCCCAGCGCACAGCCGGTCCCATTTAAACCCTCAGGCAGTTGGCTCGGCCGCTTCAGACCGTACTGCGACCCACCACCTCCCCTCCTCCTCCTCTGCATCCCTCTCATCCGCTCTACCTTCTCACCATATCTACCACCACCAGTCTCCAGACCTGGGAGGAGACATCTAACACAAATAGATCATGGAGGGCCCATGATCGCAATGTCTTCCGCCGGGGTCTGAGCGCCAAATAACCCACGTAATAAAGCTGCTAAACAGTTCTTTCTGTGTCGTCTCTGCTCTCTCCAGGTGAAATGCCTTTAATCAAAATGACTTACTACTACTTACTACTTATACCACTACTACTACTACTTTTACCACTACTACTACTACTACTTATACCACTACTACTATTACCTATACTACTACTACTACTACTACTACTACTACTACTAAGATAAGATATTCCTTTATTGTCCCACATGGGGAAATTTCATTGGTGCAACGCAGGTAGATACAGAGGTAGATACAGAAGAACAGATCACTTATCACTACTACTACTACTACCACTACTACTACTACTACTACTACTACTACTACCACCACTACTACTACTACTACTACTACTACTACTACTACCACTACCACTACTACTACTACTACTACTACTACTACTACCACCACTACTACTACTACTACTACTACTACTACTACCACTACTACTACTACTACTACTACTACTACTACTACTACTACTACCACTACTACTACTACTACTACTACTACTACTACTACTACTACTACTACTACCACCACTACTACTACTACTACTACTACTACTACTACTACCACTACCACTACTACTACTACTACTACTACTACTACTACCACCACTACTACTACTACTACTACTACTACTACTACCACTACTACTACTACTACTACTACTACTACTACTACTACTACTACCACTACTACTACTACTACTACTACTACTACTACTACTACTACAACTACCACTACTACTACTACTACTACTACTACTACTACTACAACTACCACTACTACTACTACTACTACTACTACTACCGCCACGTACAAAACACACAAAACAAGGAACACAGTACGACAAAACATACATGAAACGACAGCACAACGTGTCCAACATACAAGTCCCATTTCATATCATTCTTCCAAATTTGTCCATTTCCAAATAAGTCTGAATGTATTTTTTGCATTTGCCTGATGTCTGTTCCTCTCTCAGTCCAGTCCTTGATCATTGGTGATGTTTGTGTCCTTCACTCACATATTTGTGATTGACAGGACAGTCCCAGAACACCTGACAGTGGTTTGCCTCCTGGTGGCGCTGTTGTATTTCCCTGTGAAGAATGAGACCTTTGACCTTTGACCTGGAGTTATGAAGAAATATGACACATCTTCTCTCCGAACATGTGACTTTGAGCTCCTCCTCTGGGATGGACACATGTTCCCACTCTTCATCCGTCAAAAAAAATGATCTTCTCATTTATTTAATATTTGTCCAGATTAGAAATGCATTGATATAATTTATATATTATTCCTCTTGAAAGTTCTGCTTTATTCGCCTTGATAAACATCTCAGTCAGATGTTATAAAGGTCATGACCTTGTTTCATGTCTTGGTTATAATAACTCTTTATTTGTAAAAACTATAAAAGTCCTGTTTCTCTTTTCATGTGGTTCTCTTTTACATCTGGTGAAAAACCTTTAGACCTTTTGTCCTCCAGACCTTGAGGCTCAGCTCAGTTCTATTTGGTACAAAACCTTTGGTCATAAAACTTTACCAGTGTAAGACTTTAACATCTTTGTTCAGTTTGTATGTTCTGATCAGCTCCTTTGACAAAACGACATGTTTTGTTCACGAAAGAAATGAAGAAGAGTAGAAAGTATGATCTGTATTTTTCAAATGTTGGGGAGTCAGATGAACAAATACTGAACTAAACCAATAATCTATGTTTTGGGTTGATGAAGGAAACTGGAGAGCCTCCCAGACACAGGCAGAACATGCAAACCTCACACATCCTTAGCTTTATGTAGCATTTGTGTCAGTGGCGAGCTGCTAAGACCGCTGTGTGTGAGTTTGTTATGTAGGTCATGGTCAGACTATTATACTATAGTATATAGTACTATAGTACTATAGTACTATATACTATATACTATAGTAGCCTTGAACATACACGATCAGCCTTTCCCAGGTGACCAGACCCCGACGCACTCAGAGAGACGCTTCAGAGTCTGGAGCTGAGATGACATAAGGTCCCTATTGGTCAGGTCTGGTCACTCCTCCTACAAAAGATCTGAGACGTCAGGGTTCTGGGGTCCTGGGGGTCTTGGGGGGTCCTGGGGGGTCCTGGGGGTCTTGGGGGGTCCTGAGGGGTCATGGGGGGTCCTGGGGGGTCCTGGGGGGTCCTGGGTGACACGTGTCCAGCAGCCTCAGAAGCATCAAGACTCAACTCTATTCAGGTCAAAGATGTTTCATTCAAACATCAGAAGGAAAATGTGTAGAAATGTAATGTGCATTTAGTTTAAAAAGAATGTACAATACAACAAACTGCAGTTTTTCCCTCTTTGCACCAAATAAAGACCTTGAGACGGATCCTCGCCTCTCGCTGTCGCTCAGACTAAACTTCCACATAAACAACACTTGGAACTGTTCCAGGATGAATCATTGTCCAGAACTGTAAATGTGCATTTCTCTCATCAAATCAAATCAAATCAATTTATTTTTGTAAGGCCCAAAATCACAACAACAGTTGCCTCTGAGGGCCACAGGGAGAAATGAATCAACAATGTCTGTGGTGGCGATGAAGTCAGACAATGTCTGTGGTGGCGATGAAGTCAGACAATGTCTGTGGTGGCGAGGGACGATGTCCCAGGGTCCTCTGTCCTTAGACTCTCCTTCTCGGCCAGGAAAAACTACAAAAAAACCTCTTTGGGAAAAAAGCGTAGAAACCTGGAGGAGTTCCAGTGAAGGAGAGATCCGACTCTCACAGACGGACAGACGGACACAAGGAGACTGGAGCTGGACCCACTCTTCAGGCAGAAGAGGGACCGTCTGAGTCGAGCTGGACCCACTCTTCAGGCAGAAGAGGGACCGTCTGAGTCGAGCTGGACCCACTCTTCAGGCAGATGAGGGACCGACTGAGGCGAACTGGAGCCACTCTTCAGGCAGATGAGGGACCGACTGAGGCGAACTGGAGCCACTCTTCAGGCAGATGAGGGACCGTCCACACAGGGCAGGGACCACTTCACCAGGGGAGGGACATCTGGGTCCACAGGTCCTCAGGAGTGAGAGAAAGAAAAAGAAGGCGGTGAACAGTTTGCAAGTGGAATCAAAAAATAAATATTGTTTGATAGTATAAGTAGTCAGAAGAAGAAGAGGATAGTGCTCAAGCTGTCATACTTCCCCCAGCATAGTTACTCCTAGGGCAGCGTAGCTGAAGCTGTGGGTTTATGTTTCTGTTCCTAACTACTCTGACCATAAGCGATTTCGAAGAGGAACGTTTTAAGCCTGGACTTAAATGAAGAGACTGTGTCAGCATATTTAACATGGGTCGGGAGCTGATTCCATAACACAGGAGCTTGGTAGCTAAACGCTCTACCTCCTACAGTACTTTTAGAGACTCTTGGGACCACCAGAAGGCTCTACCTCCTACAGTACTTTTAGAGACTCTTGGGACCACCAGAAGGCCAGCATTCTGAGAGCGAAGAGCTCTGTTTGGATGAGATGGTTCTATAGCATCTTTGAGGTAGGATGGGGCCATGTCATTTATGGCTTTGTAGGTGAAGAGTAGAATTTTGAATTTGATTCTAAACTCGACGGGGAGCCAGTGAAGAGACTTCAGCACTGGCGTAATGTGATCTCTTCTTTTTGTTCCTGTTAGTAATCTTGCTGCTGCATTTTGAACCAGTTGAAAGCTTTTTATGGAGCTTTTAGGACACGCTGCAAGCAGGGAGTTACAGTAGTCTAATCTAGTCGTTACAAATGCATGGATTTTCAGGGTTAAGAAGCAGGTAGTTTAGTGTCATCCAGGTTTTTATCTCCTTCACACAAGTACTAAGTCTGTCTACTTGATCGCTCTGATCAGGTTTCATTGATAAATACAGCTGAGTGTCATCTGCATAGCAGTGGAAGTTAATGTCATGTGACCTGATCATGTTGCCTAATGGCAGCATATAAAGAGTAAACAGAATTGGACCGAGTACCGAACCCTGTGGCACACCGTAAATTACTTTAGAGCATGGTGAGGAGCTCTGGTTTACATTAACAAATTGGTATCTATCAGATGGATAGGATTTAAACCAGCTGAGGGCTGTTCCTCCAACACCTACATCACATTCTAACCTCTGCAGTAGAATGTTGTGGTCGATGGTGTCAAACGCTGCGCTGAGGTCCAACAGAACCAGGATTGAGACCAGTCCATCGTCAGCGGCTAATAACAAATCATTTGTGACTTTAACTAGTGCAGTTTCAGTGCTGTGGTGGGCTCTGAACCCTGACTGGAAAACTTCAAATAAGTTATTGTCCTGCAGGTGGCGACAAAGCTGTTTTACTACAACTTTTTCAAGGATTTTAGAGACGAAGGGAAGATTTGAAATAGGTCTGTAGTTTACCAATAGGTCGGGATCTAGATTAGGCTTTTTCAGAAGAGGTTTAATGACTGCATGTTTGAAGGACTGTGGAACATAGCCACTTTCGAGTGAAGTATTTATTATATTAAGAATAGGGTCTATAATTAGGGGAAGAATGTCTTTGATGAGTCTGCTTGGAATGGGGTCTAGGACACAAGTTGAGCTTTTAGAGGACATAATGGCTGAAGTTATCTCTGCTTGATCAACAGCTGTGAACCTTTCTAAGTTTACAGCTGGATTTATATGGGACGTTAGATTTACAGCTTGGGCTAGTTCAGGGCTAATAGCGGGGGTAATTTCATCTAATTTATCTCTGATTGTTTTTATTTTATTGTTAAAAAATAGGAGGAAATCATCAGAGCTAAGTGTAGCTGGGATTGAGGGCTCTACTGCTGTGACAGTTTGTTAGCCTAGCTACAGTGCTGAAAAGGAATTTAGTGTTACTTTTGTTGACTTCTATTAGATTTGAATAATATCTGGTTTGGGCCTTACGCAGAGCCTGCTTATAGGACAGCAGGCAACTTTTCCTGCTTTTAGGGATTCTTCGGTGTGAGAGCGACGAAATAATCCCTCTAACTTTCTAACTTTTTGTTTATGTGAACGCAGTTCTTGGTTGTACCATGGGGAGGCGCGCTTTGGCCTAATGACCTTCTGTTTTAACGGCGCGACAACGTCAAGAGCAGACTTCAGAGAATTCATGGTCAAGTCGACACATTGATCACTTAAACTGGGACTAAAACTGTTCTCAGCAGGATCACATGACGTGATCACATGACATGATCACATGACATGATCACATGACATGATCACATGACGTGATCACATGACGTGATCACATGACATGTCACTGAATATTGGCTCTATTATTTCTTTGAATTTTGAGATAGATTTTTCAGATTTTGTCCTTTTCATTATAACTTTATTTTGTGGGACTGGATGATCTTTAAGAATAAACTGAAAGGTAATTAGGAAATGATCTGACAATATAGGGTTTTGAGGGAGGACAATGAGGTCACTAATCTCTGTTCCATACGTTAGGACAAGATCCAGAGTGTTCTTATGAGTGTGAGTCGGTTTATTTACATTCTGAGTGAAACCAATGCTGTCTAACAAGGCGCTGAAGGCATTACTGAGAGAGTCATCACTCATGTTCACGTGGATATTAAAGGCTCCAGCTATAACTATTTTATCCCAGGCTAGCACTAAGTTTGATATAAAGTCAGAAAACTCTGTTAAAAACTCTGAATAGGGACCAGGAGGTCGGTAGATAACTATGAACAAAACTCCTTTTTGGTTTTTCATATTTGGACATGTGATCGACAGCATAAGGCTTTCAATGAGTGAAATGCATTGTTAGTTTTAGGGCTCATGAGTAGGCTTGAGTGTGAGATCACTGCCACACCACCACCTCGGCCTGTGCTCCTGGCAGTCTGAAAGTTAACATGGGTGGGTGGGGTTAACATGGGTGGGTGGGGTTAACATGGGTGGGTGGGGTTAACATGGGTGGGTGGGGTTAACATGGCTGGGTGGGGTGGACTCATTTAGTCTGACGTAGTCGTCTTGTTGAAGCCACGTTTCAGTTAGAGCTAGAAGATCTATGTTATAGTCACTAATTAATTCATTAACTAAGAGCGATTTGGAGGAAATTGCTCTAATGTTTAGCAGTCCACATTTTACGTGTGTATTCATTTGTGTCATTTGTGATTGTTATTTTCCTTAAGTTATTTGGTCTGACGCCTGAAATATTTTTTCTGAGATGTGACTTTTGGCATTATTTGTACGAGGGACACGAGGGACACGAGGGACACACACAGTCTCTATCTGTCTTGAATCTGAACACTTCACATATAACAGAACGGGCGAGAGTTCGGCGACAGAGGAGCGTCTTGAACTGCTGCTCTGCACCTGGGGCTCATCCCTAGATGGTCACTTAACACGACTAAGACTATCGGTCAAATTCCGAACTAATAGGGATGAACCCTCCGAAGTCGGATGGATGCCATCCCTGCGTATGAGCCCAGGCTTTCCCCAAAACGCACTCCAGTTATCAATAAAGACAACGTTGTTTTGAGGGCACCATCTGGATAACCAGTTGTTGAATGCTGAGAGACGGCTGTACAATTCAGCATTGATCCGATTGGGCAGGGGACCAGAAAATATTACAGTGTCCGACATCGACTTCGCTAGGTCACACACCGCGGCTACTTGAACTTTGAGCACCTCTGATTGTCTCCGCCGGGCGTCGTTACCGCCTGCGTGAACCACGACTCGCCGGAAACGGGTCCTACTCCGCTTTAAGATCCTAAGGTTTCCTTCGATGTCACCCATTCTGGCCCCCGGGTAACACCTAACGCTAGCAGCTGGCAGCTTCATGTCTCTAACAATAGAACTCCCGATTACAAGAGTTTCTCTCGTGTGTTCAGCGGGCGTGTGATCGCTGAGGGGAGAAAACCTATTATAGACGTGAAGCTCACGGCGCTCTGAGGTTCGGCGTTTAGCGCCTTGTCCCCTCCGAACTGTCACAAAATGGTCCCTATTCTGTTCCTGGTCTAGTCCCGGCTGCACGGGAGACGCTGAGGGGCTGAGCTCGGCCTTACTGCTACTGCTAATGCTAATGCTACGCCCTGCAGCGCGGTCCGGTAGCCCTCGCGCTAAAACCGAACTATAACTGGACTTAAGCTCCTCTAAACAGCGGATCCGCGCTTCTAACTCCGTAACCCTGGCCTCCAAAACTACCACTACACTGCACTTCACGCACCTATCATCAGGGAAGGAGCCAGGGTTCTGACTCGACATATGACAGCTCAAACAGGTAAAGGTAGATCCAGCCATGACGCTAGCGGCTAGGCTACGCTAGGCTAGTTCAGGCTGGAGCTAGAAAGTGAGGAGGGCTTTTTAATCCACGAAATACTGAAAAGCGAGCGGCTTGAGGCTCCGGATTGTTTGCGGAGAAATCAAACGTTCACTTTCGTGTATATGATGCGTAAATAGTGTGTATAATTCGTGGATTAATCGGTAAAAGGCTCTAAGAACGAACAGCTCTGAAAACGCGACACACTCACCGGAAATGACGTCACCGGAAACCTTCAAAACGTGATGATCGTAATCATTATCTGGACTAAACCCACTCTAAAACACTCCAGAAAAGACCTTGAAATAACAAAAATACGAATATTATTAAATCTAAATGGCCAAAAAGAATAAAACAAAAAAAACATTTTATTCATAAATATCCTCTATTCAAAAGCCCTTTGTTCAGTCAAAATGTCATTTAAAAATAATAATATGCTACTTAAGTAATTGTTAGTGACAGCAGTTTATGGAATCAGCTCTTTTACAAATAGAATGATCCCAATCACGATGTATTCAGAATATTATAATCAAATGTGTTTCTTATTGTGTTTATCGTGCATTAAGTAAACCAAGTGGATAAGACTAATAATCTTTGTCAAAATAACACCAGGTATGACTTTGGAAAACGACCAAATGACCCGTGCGTACGACACAAGGTCAAAGGGCGTCACTTCAATGTCAGGGTCATTGTTTCTGAAGAGTAGAACAACCAAATGACCCGTGCGTACGACACAAGGTCAAAGGGCGTCACTTCAATGTCAGGGTCATTGTTTCTGAAGAGTAGAACAACCAAATGACCCGTGCGTACGACACAAGGTCAAAGGGCGTCACTTCAATGTCAGGGTCATTGTTTCTGATGAGTAGAACGACCAAATGACCTGTGCATACGACACAAGGTCAAAGGGCGTCACTTCAATGTCAGGGTCATTGTTTCTGAAGAGTAGAACAACCAAATGCAGCATATTTAGTCAAAGATGGTGAAAGGTCCGGACGCTCCACGGACCACAAAGCTCATTAGACCATCGTTTCCTGTGTCTTTCATTTGTCTTTGTGTTATTATTATTCACCAGCTCTAAACTGGTCGTCACACGTTATTAACGCACTCGCTGCTATTGAAATATTCATAAAACATAATCTGGATGATCACAGTGAAACACTTTGACCCGGGGCGGCTCTATAGAAGTCACTCTCTTTTTAATACAGTACGATTAAACACACTGGACCGTTGTGAGTCTTTTTCATTGCGAGACTTTGAAAATAAAGTATTTTTTGTTTTAGATTTATGACTTGATTACTGTAATGGATGGCTGTAAAAGTTTCCGATTTGATTTGTAGACGTTGCGTCCAGCTGGAGTGAGGCCTCCTGTGTCCCACTAAGGAGCTTTGATGAGATTATCAAGCACAATCTGATGGAGCTTTCAATCAAGACTTTAATAGAAGGTCTGGAGAGAAGCCATCGACAGCCTGCCAACGATGACCACACCCGCCCAAAGTACCCGTGTACTTTCAGCCACCGGCTCACGCTCGAGGGGAACGGGTGCTTTCAGCCACCGGCTCACGCTCGAGGGGAACGGGTGCTTTCAGCCACCGGCTCACGCTCGAGGGGAACGGGTGCTTTCAGCCACCGGCTCACGCTCGAGGGGAACGGGTGCTTTCAGCCACCGGCTCACGCTCGAGGGGAACGGGTGCTTTCAGCCAATTTGTCCAGTTGGTCAAATTTGTCCTATTACAAATTGAGTCTTAACAAGGTCTCATTCTCACAGGGAAATACAACTGTTGTAGAAACAGCGCCACCAGGAGGCAAACCACTGTCACTGTTCTGGGACTGTCCTGTCAATCACATGTGAGTGACGTTCACCACGCTCTGCCACTGATACAGCATTTACCCCTGAACTTTACTACTATGAACTCCTGCCATGGACTCAAGGCATGGATACTTTAGAATGCACTTCAGAATGTACTTTAGAATGTACTTTATATAATGTACTTTTGAATGTACTTTAGAATGTATTTTTGAAAGTACTTTTGGAGTGTACTTTTGGAAAGTACTTTTGGAATGTACTTTTTGCTGCAGGAGAAAGTCCATCACAAAGAAAAGGACACAAACATCACCAACAATCAAGGACTGGACTGAGAGAGGAACAGACATCAGGCAAATGGAAAACATATCTCAAACTAAGTGACGCCGTCAAGTTATGGGTCATATCTATGGAGAGGCAACTACCTCAACCTTAACCACTCCCATATTACGAATGCATCTTTTTCAATCACAATAAAAGGCTCTGACACGTGGCCGGGCCCTCCAGATGAGCCTGTCATCCTCTAAACCAGGGCGTGTTCCACTCTTAAATGACATGAACTCTTACATTTACCTCTCACTTGGTTTCATCGCTCAAAACTCCTAAGAACGCTCCTCATCCATCTGCACAGAGCAGACACCAGCTAATGATCACGTTTCAATCTCTAAGGACCCACACACAGACTTCCATCTCCCCGAGCGCTTCACACCCCCAAAGTGAAAAAAGCCACATCCACAAACGATTATGTTTACCCGGCAACAGATTAGCGCCTTCCACCAATCAATGTGGAGCCCTCCTGTCATCATTAATGTGGTCTGATCCAGTCGTGGAGCGGTCAATCACTGCTCCAGCACTAATGACTTTGTATTGTCAAATGTAGATGTGAATAAATTGGTTAGAAGTAGCACACAAGCGTCAGACTGGAAGTATTGGGATAATAAGAGCTAATGGGGCGATATATCAGGGAGTAATCAGGGAAAGTCGCAAAAATGGTTAATAGAGCAGAGAAAGCTGAATTAATGTTGTTTTAGAACAAAGTTTGCCGCTCCAGGACGAGAGCTGTGATTTAAAGGAGACGTATCATCATTTCACTTGTGGTTCATTGTAAATAACACGATTGACATGAAGCGGCTGAGGAGAGTCAAGTCCATTTACTGATAAGCCCCGCCTCTTCACTGTGAAAAGCAGCAGATTGACATTTCCATGTTTCATTTTCCAAAAGTTGAGTTAGAGCTACGTGTGTCACTGGAAGTCTCTGTTTTTATCAGTGGTCCCCAAACTACGGCCTGCAGGCCACATTCGGCCCGTTGGGCCTTTCAATCTGGCCCGCCAAGCTTGTCCAAGTTATATTAAAAATAACATTTTTTGCCGTAGGCTTTATTAGACAGTAGATGGAATGAGAAAGAAAGGAAGAGGAATGATGAGAGAGAAAGGAGGACATGCAGCAAACGTCGGAGTCGGGATTCAAACTCATGATACTGTGGCCGTTCATTTTACCTTTCACCTGTAATGCCCACATTTCCGCAAGAGATGGCACTGTTCCCTCTAAGCTGCGCAGCTGCGCACTGCTCGCACTTAGTGCACTGCTCACTAGTGCTCTGCTCGCACATAGTGCGTGCACAAGAAAATCTATGGCGCGCAGAAAATAAAATTCACCACAAACGGCCACCGGGGCCAATAAAGCAGGAAGTGCAAGTCTTTGACACTGAAGAAGACTCTTGTGGACAGTAAAAGACTCTTGTGGACAGTAGAAGACTCTTGTGGACAGTAGAAGACTCTTGTGGACAGTAAAAGACTCTTGTGGACAGTAGAAGACTCTTGTGGACAGTAAAAGACTCTTGTGGACAGTAGAAGACTCTTGTGGACAGTAGAAGACTCTTGTGGACAGTAAAAGACTCTTGTGGACAGTAGAAGACTCTTGTGGACAGTAGAAGACTCTTGTGGACAGTAGAAGACTCTTGTGGACAGTAGAAGACTCCTGTGGACAGTAGAAGACTCTTGTGGACAGTAGAAGACTCTTGTGGACAGTAGAAGACTCTTGTGGACAGTAGAAGACTCTTGTGGACAGTAGAAGACTCTTGTGGACAGTTGAAGACTCTAGTGGACAGTAGAAGACTCTTGTGGACAGTAGAAGACTCTTGTGGACAGTAGAAGACTCCTGTGGACAGTAGAAGACTCTTGTGGACAGTAGAAGACTCTTGTGGACAGTAGAAGACTCTTGTGGACAGTAGAAGACTCTTGTGGACAGTAGAAGACTATTGTGGACAGTAGAAGACAGTAGATAATTAATCATTATTTAATGCACTTAGAAAACAATTTGTACATTGAGCCTTGCATTTGTTGCTTTGTTACAAGGGTTTCCCTCCACAGGTCCGAAGGTTCACGGGTCCGAAGGTTCACGGGTCCGAAGGTTCACGGGTCCGAAGGTTCACGGGTCCGAAGGTTCACGGGTCCGAAGGTTCACGGGTCCGAAGGTTCACGGGTCCGAAGGTTCACGGGTCCGAAGGTTCCTCATAGGCTAAAGTGAAGGTGCAGACGGCAGTGGGATGTAGTCGGTCTGTAAAATGCGCACGAAGCACGAAGACACGCACTGGAGCTCGTCACGTTTAATGCTCCAGCTGCTGCAGGAGGCACCGTGTTGTACTGTGTATATGAAAATAACAAGGGAACATATCGAATCCTCCACTTTATGCCTTCATTTGATCATAAGTATAGAAATACGTGTGATCCGATCACCGTAGGATTGTAGTCAAAAAGGAAATTCAGCTGGTCAAGACGGGAGTGTCAACAGAGCCGCGGCGCGCGGCCCAAACTGTTGGGCTATTTGAGTTAATTCATTCATTAATAATAGGATAAGGAGCCCAGGCTATGTACAGAAACAAGTCGGTTCTGGAAAATACGTGAGTTTAATCATAAAAAGTGCATCAACACTAGAAAAGTCTTAAAAGCAGTGTGTGGGGCAAAGGGAGGCGAGGACAGCCCGCTGCACGGAGACACAGCTTCAGACATGTGAACCTTAACATTTCGGGGAAATTTCGGACCCGTGAACCTTCGGACCCGTGAACCTTCGGACCCGTGAACCTTCGGACCCGTGAACCTTCGGACCCGTGAACCTTCGGACCCGTGAACCTTCGGACCCGTGAACCTTCGGACCAGTGAACCTTCGGACCCGTGAACCTTCGGACCCGTGAACCTTCGGACCAGTGAACCTTCGGACCCGTGGGCAGCTACCGTTAAAAGTTACAGGTCAAATCTTGCGTGTAATTTAAAGTAATTCATTAGTTCACACAAACACACCATATGTTCCTGGCCCGGCCCCTCGGCCAAATTTTAGAACCCGATGTGGCCCTCGAGTCCAAACGTTTGGGGACCACTGGGTTAAACGCTCGAGATTATACATATGTAGCCCACACTTTGTTATAGATAGATAGACGTATGCTAACGCTAACACCTTCAGCTACATGACGTATGCTAACGCTAACACCTTCAGCTACATGACGTATGCTAACGCTAACACCTTCAGCGACATGACGTATGCTAATGCTAACACCTTCAGCTAAATGACGTATGCTAACGCTAACACCTTCAGCTACATGACATATGCTAACGCTAACACCTTCAGCTACATGACGTATGCTAACGCTAACACCTTCAGCTACATGACGTATGCTAATGCTAACACCTTCAGCGACATGACGTATGCTAACACCTTCAGCTAAATGACATATGCTAACGCTAACACCTTCAGCGACATGACGTATGCTAACGCTAACACCTTCAGCGACATGACGTATGCTAACACCTTCAGCTAAATGACATATGCTAACGCTAACACCTTCAGCGACATGACGTATGCTAACGCTAACACCTTCAGCGACATGACGTATGCTAACGCTAACACCTTCAGCTACATGACGTATGCTAACGCTAACACCTTCAGCTACATGACGCATGCTAACGCTAACACCTTCACCTACATGACGTATGCTAACGCTAACACCTTCAGCTACATGACGTATGCTAACGCTAACACCTTCAGCTACATGACGTATGCTAACGCTAACACCTTCACCTACATGACGTATGCTAACGCTAACACCTTCAGCTACATGACGTATGCTAACGCTAACACCTTCAGCTACATGACGTATGCTAACGCTAACACCTTCAGCTACATGAGGCACAGACAGAACTGTGGTAAGTGTCTGGTATGTTAACGTAACATATGAACAGTTATTCAGATAACTATAGCATAAAGAACATGCTAACATGCTAACAAGTTTAGCAAAGCATCAGTTTTACCCCAAATCACTAAATCCACTGAATTCTTCTTCCTCTGTGTCACTTCTAAACAACTCCTAGAGCCAAGAGCGCCCTCTTGTGGTTGTCGGTGTAAAAATAATCAGCATGTGAAATGCGGTTGTCAGTGTGAAAATAACGAACAAAATGATATAAAAAATGTGTTACTAAATATCACATAAACTATGAAAAAAGGTGCGATTTACAGTGCGATACAAGATTCAGTGAGAGCCAGAGCCAGTCCACTTAAATTAGCAGTAACTATGCACTTATATAATAGTTCACAGCAAATTAAGCTTTGCGCAAGTGCGTTTCCATGACAACATGCCCTGCCTCAAAGTGAGCCCATTACCTGTCTACCTTGAGCCTGGAATTGGGATAAAAATAGATTCTCATTCTCTTTGAATTTGCCACTTTCTTGCAGTTCATTCAGTCATTTATGTATTTAAAGTGAATTGTTATAAACCATAAGCTTTTTCAGAACTGTTTCCTGTACAAACCACTTCAGAACCAGTGAGTGCAGAAGAATGGGCTGACAGGGGCCGACTGGGGCACATTTCACCCTGGAGAGACAAAGAGACCACGAGAATGGACTGTTTAGCAAGCTTTATTTGCGAGTTATTTGGCGCTCAGACCCCGGCGGAAGACGTTGCAATCATGGGCACTCCATGATCTATTTGTATTAGGTGTCTCCCCCCGGAGCCTGGTGGTGGTAGATGTGAAGAGAAGGTAGAGGATGAGGGGAATGTAGAGGAGGAGCTGGGGAGGTGGTGGGTCGCAGTACGGTTTGAGCGGCCGAGCCATCTGCCTGAGGGCTTAAATGCCACCGCCTGGTGCTGATTGGAGCGGGGAGGAGTCACTGAGAGCGTTGATTGGGGATGAGGAGCAGGTGCGAGGGCCATGGTACAGACGCCCCCTGACCTTTCACCCTACTTCTTTGGCCAGGAAAAACTGCATAACCTCTTTGGGATAAGCGCAGAAACCTGGGAGAGTCCATGGTGAAGGAGGGATCTGACTCTCACAGACGGATAGGCCACGCCCGCTTGAGTGCGATGATGGCGCTGGGGAGCAGGGTCCTTCCATGGAGGCCTTGATGTAGGAAGGAGTTAGGTCTTCCAGGCTGAATTTACGCAGGCTTCATTTGTGACATGCTGTGATTTCAGGCGATTGCCTTAATGGCTGCTAATTCTAATGGACATAATCATAAAATAACATGATCGTAGCCTCCATTTACTCAGCTAATTCAACAAATCCCGTCCCGAGCAGCCGGATTCAGCTGCAGAGTGTAATTATCAGGGACAAAGTGAAGGCTGTTGACACCGTTTATCAAGACAAATATGAACTCAACTCTGCTCATGTTGATGCGTGACTTATGCACTGAATTTATGTTACTTGTTGATAATGTTAATTGGAATTGGGCCAAGTTACGCGTCAGGTTTGCGGGAAGGTTTCACGTTCCCGTATGTATTAAAACACACATAAACTAAACTCATTTAGCCTCAGTTGTAACTTTGCTTGTTGTGATCATGCTTTGAATTCCACTGGGCAAAGCTTCAAAAACAAAATGTGTTTTTACTTGATTTAAGATACGGCAGCCATGTTTACATTAAATATGTATGTTTGTGAATTGGAGTGTGCATAATTCATAAGAGATATCTCTAAAATCATTCAAACGTGTTGTTTTGAATAAACAATGGTATTTAATAGGAAATTGTAAGTCCTGGTCTCAAAGCTTAAGGCTAATGTTATTAAAAAGTATATAATGTCATTAAAAAGTATATATTTTTGCAGTTGTTTGAATCCTTTGTGGAGCAGAGCTCTTCCTTAAATGAAGCTAAACTTTCGCACTCTTGCCTTGAGAACGCATTGATCCACTTGCTAGCTTCCAAATCCCCGTGTGTCTCTCAAGGCGGTGCGTGCTAATTAGCATTGGTTAGCTGTTAGCCGTTAGCTTAGCCCTGGGTCTATGGGATTGTGGTTTCTGACATTGTGCCACTGGTGCCATTGTGTGAGAGTCTGTTCTCTAGTGCTCGTCCTGCGTCGCTGCTCTGAGCTGCACTTATGAGTCTGAGGTTTAAAGCTGAAGTCTTCAGGCTTTAGAGACACGAGCGATCATAAAGAAAGACTTTTCTCACGTGCGTTATAAAACATGGATCCTTTTCTCCTTTAAACATGCTCTTGAGAACCTTTGCTCTGACAGCTCACGTTTGAGAACTTCTAAATAATCTACTGAAAACATACGACGCAGTCTGCGTTCCCTCATCCGGATTTGGTCCTAGCATGCCATCTACTGGATGCTGTGGGAATTACCACACATTTGTAATAAACAGGATTTGAAATGTTCAGAACAAGTGTGGTGACGGTTTATGGAAAAGACTGTTTCTGCCTTCGACGACAATCTGAGGCTGGACAAACTCGTGTGAATGAAGCTGAATAAAACTGTTTGATGAGGAACAATGTTAGAAAAGCTCAAGCGTGCGTCCTTTAAATTAGGTGATGTCTTGATTGTTTTGATGAAAATGATTTCTAAATACAGTGTAAAAAGTCATATATAGAAAGGTTTGAATGAACTGAATTGGTTCAAGACATTGCACTGTAACTTGTCACGTAAAATAAATCCTTATTACATTGGAATAAGTTATTGCACTCAAAATAAATCACATGTATTTATTGCATCGCCCTCCTTTCTCCTTTTGTCCGTGTCTTCAAGCTTCTCTGAAAATCCTCTAAACACTAGAATTAGTATTTGTGAAAAAGTTTGGATGTGTTTGCTGACATCTGCTGATAAAATGACTGTATTGTCCACAGCTCTCAGTCATCACAAACCAGGCTTAAAATATTGTCTTGTCTCTCCATATTTGTCATGTTTTTCCAAGTAGCTCTGCTCATAAGAGACGAGTCTAGACTGGCTGTAAGTGGAAGATGTTTTAAGAACATGTTGTTATGATTCCACTGCTTATGAGATGAAGAAGTGAAGTAATCAGACTTCTGCAGCTCTCCACCTGAAGTAGCAGTTTGTGAACAGACATTCGAGTGTTTAGACTGTGACGAGGTTGATTTGAACACGTTGAAACTCTTTTCTATTCACTGGATAACAGACAATGTTTCTTGACATTTACACACATATATTTAAGAAAAACAAGTGATGATCTTCAGTTGGAACCAGATTTACACACTTGAAACTGATATGAAATTGTATTAGGTGAAATGGGAGGGGCAGCAATGATTTGTCTCCACCGCCACCTTAAGACACTGTGCAGGCGAGCTGGCCCCTGTCTTCAGTGGCATTTTTAACACCTGGAGTCATGCCATGTCCCAGCTTCAAGTCGTCCATCATTGTCCCTGTCCCCAAGAAGCCCCAGATCACTGGACTTCATGACTACAGACCTGTGGCGCTGACGTCTGTCATGAAGTCATTTGAGCGCCTGGTCCTCCCCCACCTCTAGTCCCTCACCTCCCCCCTGCTGGACCCCCTGCTGGACCCCTGCTGGACCCCCTGCTGGACCCCCTGCAGTTCACCTACAGAACCAACAGGTCTGTAGACGACGCTATCAACCTGGCTCTCCACTTCACCTGCAGCACCTGGACTCCCCGGGAACCTACACCAGGATCCTGTTTGTGGACTTCAGCTCTGCATCAACACCACCTCCTGCTTTGCTCCAGGACAAGCTCTCCCAGCTCAATGTGCCTGACTCCACCTGCAGGGGGAGCAATGACTCCACCTGCAGAGCGCTGACTCCACCTGCAGAGCACTGACTCCACCTGCAGGGGGAGCACTGACTCCACCTGCAGAGCACTGACTCCACCTGCAGGTGGAGCACTGACTCCACGTGCAGAGCTCTGACTCCACCTGCGGGGGGAGCACTGACTTCCTGATGGAGGCAGTGTGTGCGGCTGGGGAAGAATGTCTCAGACACTGGGACTATCAGCACAGGAGCTCCACAGGGCTGTGTACTTTCTCCCCTGCTCTTCTCCCTGTGACAAACTGCTGCACCTCCAGCCATGACTCTGTAAAACTGATTAAGTTTGCGGACGACACCACCCTCATCACCATGACGACACCACCCTCATCGCCATGACGACACCACCCTCATCACCATGATCACCATGATGACACCACCCTCATCACCATGACGACACCACCCTCATCACCATGACGACACCACCCTCATCACCATGACGACACCACCCTCATCGCCATGACGACACCACCCTCATCACCATGATCACCATGATGACACCACCCTCATCACCATGACGACACCACCCTCATCACCATGACGACACCACCCTCATCGCCATGACGACACCACCCTCATCACCATGATCACCATGATGACACCACCCTCATCACCATGACGACACCACCCTCATCACCATGACGACACCACCCTCATCACCATGACGACACCACCCTCATCACCATGACGACACCACCCTCATCACCATGACGACACCACCCTCATCACCATGATGACACCACCCTCATCACCATGATCACCATGATGACACCACCCTCATCACCATGACGACACCACCCTCATCACCATGACGACACCTCCCTCATCACCATGACGACACCACCCTCATCACCATGACGACACCACCCTCATCACCATGATCACCATGATGACACCACCCTCATCACCATGACAACACCACCCTCATCACCATGACGACACCTCCCTCATCACCATGACAACACCACCCTCATCACCATGACGACACCTCCCTCATCACCATGACAACACCACCCTCATCACCATGATGACACCACCCTCATCACCATGATGACACCACCCTCATCACCATGACGACACCACCCTCATCACCATGATGACACCGCCCTCATCAGGCTCATCTGGGACAGGGATGAGTCTGTTACAGGAGGTGGAGCGGCTGGTGGAGTTCAACGCCCAGAAGACAGTGGAGATGATTGTGGACTTCAGGAAAGGCACCTTAACGCTGAGACAAGTTCGTATGTTTGCGAACTTTGTTCAGTGAGAATGGCCTTTTTCTGATTCGGATGATTTATTACATTATCAACGTAAATACGGTGGTGTATTTTTTTTACATCCAGTCCATTTTAATCGTACTACAGAAATGAATTAAACTTTAGATTTAAAAACAAATGGTCAAATAAACCACATTTTAGAGGCTTTTTAAAAAATATTTTTTTTTCACAGATTCCCAACATTTGCCTGAAAGTGATATCAATCATGAAGTGTGACGTGTGTTAGTCTCTGCTGTGAGGAGAGAATGTACTCGTATTGTTGACCAAAAACACTCACAATCATTTCAATGCGACAAAGGGAGACGTGTGTTTCCATCAGCCGCTTCCTACTCGAGCGCATCCTTGAGTCCTGACCGCGCCGGAGCTCATTTCTCCAGGCAGGCCTTGACCTCCAGCTGCCATCACCAATCCACATTGTTCGCCCTGCTCCGCTCCCGCTCTAACAGTGAGCCGGCGGGAGGCCTGCTTTACAACGCTGCGCTCATGTTCTTATTATTCAAGGACTGCACTGCCTCTGCTCGTCATCCGGACAAAACGCTATACGCTAAGTGCTGCTAGCTGTGAAATAAGTGGCATCCTGCAGTTACAAGAGTTGCAGTAGCATGCTAACAAGAAGTAGCAAACGCAACTTGAGAACTTAACAGAAAGACACTTAAAATGAACATGGATGAAAATAAGTAAATCAATCTACAATACATTGATGTACTTGTAATGTAAAAACATCACCATGATTATCATCGCTTAAAGTCTGTCACAGGCCGAGGACAAAACAAACCTCTCTTTTGAATGTCACATTTGCCTCTGATCCATAGTGCGAGCCAGAAGCTCCGTTCAGAACTGCACTGCAGAGTCCTGACAAGGAGAAGCACATGACTCCTGTTCTTTCACTTGTTCTTTCACTGGCTGAACATCCACTCTGCCTCCTCGGAACCTCAGTGAGCTACTGTGAAGCAGGGGGGAGGAAACATCACGCTTTGGGGGAGGAAACATCACGCTTTGGGGGAGGAAACATCACGCTTTGGGGGAGGAAACATCACGCTTTGGGGGAGGAAACATCACGCTTTGGGGGAGGAAACATCACGCTTTGGGGGAGGAAACATCACGCTTTGGGGGAGGAAACATCACGCTTTGGGGGAGGAAACATCACGCTTTGGGGGAGGAAACATCACGCTTTGGGGGAGGAAACATCACGCTTTGGGGGAGGAAACATCACGCTTTGGGGGAGGAAACATCACGCTTTGGGGGAGGAAACATCACGCTTTGGGGGAGGAAACATCACGCTTTGGGGGAGGAAACATCACGCTTTAGGGGAGGAAACATCATTTTTTGGGGGAGGAAACATCACGCTTTGGGGGTGGAAACATCACGCTTTGGGGGAGGAAACATTTCGCTTTGGGGGAGGAAACATCACGATTTGGGGGAGGAAACATCACGCTTTAGGGGAGGAAACATCATTTTTTGGGGGAGGAAACATCACGCTTTAGGGGAGGAAACATCATTTTTTGGGGGTGGAAACATCACGCTTTGGGGGAGGAAACATCACGCTTTGGGGGAGGAAACATCACGCTTTGGGGGAGGAAACATCACGCTTTGGGGGAGGAAACATCACCCTTTGGGGGAGGAAACATCACGCTTTAGGGGAGGAAACATCATTTTTTGGGGGAGGAAACATCACGCTTTGGGGGAGGAAACATCACGATTTGGGGGAGGAAACATCACACTTTGGGGGAGGAAACATCTTTCTTTGGGGGAGGAAACATGACGCTTTGGGGGAGGAAACATCACGCTTTGGGGGAGGAAACATCACACTTTGGGGGAGGAAACATCACGCTTTGGGGGAGGAAACATCACGCTTTGGGGGAGGAAACATCACGCTTTAGGGGAGGAAACATCATTTTTTGGGGGAGGAAACATCACGCTTTGGGGGTGGAAACATCACGCTTTGGGGGAGGAAACATGACGCTTTGGGGGAGGAAACATCACACTTTGGGGGAGGAAACATCACGCTTTGGGGGAGGAAACATCACGCTTTGGGGGAGGAAACATCACGCTTTGGGGGAGGAAACATCACGCTTTGGGGGAGGAAACATCACGCTTTGGGGGAGGAAACATCACGCTTTGGGGGAGGAAACATCACGCTTTGGGGGAGGAAACATCACGCTTTGGGGGAGGAAACATCACGCTTTGGGGGAGGAAACATCACCCTTTGGGGGAGGAAACATCACGCTTTAGGGGAGGAAACATCATTTTTTGGGGGAGGAAACATCACGCTTTGGGGGAGGAAACATTACGCTTTGGGGGAGGAAACATCACGATTTGGGGGAGGAAACATCACGCTTTAGGGGAGGAAACATCATTTTTTGGGGGAGGAAACATCACGCTTTAGGGGAGGAAACATCATTTTTTGGGGGTGGAAACATCACGCTTTGGGGGAGGAAACATCACGCTTTGGGGGAGGAAACATCACGCTTTGGGGGAGGAAACATCACGCTTTGGGGGAGGAAACATCACGCTTTGGGGGAGGAAACATCACCCTTTGGGGGAGGAAACATCACGCTTTAGGGGAGGAAACATCATTTTTTGGGGGAGGAAACATCACGCTTTGGGGGTGGAAACATCACGCTTTGGGGGAGGAAACATCACGATTTGGGGGAGGAAACATCACACTTTGGGGGAGGAAACATCTTTCTTTGGGGGAGGAAACATGACGCTTTGGGGGAGGAAACATCACGCTTTGGGGGTGGAAACATCACGCTTTGGGGGAGGAAACATCACGATTTGGGGGAGGAAACATCACACTTTGGGGGAGGAAACATCTTTCTTTGGGGGAGGAAACATGACGCTTTGGGGGAGGAAACATCACGCTTTAGGGGAGGAAACATCATTTTTTGGGGGAGGAAACATCACGCTTTAGGGGAGGAAACATCATTTTTTGGGGGAGGAAACATCACGCTTTGGGGGTGGAAACATCACACTTTGGGGGAGGAAACATCACGCTTTGGGGGAGGAAACATCACGCTTTGGGGGAGGAAACATCACGCTTTAGGGGAGGAAACATCATTTTTTGGGGGAGGAAACATGACGCTTTGGGGGAGGAAACATCACACTTTGGGGGAGGAAACATCTTTCTTTGGGGGAGGAAACATGACGCTTTGGGGGAGGAAACATCACGCTTTGGGGGAGGAAACATCACACTTTGGGGGAGGAAACATCACGCTTTGGGGGAGGAAACATCACGCTTTGGGGGAGGAAACATCACGCTTTGGGGGAGGAAACATCACCCTTTGGGGGAGGAAACATCACGCTTTAGGGGAGGAAACATCACGCTTTGGGGGAGGAAACATCACACTTTGGGGGAGGAAACATCACGCTTTGGGGGAGGAAACATCACGCTTTGGGGGAGGAAACATCACGCTTTAGGGGAGGAAACATCATTTTTTGGGGGAGGAAACATCACGCTTTGGGGGTGGAAACATCACGCTTTGGGGGAGGAAACATCACACTTTGGGGGAGGAAACATCTTTCTTTGGGGGAGGAAACATGACGCTTTGGGGGAGGAAACATCACGCTTTGGGGGAGGAAACATCACACTTTGGGGGAGGAAACATCACGCTTTGGGGGAGGAAACATCACGCTTTGGGGGAGGAAACATCACGCTTTGGGGGAGGAAACATCACGCTTTGGGGGAGGTCATCACGCTTTGGGGGAGGAAACATCACGCTTTGGGGGACGAAACATCTTTCTTTGGGGGAGGAAACATGACGCTTTGGGGGAGGAAACATCACGCTTTGGGGAGGAAACATCTTTCTTTGGGGGAGGAAACATCACGCTTTGGGGGTGTAAACATCACGCTTTGGGGGAGGAAACATCAAGCTTCGGGGGAGGAAACATCACGCTTTGGGGGAGGAAATATCACGCTTTGGGGAGGAAACATCACGCTTTGGGGGTGGAAACATCACGCTTTGGGGGAGGAAACATCATGCTTTGGGGGTGTAAACATCACGCTTTGGGGGAGGAAACATCAAGCTTCGGGGGAGGAAACATCACGCTTTGGGGGAGGAAACATCACGCTTTGGGGGAGGAAACATCACGCTTTGGGGGAGGAAATATCACGCTTTGGGGGAGGAAATATCACGCTTTGGGGAGGAAACATCATGCTTTGGGGGAGGAAACATTACGCTTTGGGGGAGGAAACATCACGCTTTGGGGGAGGAAACATCACGCTTTGGGGGAGGAAACATCACGCTTTGGGGGTGTAAACATCACGCTTTGGGGGTGTAAACATCACGCTTTGGGGGAGGAAACATCATGCTTCGGGGGAGGAAACATCACGCTTTGGGGGAGGAAACATCACGCTTTGGGGGAGGAAACATCACGCTTTGGGGGAGGAAACATCACGCTTTGGGGGAGGAAACATCACGCTTTGGGGGAGGAAACATCATGCTTCGGGGGTCTTTTCTTTACAGGGGACAGGACGACTGCTCTGTATTAAGGAGAGAGTGAACAGGGCCATGTATTGTGTATTTTGGGCAACAACCTCCTTCCTTCAGTCAGAGCAGTGATGATGGGGCGTGGCTGGGTCTTCAAACATGACAATGACCTGAAGCACACCGCCAGGAGAACCAAGGAGTGGCTTTGTAAGAAGCTTATCAAGGTTCTGGAGTGGTCTAGCCAGTCTAGTCCAGTAACATCTTGGTGGGACCTGAAACTCTGTGTTGCTCAGCAACAGCCCTGAAATCTGACAGATCTAGAAAAGATCTGTGTGGAGGTGTGGCCAAAGTCCTGCTTCAGTGTGAGGAAACCTGGTCCAGATCTACAGGAAACTTTTGACCTCTGTAACTGTAAACAAAGGCTTCTGCACCAAATATTGACAATGTGATTTCTAGATTGTTTTCTCTAGATTCTGTCCCTCACAGTGGAAATGCACCGACGATGAACATTTCAGAGCCTCCATCATTTTAAGTGGTAGAAGGTGTTACTTCCTCTGCTCACTATTGGTTAGATGGAGACGCTCTTGACCCACTGTTTGTTTGGGTCGTGACCAATGAGAGCGGCCCATTGAGGTAAATGTACTTTCCTGTTAAATAATGTAAAAAAGAGACAGAAACAAATCATTTGTTATAAAACACCTTCACTTTCTGCCGTGTATTTTGAGGCGGTCGAGCAGTAGAAATTGATTTGTTTTGGAGGAGATGCCTGATTCTAATTGAGTTCTTCCACTGGGGAGTGTGGAGCCAGGAGCCGGTGGATTAGGACTTATCTAACTCTTGGACAGGGGCCAGCACACTGCACACTTCACTGCCCTTCACAGTGTGTCCATTCACCTTTGAGGGACAGGAATTTGCAGCTAAAATAGCAAACAAGAAATAAAATGTAAAAAGAAAAAAATACTTTTTCTTGGGATGATTTCAGTGTGAACTTATTTAACATACAAAATAATGTTAGTACTACAAAAAGTACTACATGTGTGCATCAATGTATACAAAACATAAGATAATTTGACCTGTTTTTGGCAAAGATCCCAAAATATCTATTCATCTACAGGTACTTGTTGTTGTTGTTGTTTTATGGCGTCTGACCGGCTTTATTCCAGGGAGACTCTTCTTCATCTTCTTCTCCTTCTTTGACGTTCGGTGCTTCCACCGTACAGCTTTATTCTTCAGGCTTCATTCCATAGGCTTTAATATGTCCACTGATGTCGCCGCTTGGTAGCCGTGCGTCTACGAGACTGGACGAGGACAGGAGACCACCCCCACCCCCATCTCGTCACTCTGACCACTCTGACTCCCCACAAGCAGACCCCCATCACTCCGACTCCCATTTAGCGCCTTTAGCCTGTTTTCTATATCTGCCCAATCAAGCTCCTTTGTTCCAAGGAATCTCCCTGCAGCTTTAGCAATGATCCTGATCCTTTCAGTTCTGCTTTGAGTCTGAGCAGCACAGTTTACAACATCCACCATAAAGAGTACAAAATCCTCTCTATCCACAACCAGGGTATTCTCATTAATTCTGGAACCTGCACACTTGGGACCTCCACTCTTGAAACCTTCACACTTCTTGGGAGCCACGCTGGCCTTTCTCATTTCGCCCTGGCTGGGAGCAGCGCTGGCTCCTCTCTCTGTATTTACTCTAAACTCATTACTTGAAACTTTCTTGACTGCATCTGCATAGGATATACCTTGAGAGACCTTTATTTTATGCACCTCAGCAGCTCTTTTGCTAAACCTACATCACCCGTAGGCAGAGCTATGTTCTTCCCCACAGTTACAGCACTTCAGTTTTGCACCCACGTCACACTTCCCATACTCATGATCTCCTGCACATTTACCACATCTTTGCCTCCCTCTACAGACCGCTGCAATATGCCCAAAGCGCTGGCACTTAAAGCAACGCAGGGGCGGTGGAACATATGGCCTGACGCTATAGCACATGTACCCAATGAACACCTTACTAGGCAGGCACCTCCCTTCAAGTGTTACCATTACCGACAAGCTGTCACATCTTACCCCAGACCGGGTCACCTTCAACCGCCTAGCGTCCAGCACCTTAGCTCCAGTCAAATTCTCCTTAACTTCATCCACAGACGTCGCCGTAGGGACGCCTACGATAACTCCTCTGACCATGTT
>NW_027315723.1:53114113-53165642 GCF_026437365.1 Eucyclogobius newberryi
CGCTCTGCAGCAAGAAGACGGCCACCAGCGGCAAGGGCAAGGAGATGGAGGAGGGCAAGGCGGCATACCTGTGAGTCCCGCTGGCTTCGGCCCTTTGTCGCTCACGGGGCCATTCATGCTTGCAGAGGGGCCCATCTGCTGTGGGTGGACGGTGACCTGGGGGGCACTGCCAAACACAAGGCAATCACAGTCTGGATTGGCCACAGTAGATGAGTTTGAATATCAATTTGATCTCGAAACGTAAACCGTCAAAATAGTGGACCAAAGGTTAAAGGTGCATCACGTAACATTGTTGCTGCTTGTCTCCATGGAGATGTTCCACAGTATGGCATTAAACATGAATCACATTTATTCATTTCCAGGTGATTTTATTGTAACAAACATGCACAAAGGGTTGCCGTTCCACAGATCTGACCCGTCTCTCGGTCTGGTGGCCCAGCTTGCCTCTGTGGAGATACATTTAATGCTGTGGAACATGCACTTTGATCATTTTGCGGGCGGCCGTAGCTGCAGAGTCGCGGCGCGGTCAAATGGCCCAGCAGTTTCAGGAACCGTGGCACTGCCATATAGCCTCATGGCTAACCCTAACCCTGACCCTAACCCTTAACTCTAAAACGGTGCGGTCAAATAGCGCAGCTTTTTTGGCTGCAACTCTGTAGACACGCCCTTTGTGGGCCGCCTGATCACAAATGCCAGTGTGTCTTTGTATTGGGGTCTCGACATGAGAAGGTTATGAATCACTGAATTAGCGGCCCACCTTAGCGGCCTACATTTGCGGCCCTCATTAGTGGCCCACATTAGCGGCCCACCTTAGCGGCCCTCATTAGCGGCCCACCTTAGCGGCCTACATCAGCTGCCCACTTTAGCGGCCCACCTTAGCGGCCTACATCAGCTGCCCTCATTAGCGGTCCACCTTAGCGGCCCTCATTAGCGGCCCACATTAGCGGCCCACCGTAGTGGCCCTCATTAGCGCGCCCACCGTAGCGGCCCACATTAGCGGCCCACATTAGCGGCCCTCATTAGCGGCCCACATTAGCGACCCTCATTAGCGGCCCACAGTACAGTGTGGGCTTTAACGTCTGAACAGGAGCATTATGTCCTGCAGCTCTAGATATTCACATCTCTAATGACCAACAGAAAATGTGCTTCTAAAAATGCGACTTTTGGTGTTGTGCATATTTTAACTTGGGCGCTCACTGCACCGTTTTGCTCTATAAATAACATATTCCATGTATATTTCCAGCCAATTTGTGTCCACTATTTTGCTGTTTATTCCTACTATCAAAAAGCAGAATGAATCTCTTCAAGCACTGCAGCGCCTCTAGAGTCCTCTTAGCCCCTATGTTCTACCAGTGAGAAAAGCAGCTTCTTTCTACCGTTTAGGTACAGCTACAACAGCAGCCCAACCACCTTTTCAACCACAGTATGTCACCGATATTGTCTTCCTGTGGCTATATCACTCTCTCTGTACATGAGCATGCCCCGCCCGCCTCTGGACACGCATGTTTACCTCCATTTTCTATCAGGTCTATCTTGTGCTCTCTCTCATAAGAAATGCATGCCAGCGACGCCCGTGATCCCATGGATGAACCTGCATGTGCGTATACTTCTGCTTTCTATACATCACACCACGCTGCAAAAACATGGACTATCAGCATGAGTGAAAATGATTTGAATTCAGAATATTAGTCTTGAGAATCATTTTGACTGCTTACTTTAGGGTTAAACGTACTATTTCTGACTGGTTCAAGTGATTATAATTATATTATAATTCTTTTTTGGGCCTGCTCAGTGCTGCCTCTTGACCACCGCAGCAACAACAGAGTTCTACTTTTCACGGATGGAGTGCATTCTTGTACATGTTCAGTGCTAAGCTACTTCTACAAACACAACTGGCCGTCACACACTCCACAGTCTTTTTATTTATTTACCTTCAAATAAATACAAAAAATACAATTAAAGTCCAAAAGAACTAAATAAATCTTAACCAATCAAAACGAGATTGAAGCTTGGATGTTTGGAGCGTCTTCTGCAGTGCATTTAGAAGGCTTTGAGCGTCTCCTGCAGTGCACTTGGAAGGCTTTGAGCGTCTTTGCAGTGCACTTGGAAGGCTTTGAGCGTCTTTGCAGTGCATTTAGAAGGCTTTGAGCGTCTTCTGCAGTGCACTTGGAAGGCTTTGAGCGTCTTTGCAGTGCATTTAGAAGGCTTTGAGCGTCTTTGCAGTGCACTTGGAAGGCTTTGAGCGTCTTTGCAGTGCACTTGGAAGGCTTTGAGCGTCTTTGCAGTGCATTTAGAAGGCTTTGAGCGTCTCCTGCAGTGCACTTGGAAGGCTTTGAGCGTCTTTGCAGTGCACTTGGAAGGCTTTGAGCGTCTTTGCAGTGCATTTAGAAGGCTTTGAGCGTCTTTGCAGTGCACTTGGAAGGCTTTGAGCGTCTTTGCAGTGCACTTGGAAGGCTTTGAGCGTCTTCTGCAGTGCACTTGGAAGGCTTTGAGCGTCTTTGCAGTGCACTTGGAAGGCTTTGAGCGTCTTTGCAGTGCATTTAAAAGGCTTTGAGCGTCTTTGCAGTGCACTTGGAAGGCTTTGAGCGTCTTTGCAGTGCACTTGGAAGGCTTTGAGCGTCTTTGCAGTGCACTTGGAAGGCTTTGAGCGTCTTTGCAGTGCACTTGGAAGGCTTTGAGCGTCTCCTGCAGTGCACTTGGAAGGCTTTGAGCGTCTTTGCAGTGCACTTGGAAGGCTTTGAGCGTCTTCTGCAGTGCACTTGGAAGGCTTTGAGCGTCTTTGCAGTGCACTTGGAAGGCTTTGAGCGTCTTTGCAGTGCACTTGGAAGGCTTTGAGCGTCTTCTGCAGTGCACTTGGAAGGCTTTGAGCGTCTTTGCAGTGCACTTGGAAGGCTTTGAGCGTCTTCTGCAGTGCACTTGGAAGGCTTTGAGCGTCTTTGCAGTGCACTTGGAAGGCTTTGAGCGTCTTTGCAGTGCACTTGGAAGGCTTTGAGCGTCTTTGCAGTGCACTTGGAAGGCTTTGAGCGTCTTTGCAGTGCACTTGGAAGGCTTTGAGCGTCTTTGCAGTGCACTTGGAAGGCTTTGAGCGTCTTTGCAGTGCACTTGGAAGGCTTTGAGCGTCTTTGCAGTGCACTTGGAAGGCTTTGAGCGTCTTCTGCAGTGCACTTGGAAGGCTTTGAGCGTCTCCTGCAGTGCACTTGGAAGGCTTTGAGCGTCTTTGCAGTGCACTTGGAAGGCTTTGAGCGTCTTCTGCAGTGCACTTGGAAGGCTTTGAGCGTCTTTGCAGTGCACTTGGAAGGCTTTGAGCGTCTTCTGCAGTGCACTTGGAAGGCTGTAGTCTACAGTTGTAGCCCTCTTCCGTGAGGGACTCTACACTGCTGCATTCACGGTCTCAGTGGAGCGTTTTGTCTTCGGAGGATGGGAATCGAACTGAAATAAGAATATGTTGTCGGTTGTATAGCGTTTTTACACAATAAAAGTGTGTCTTTGTGTGACATTGTGGTTAGTTGTTGCTTGTGTGTTTCTTGTTGGAGTCAGACTCGTGTAATGAGTCGTCCCGATCAACAGCATCGATCGAGTGAAGCGATAACACAGCTCCACATATCTACAGCATGTCCATACAGCAGGGCACTGGGACAAGGGCTAATGAAGGCTAATGCAGGCTAACGAGCGCCCTCAAACTCAAGCGTATCCATAGCAACAACAACAGCATGGAATAAAATTACGGATTTGAAGAAATAATTTTTTTTTTACCATAATAACCTTGATTTCAAATATGTTTTTGTGTGAAATGAACACTAACTCTGACCGTGGTGAGCGTCCTGACGCAGCTTGAGCTGGTGTCAAACCAGTGGCTCCTGTAAGATCCACACGAGCTAAACGCTAACGATCAACTCAACTTTGGTATTTACATTTTATGAAAGATTTAATTATATATCATTTTTGGACTGATCAGGAACTTAAATCAGGGCTAACTTAGAGCAATAGAGCTCCCCCTGCAGCTCCATTGTGGAAATACGCTGTCAGAGAACAGACCCAACATCTTCTTTGTTACCCCAACCATAAATGTTTAACTTAAAAACACAAAACTTCATGCTAAATACTCAAATGCCTTTGGGCCCTTGAATGTAGCCCATGGACCACATTTGGCCCCTGAACCATTCTTTGGACTTTCCTTTTTCTACTTGTGTGTATCAATGGAACCACTATATACTATATATTCAGCCCCAGCCTCTGTGGGCCCCGCCACTATGGGCCCCGCTCCGGTCTCACCTCAGCCCCAGGCTCTGTGAGCTCAGAGGTCATACAGGTGTTCACATACTGTACGCTCAGAGGTCATGCAGGTGGTCACATACTGTACGCTCAGAGGTCGTGCAGGTGACCTCACCACATTCAGACCTTTAGCACTGAGTGGTTCTCCTGTAAATCCTCAAAACACAAAATGGGAAACGCTGCTTCCGTCTAATAAAAGTTCACATCTCTGCTAAATATTTGGTTTTTGCCTTACAAAAGAAGAAAAGCAGATAAACACCAGGGACACTGCAGCTCTGCCCACATTTACACACTTTGACCTTTCTCCCCTTAAATAACATATCTCAGTGTTGTGGATGGGTTGAAGTGTCCTTTATCTCCCCCTGTCATTAGCAAACAAGCTAGCTAAGCGCTACACAGTCGAAGCAATCACAGAGATGCTCATTTTACTGTATGAACGCGCTGAGGCTCAAAACAGCGAGAGACTTTTATCCTGTAAATGATGTCAGTCCATAACCTGTAACTTTGATATGATTTTAGAGTCAGGAAATGTGTTCAACAAATCAAAACTTACTCCATCTTTTGAAATCCTCAAATTAAGGTCAAAATAATTTGTACTTTTGACTAAATGTGACCAGCTTGAGAGCCGTGTGAGCACATTATCCTCAGAAGAAATATCCACGAGTAAAAGCCACAAATGTTGGACCTGGTGCATTCACACTTGATCCTGGCGGGAGCCCAGTTTGGTCCAAATGTAGACTCGCTTTAGTCTTCTCCAACGGCTGGAGCTGCTGCTGGAGCTGCTGGAGGTGCTGCTGGTGCTGCTGGAGCTGCTGGTGCTGCTGGAGGTGCTGCTGGAGCTGCTGGAGGTGCTGCTGGTGCTGCTGGAGCTGCTGGTGCTGCTGGAGGTGCTGCTGGAGCTGCTGGAGGTGCTGCTGGTGCTGCTGGAGCTGCTGGTGCTGCTGGAGGTGCTGCTGGTGCTGCTGGTGCTGCTGGAGCTGCTGGAGGTGCTGCTGGTGCTGCTGGAGCTGCTGGAGGTGCTGCTGGTGCTGCTGGAGCTGCTGGAGGTGCTGCTGGAGCTGCTGGAGGTGCTGCTGGTGCTGCTGGAGCTGCTGCTGGAGCTGCTGGAGGTGCTGCTGGTGCTGCTGGAGCTGCTGGTGCTGCTGGAGGTGCTGCTGGAGGTGCTGCTGGAGCTGCTGGTGCTGCTGGAGGTGCTGCTGGTGCTGCTGGTGCTGCTGGTGCTGCTGGAGGTGCTGCTGGTGCTGCTGGAGCTGCTGCTGGTGCTGCTGGAGCTGCTGGAGGTGCTGCTGGTGCTGCTGGAGCTGCTGGAGCTGCTGCTGGAGCTGCTGGTGCTGCTGGTGCTGCTGGAGCTGCTGGTGCTGCTGGTGCTGCTGGAGCTGCTGGAGCTGCTGCTGGAGCTGCTGGTGCTGCTGGAGCTGCTGGTGCTGCTGGAGGTGCTGCTGGAGCTGCTGGTGCTGCTGGTGCTGCTGGAGGTGCTGCTGGAGCTGCTGGTGCTGCTGGAGGTGCTGCTGGTGCTGCTGGAGCTGCTGGTGCTGCTGGAGGTGCTGCTGGAGCTGCTGGAGCTGCTGCTGGAGCTGCTGCTCCAGCAGTTTCCTCATTAGCAGCTGCATTACGTGTGATTTTACAGAGCACGCAGGGGCCCCTGTGGACCCCCCACACGTCCCTCCACTGACACACAATCTGTGTTTGCATGAGCTTAATGTTTGGCCTTCATGGCACGGGACGGTCTGACACGGGACGGTCTGACACGGGACGGTCTGACACGGGACGGTCTGACACGGGATCTGACATGGGACGGTCTGACACGGGACGGTCTGACACGGGACGGTCTGACACGGGACGGTCTGACACGGGACGGTCTGACACGGGATCTGACACGGGACGGTCTGACACGGGACGGTCTGACATGGGACGGTCTGACACGGGATCTGACACGGGACGGTCTGACACGGGACGGTCTGACATGGGACGGTCTGACACGGGATCTGACACGGGACGGTCTGACACGGGACGGTCTGACATGGGACGGTCTGACACGGGATCTGACACGGGACGGTCTGACACGGGACGGTCTGACACGGGACGGTGTCAGATTCTGACACGGGACGATCTGATGCTCACGGTATCATCTAAACTGTCTGAGCAGAAAGAACTGTTACCTCAGACAGAATTAACTTTCACTACTACTACTATTACTACTACTACTAATGCTACTAGTACTACTGCTAATGCTAATGCTACTACTACTATTACTGCTGCTTTCATAAATACTTCTACATTTGCTACCACTACTACCACTTACATACTCTTTAAATATCCTACTACTTCTACTTCAACTGTTGCAATACTTTGCCTCCCACTGCTTGAGTGACAGGTCTTGACTGTCAGTCATCAGTTATCGTGGACACGTGCGTATTTCTCCGTCTCATGAGCGTTATTGCCGTGTATTTCATTGTCTGGCACAGTCTGTAGAACATGAACCTTGAGATGATTCACGGGCAGAAGCTGCAGATTCCACATGTTCTGTGGGACCTTGAAGCCGTACTTAAATACTTAAATACAAAAGTACTTTTTTAACCCCTTGTGCTGGGGGCCGGAGCACAAACCACGCTGTAGTTCTGTTTACACAAGTACAAACAAGCTCTGCACAGAAGAACATCAGATTTTAAATGATGATAAATCTGAATCTGGAAGATGGTCTGACTGACACTAGTTTGAGTTTGTTGGGGATTTTTTAAAGCTGAAGGTCAATTCACTAAAAAATACATTCACGGATGTGTATTAAAGTATGAGGGATTACACCGACATTAAAGTACAAGATCATAATAAGAATAATAAATCCAGGTGGAATCCACATAAAAGTCCCATTATTTTATCAATTCATTTTATTCTGTTAAATATGAGGATTATGTTTTATTTGTGACTCTGATTCTTCCCAGAATGATTGATTTGACTGGAAATCAGTGGATCTGTGGACGACTGTGGCAGGTCCACGACTGTGGCAGGTCCACGACTGTGGCAGGTCCAGAACGACTGTGGCAGGTCCACGACTGTGGCAGGTCCACGACTGTGGCAGGTCCACGACTGTGGCAGGTCCAGAACGACTGTGGCAGGTCCACGACTGTGGCAGGTCCACGACTGTGGCAGGTCCAGAACGACTGTGGCAGGTCCAGAACGACTGTGGCAGGTCCACGACTGTGGCAGGTCCAGAACGACTGTGGCAGGTCCAGAACGACTGTGGCAGGTCCACAACGACTGTGGCAGGTCCAGAACGACTGTGGCAGGACCAGAACGACTGTGGCAGGTCCACGACTGTGGCAGGTCCAGAACGACTGTGGCAGGTCCAGAACGACTGTGGCAGGTCCACAACGACTGTGGCAGGTCCAGAACGACTGTGGCAGGTCCAGAACGACTGTGGCAGGTCCACAACGACTGTGGCAGGTCCAGAACGACTGTGGCAGGACCAGAACGACTGTGGCAGGTCCACGACTGTGGCAGGTCCACGACTGTGGCAGGTCCACGACTGTGGCAGGTCCAGAACGACTGTGGCAGGTCCACGACTGTGGCAGGTCCACGACTGTGGCAGGTCCAGAACGACTGTGGCAGGACCAGAACGACTGTGGCAGGTCCAGAACGACTGTGGCAGGTCCACGACTGTGGCAGGTCCAGAACGACTGTGGCAGGTCCACGACTGTGGCAGGTCCACGACTGTGGCAGGTCCAGAACGACTGTGGCAGGTCCAGAACGACTGTGGCAGGTCCAGAACGACTGTGGCAGGACCAGAACGACTGTGGCAGGTCCAGAACGACTGTGGCAGGTCCACGACTGTGGCAGGTCCAGAACGACTGTGGCAGGTCCACGACTGTGGCAGGTCCACGACTGTGGCAGGTCCACGACTGTGGCAGGTCCAGAACGACTGTGGCAGGTCCACGACTGTGGCAGGTCCATGACTGTGGCAGGTCCAGAACGACTGTGGCAGGTCCACGACTGTGGCAGGTCCAGAACGACTGTGGCAGGTCCAGAACGACTGTGGCAGGTCCAGAACGACTGTGGCAGGACCAGAACGACTGTGGCAGGTCCAGAACGACTGTGGCAGGTCCAGAACGACTGTGGCAGGTCCACGACTGTGGCAGGTCCACGACTGTGGCAGGTCCACGACTGTGGCAGGTCCAGAACGACTGTGGCAGGTCCACGACTGTGGCAGGTCCACGACTGTGGCAGGTCCACGACTGTGGCAGGTCCAGAACGACTGTGGCAGGTCCACGACTGTGGCAGGTCCACGACTGTGGCAGGTCCACGACTGTGGCAGGTCCAGAACGACTGTGGCAGGTCCACGACTGTGGCAGGTCCACGACTGTGGCAGGTCCACGACTGTGGCAGGTCCAGAACGACTGTGGCAGGTCCACGACTGTGGCAGGTCCACGACTGTGGCAGGTCCAGAACGACTGTGGCAGGTCCAGAACGACTGTGGCAGGTCCACGACTGTGGCAGGTCCAGAACGACTGTGGCAGGTCCAGAACGACTGTGGCAGGTCCACAACGACTGTGGCAGGTCCAGAACGACTGTGGCAGGACCAGAACGACTGTGGCAGGTCCACGACTGTGGCAGGTCCACGACTGTGGCAGGTCCACGACTGTGGCAGGTCCAGAACGACTGTGGCAGGTCCACGACTGTGGCAGGTCCACGACTGTGGCAGGTCCAGAACGACTGTGGCAGGACCAGAACGACTGTGGCAGGTCCAGAACGACTGTGGCAGGTCCACGACTGTGGCAGGTCCAGAACGACTGTGGCAGGTCCACGACTGTGGCAGGTCCACGACTGTGGCAGGTCCAGAACGACTGTGGCAGGTCCAGAACGACTGTGGCAGGTCCAGAACGACTGTGGCAGGACCAGAACGACTGTGGCAGGTCCAGAACGACTGTGGCAGGTCCACGACTGTGGCAGGTCCAGAACGACTGTGGCAGGTCCACGACTGTGGCAGGTCCACGACTGTGGCAGGTCCACGACTGTGGCAGGTCCAGAACGACTGTGGCAGGTCCACGACTGTGGCAGGTCCATGACTGTGGCAGGTCCAGAACGACTGTGGCAGGTCCACGACTGTGGCAGGTCCAGAACGACTGTGGCAGGTCCAGAACGACTGTGGCAGGTCCAGAACGACTGTGGCAGGACCAGAACGACTGTGGCAGGTCCAGAACGACTGTGGCAGGTCCAGAACGACTGTGGCAGGTCCACGACTGTGGCAGGTCCACGACTGTGGCAGGTCCAGAACGACTGTGGCAGGTCCACGACTGTGGCAGGTCCAGAACGACTGTGGCAGGTCCAGAACGACTGTGGCAGGTCCAGAACGACTGTGGCAGGTCCAGAACGACTGTGGCAGGACCAGAACGACTGTGGCAGGTCCAGAACGACTGTGGCAGGTCCACGACTGTGGCAGGTCCACGACTGTGGCAGGTCCAGAACGACTGTGGCAGGTCCACGACTGTGGCAGGTCCACGACTGTGGCAGGTCCACGACTGTGGCAGGTCCAGAACGACTGTGGCAGGTCCACGACTGTGGCAGGTCCAGAACGACTGTGGCAGGTCCACGACTGTGGCAGGTCCAGAGCGTGTGAAGGTTCTAGTCTGTAGAATATGACATTTCAAATCCATGGCAACATTTAATATCTTAAAAAAACACAATTAAACTCCAGGTTGTTCCAGCTGCACCAGCCGCTCCCCCTCCTGTAACAGACTCACCCCGCCTGAGAGGAGCCCCATGAGGGCGGTGTCGTCATGGTGATGAGTGTGGTGTCGTCATGGTGATGAGGGCGGTGTCGTGGCGATGAGGGCGGTGTCGTGGCGATGAGGGCGGTGTCGTGGCGATGAGGGCGGTGTCGTCATGGTGATGAGGGCGGTGTCGTCATGGCGATGAGGGCGGTGTCGTCATGGCGATGAGGGCGGTGTCGTGGTGATGAGGGCGGTGTCGTCATGGCGATGAGGGCGGTGTCGTCATGGCGATGAGGGCGGTGTCGTCATGGCGATGAGGGCGGTGTCGTCATGGTGATGAGTGTGGTGTCGTCATGGTGATGAGGGCGGTGTCGTGGCGATGAGGGCGGTGTCGTGGCGATGAGGGCGGTGTCGTGGCGATGAGGGCGGTGTCGTCATGGTGATGAGGGCGGTGTCGTCATGGCGATGAGGGCGGTGTCGTCATGGCGATGAGGGCGGTGTCGTGGTGATGAGGGCGGTGTCGTCATGGCGATGAGGGCGGTGTCGTCATGGCGATGAGGGCGGTGTCGTCATGGCGATGAGGGCGGTGTCGTCATGGTGATGAGGGCGGTGTCATGGTGATGAGGGCGGTGTCGTCATGGTGATGAGGGCGGTGTCGTGGCGATGAGGGCGGTGTCGTCATGGCGATGAGGGCGGTGTCGTCATGGCGATGAGGGCGGTGTCGTGGTGATGAGGGCGGTGTCGTCATGGTGATGAGGGCGGTGTCGTGGCGATGAGGGCGGTGTCGTCATGGTGATGAGGGCGGTGTCATGGTGATGAGGGCGGTGTCGTCATGGCGATGAGGGCGGTGTCGTCATGGCGATGAGGGCGGTGTCGTCATGGTGATGAGGGCGGTGTCGTCATGGTGATGAGGGCGGTGTCGTCATGGTCCACGACTGTGGCAGGTCCAGAACGACTGTGGCAGGTCCAGAACGACTGTGGCAGGTCCAGAACGACTGTGGCAGGACCAGAACGACTGTGGCAGGTCCAGAACGACTGTGGCAGGTCCAGAACGACTGTGGCAGGTCCACGACTGTGGCAGGTCCACGACTGTGGCAGGTCCACGACTGTGGCAGGTCCAGAACGACTGTGGCAGGTCCACGACTGTGGCAGGTCCACGACTGTGGCAGGTCCAGAACGACTGTGGCAGGTCCACGACTGTGGCAGGTCCACGACTGTGGCAGGTCCACGACTGTGGCAGGTCCAGAACGACTGTGGCAGGTCCACGACTGTGGCAGGTCCACGACTGTGGCAGGTCCAGAACGACTGTGGCAGGTCCAGAACGACTGTGGCAGGTCCACGACTGTGGCAGGTCCAGAACGACTGTGGCAGGTCCAGAACGACTGTGGCAGGTCCACAACGACTGTGGCAGGTCCAGAACGACTGTGGCAGGACCAGAACGACTGTGGCAGGTCCACGACTGTGGCAGGTCCACGACTGTGGCAGGTCCACGACTGTGGCAGGTCCAGAACGACTGTGGCAGGTCCACGACTGTGGCAGGTCCACGACTGTGGCAGGTCCAGAACGACTGTGGCAGGACCAGAACGACTGTGGCAGGTCCAGAACGACTGTGGCAGGTCCACGACTGTGGCAGGTCCAGAACGACTGTGGCAGGTCCACGACTGTGGCAGGTCCACGACTGTGGCAGGTCCAGAACGACTGTGGCAGGTCCAGAACGACTGTGGCAGGTCCAGAACGACTGTGGCAGGACCAGAACGACTGTGGCAGGTCCAGAACGACTGTGGCAGGTCCACGACTGTGGCAGGTCCAGAACGACTGTGGCAGGTCCACGACTGTGGCAGGTCCACGACTGTGGCAGGTCCACGACTGTGGCAGGTCCAGAACGACTGTGGCAGGTCCACGACTGTGGCAGGTCCATGACTGTGGCGGGTTGTCGTCGTGGTGATGAGGGCGGTGTCGTCGTTGCGATGAGGGCGGTGTCGTCGTGGCGATGAGGGCGGTGTCATCGTGGCGATGAGGGCGGTGTCGTCGTGGCGATGAGGGCGGTGTCGTCGTGGCGATGAGGGCGGTGTCGTCGTGGTGATGAGGGCGGTGTCGTCGTGGCGATGAGGGCGGTGTCGTCGTGGCGATGAGGGCGGTGTCGTCGTGGTGATGAGGGCGGTGTCGTCGTGGCGATGAGGGCGGTGTCGTCGTGGTGATGAGGGTGGTGTCGTCGTGGTGATGAGGGCGGTGTCGTCGTGGCGATGAGGGTGGTGTCGTCGTGGCGATGAGGGCGGTGTCGTCATGGCGATGAGGGCGGTGTCGTCGTGGCGATGAGGGCGGTGTCGTCATGGTGATGAGGGCGGTGTCGTCGTGGCGATGAGGGCGGTGTCGTCGTGGTGATGAGGGCGGTGTCGTCGTGGCGATGAGGGCGGTGTCGTCGTGGCGATGAGGGCGGTGTCGTCGTCGTGGCGATGAGGACGGTGTCGTCGTGGTGATGAGGGCGGTGTCGTCGTGGTGATGAGGGCGGTGTCGTCGTGGCGATGAGGGCGGTGTCGTCGTGGCGATGAGGGCGGTGTCGTCGTCGTGGCGATGAGGGCGGTGTCGTCGTGGTGATGAGGGCGGTGTCGTCGTGGTGATGAGGGCGGTGTCGTCGTGGCGATGAGGGCGGTGTCATCGTGGCGATGAGGGAGGTGTCGTCGTGGCGATGAGGGCGGTGTCATCGTGGCGATGAGGGCGGTGTCGTCGTGGTGATGAGGGCGGTGTCGTCGTGGTGATGAGGGTGGTGTCGTAATGGTGATGAGGGTGGTGTCGTCATGGTGATGAGGGTGGTGATGAGGGTGGTGATGAGGGTGGTGTCGTCATGGTGATGAGGGTGGTGTCGTCATGGTGATGAGGGTGGTGTCGTCGTGGCGATGAGGGCGGTGTCGTCGTTGTGATGAGGGCGGTGTCGTCGTGGCGATGAGGGTGGTGTCGTCATGGTGATGAGGGCGGTGTCGTCGTGGCGATGAGGGCGGTGTCGTCGTGGTGATGAGGGCGGTGTCGTCGTGGCGATGAGGGCGGTGTCGTCGTGGTGATGAGGGCGGTGTCGTCGTGGCGATGAGGGCGGTGTCGTCGTCGTGGCGATGAGGGCGGTGTCGTCGTGGTGATGAGGGCGGTGTCGTCGTGGTGATGAGGGCGGTGTCGTCGAGGTGATGAGGGTGGTGTCGTCATGGTGATGAGGGCGGTGTCGTCGTGGCGATGAGGGCGGTGTCGTCGTGGCGATGAGGGCGGTGTCGTCGTGGTGATGAGGGCGGTGTCGTCGAGGTGATGAGGGCGGTGTCGTCGTGGTGATGAGGGCGGTGTCGTCGAGGTGATGAGGGCGGTGTCGTCATGGCGATGAGGGCGGTGTCCTCGTGGCGATGAGGGTGGTGTCGTCGTGGTGATGAGGGCGGTGTCGTCGTGGCGATGAGGGTGGTGTCGTCATGGTGATGAGGGCGGTGTCGTCGTGGCGATGAGGGTGGCGTCATCATGGCGATGAGGGAGGTGTCATCGTGGCGATGAGGGTGGTGTCATCGTGGTGATGAGGGCGGTGTCGTCGTGGTGATGAGGGTGGTGTCATCGTGGTGATGAGGGCGGTGTCGTCGTGGTGATGAGGGCGGTGTCGTCGTGGCGATGAGGGCGGTGTCGTCGTGGTGATGAGGGCGGTGTCGTCGTGGCGATGAGGGCGGTGTCGTCGTGGTGATGAGGGCGGTGTCGTTGTGGCGATGAGGGCGGTGTCGTCGTCGTGGCGATGAGGGCGGTGTCGTCGTGGTGATGAGGGCGGTGTCGTCGTGGTGATGAGGGCGGTGTCGTCGTGGCGATGAGGGTGGCGTCATCATGGCGATGAGGGCGGTGTCATCGTGGCGATGAGGGTGGTGTCGTCGTGGTGATGAGGGCGGTGTCGTCGTGGCGATGAGGGCGGTGTCGTCGTGGTGATGAGGGCGGTGTCGTCGTGGCGATGAGGGCGGTGTCGTCGTCGTGGCGATGAGGGCGGTGTCGTCGTGGCGATGAGGGCGGTGTCGTCGTGGCGATGAGGGCGGTGTCGTCGTCGTGGCGATGAGGGCGGTGTCGTCGTGGTGATGAGGGCGGTGTCGTCGTGGTGATGAGGGCGGTGTCGTCGTGGTGATGAGGGCGGTGTCGTCGTGGCGATGAGGGCGGTGTCGTCGTGGTGATGAGGGTGGTGTCGTAATGGTGATGAGGGTGGTGTCGTCATGGTGATGAGGGTGGTGATGAGGGTGGTGTCGTCATGGTGATGAGGGTGGTGTCGTCGTGGTGATGAGGGCGGTGTCGTCGTCGTGGCGATGAGGGCGGTGTCGTCGTGGCGATGAGGGCGGTGTCGTCGTGGCGATGAGGGCGGTGTCGTCGTCGTGGCGATGAGGGCGGTGTCGTCGTGGTGATGAGGGCGGTGTCGTCGTGGTGATGAGGGCGGTGTCGTCGTGGTGATGAGGGCGGTGTCGTCGTGGTGATGAGGGCGGTGTCGTCGTGGTGATGAGGGCGGTGTCGTCGTGGCGATGAGGGCGGTGTCGTCGTGGTGATGAGGGTGGTGTCGTAATGGTGATGAGGGTGGTGTCGTCATGGTGATGAGGGTGGTGATGAGGGTGGTGTCGTCATGGTGATGAGGGTGGTGTCGTCGTGGTGATGAGGGTGGTGTCGTCGTGGCGATGAGGGCGGTGTCATCGTGGTGATGAGGGTGGTGTCGTCGTGGTGATGAGGGTGGTGTCGTCGTGGCGATGAGGGCGGTGTCATCGTGGCGATGAGGGCGGTGTCGTCGTGGTGATGAGGGCGGTGTCGTCGTGGCGATGAGGGCGGTGTCATCGTGGCGATGAGGGCGGTGTCGTCGTGGCGATGAGGGCGGTGTCGTCGTGGTGATGAGCGCGGTGTCGTCATGGTGATGAGGGTGGTGATGAGGGTGGTGTCGTCCGCAAATGTTCCTCAATATGGCATTAAACATTAAGGCTATTGATGTCCAGCTTTCTTTTGGAATAATGTAGAACACAGCGTGTAACCATAGCTACCAAAGCTAGCGTCCGCTAAGGCCTTGGAACATGCCGCGCCTCGTTTATTTGCTTCTCCAGAGGTTCTCTCGCTCGTAACTTCTGTTGGTCTTCAAAACACTCCATAGAACGCTGAGAAAATGAGCAGCGTAAACACATCCTTATTGATCCTTTTCACAAAGACACAGCAGAAAAATGATAGTGTGCGAGAAAGATTTACAACTCAATATGTACTTTCATTTCTGCGTGTTTACTGAGCGACTGTTGAGGCTGTTATTCGTGGATAAAACGAGCTGCTTGGGCTGTGACAAATTGCCCTGAGACGTCCCACTGTAGAATTTAAGTAAGAGCTTTATTTTTAATACCAAACTACACGACACAGACAAATGTTTGTTTCCCAATAACATCTGCATTTCGTATTCATCTGAAAGCTCCCGGATGGATTCTGAACGACTTGTTTGTTGAAAAGCACCAAGAGCGATACGTAAAGTCTATCACTCACGTTCTCTGAAAATGGTGCAATGCTTCGATGTCATGACGTGGGGCGTGGCTGTTGTGTACACTTTTTATGCAAATGTATTTGTTTTTTTGTGTTTTTGTGATTGACACACTTTTCCTATTTTTGTCTGCGATGAAAGTTGCCAACTCTGGATTAATGAAAGCTCGAGAGAGTCCCAGTCACAAAAAGAACTTGATAACATTATTAGCAGCACACAAGCTTCAACGTCTTCTGCTCAGGAAATGTTCCTGCTCCGCCCGTTCAGCACCACATTTCAGGTGAATCACTGAAAAAAAAAAAAAAAACACACACATTCATGAAAGAAACGTTTGATTTCCAAGAACAAGCGGTGGTCACAACAAAAGGCAAATGGCTAATGTTCATCGAGGTTAGCACTTATGCTACATTGACTATCTATTTTGTGAAATGTGATTTAAACCAAGGACGACAATCCCCCAGTGTTTTCCAAGGTGATCTTTGAGTTTCTGTTTTAGCTCATGCAATAGACTCTAAAAAGAAAGAAAAGGCTGTCACACCATAAATGCACATCTGGCCTTTCAGAACAATGTGAATGTGACAAAGAGTCCTCCCGAGTGTGACTCAGTCTCGCCCATCGCACGAAGAGCACAACTTGACAAGTGTGTGATAGGCTTTGGTCCCGTCTCCTTGTCTCCTTATCGGGACATTGTTACAGAGGACATCTTTGTTCCATTCTCCTCTCGACAGATTCTTATCCAGCTTGTTCCATCTAGACTTTTGTATTGACTTGTCATGCAAAAGTGCAATCATCAAACGGTGTGAGTTATTCACATTTTTGAGCATAGAAGGTGTTGAAAAGGCCAAACATTGTCAAAAGCCGGTGCGGTCTCTTTGCCAGGGCAGTGGGTTTGAATAAGCGCCTCGTGCATATTTAATATCCTGTCGCCTTTTCATTTCAATTCAATTCAGCTTTATTAATCCCAATGGGGGCAACTCATTCATGCACCAAAAGGTCTGGAAAGGTGATTTCAACTGGCAAGTGCTAAAAGTGCATATTTTGTGGAGGAAGCCATGGTGCACACTCTGCCATGGCAGAACTTTGTTGTAGACAAAGTCACCATCGAGCTCGTCATTTGAATGTGTCGCTTGTATTATTTATATTTCACTTTTGATGTCATTACTTTGCTTTCACTCTACCAATCTTATGTCTTTCTATTTGTTTCTGTATTTTTCACAGGAAGTTACCGCTGAAGGAAGAAAATGGAAAAGAGTCTCTCAAGCCGGATACGATTGAAATCAAAGTGCACAGTGACAACAGTCTGCACACACAGCCCAACATCAGCAAAGCGTAAAACACACGGGACCTTTCCCTTCACTCGTCACCAAAAGAACATTCGGATTACGAGACCAAAACCCAGAGAAACATCGATCCTGGAGTCCAATCGCATCTGTTTATAGCAAATGCCCCCAGCAGGCATGTGTACATAAGAAGTAGAGAAAAGTGAACAGACGGGCAGGCCTTTTCAACGCCCGGGTCATAAGTGTATCAGTGGAAGGTTATTCTGTGATCTATGTCCCTTCATTTGACCCATGTTTGTCTCCTCTGTCACCACGGTTCAGGTTGCAGTTCCTGTTTGCCCTCAGCAGTGATGACGCTAGCTTTTGTACTGTCAGAGCTAACGTGCAGGCAGCCACACGCTCCTCTGGATACAGTTACGATTCATTGGAAGATAAGCTTACATATTTTAAATGTTGGATATTGGCTTTAAATGTCAAAGGTTGAGCACTAGAGCTTGGGTTCAACTCGCTGTGCTGCCATGACGAACGTAAAAGCCAGACGTTACTACTGGATAGAATTCCGACTATTTTGCCAAGTTTAATGCACCGTTTTGCTAACTAGCCGTTTATTGGTTTAGCTAGCACCTAGGCCTACCATCTCTTCAAACCATCTTTGACTCAACTGTTCATTTCTCCTATATTTGAAGCAGGCAACGTTTGGAGAGTGTTGTCTGCTTAGCATGCTAGCAATGTGTGTACAAGGCTCACTCAAGAAATCACTCATGGCGTTTATGAGCTGGTCTGAACCTCTCTGTAGCCTCAAGCTAATATGTTGTGTTAGCTGAGCCGGCGCACATACCGTCTCCTTCTTTGGTGTTTCATGGCGGTTGATATCCAAGTGTTAAACTACCGCCACCTACTTTATTCTCCAGACTTTACTCTAGGTAATTTGTCTCCCCGTCCGACTTTATTCTTTAGACTTTATTTTTAGGTGACATCTCAATGCTTATTATGCCTTCAAAGCTGCTCTGGTGTCATGCTAACAAAAATCTGCACTCTTTTAAAGAGCTAGCTTTAGCAGCAAGTAAACCAGTCTTCAGACGATTTAGCAAAACAAACTGATTGAAATTAGCAGCTAAAAGGAGTTAACCTCTACATGGTCTGAAGTGACGTGACACACTTGTTGCTACTGCCATCTGTAGGACAAAAGCCACGTGCTCTCTGTGGGCAAAAAGTCTGAAAACAAAAGATTCTTTCTCTTCAGTCACATCCCCAAAGACCTCGTTTATCCAGAACTGTGACTGTGGTCAGGAGGGTCCAGTGGACTTACAGAGATCACTCCAGACTGAGGCTGAGCTCTTTGTTTCAGGGCGTTGGCAGCTGGCTAATGCTAGTGGCTATACTAATAAACGTTAGCTTACTTCAGACAGTTTTAAGGAGCCTCATTTCCAACTGTCCGGGTGTTTTATACATGATTTCGCGGTGACGTCAGCATCCGTCGCCTTAGAGACTCTCGCCGCCGAGGGGTCAACAACTTCTTAGTAACCGCTCACATACGTTTTCCGACAAACTGCTGATGTCCTACGAGTATCAAGACAGCTTGGATGCGTCTTCTATATTCTGTCGTCGGAGTGCTTGAAGCCACAAAGTACGTTTTTCGCACTCAAGAATGAGGAATTGGTACGAGTGATTATTGCACCCGAACATGACGCAGGATCTCGGCAAACTTCTTATCAAACTGATGTAAGCTCTGGCATGGTTTGTCTGTCAGCGGTTACAACAGAGTTGTTGACCCCTCGCAAAATGGCGGCGCTCGTCTCTAGGGCGAGCGTCCCGGATGATGACATCACGCGACATCTTGTGTATTAGTCCTTGCTCTTGAAAGCTTTGAGGGCATGTCCGGTGCAGAGGGCGTGTCCAGTGCAGAGAAGGACCAAAGCCCTAAACTATCGACCCTTTGACATTTCACTTTTATGTTTTTCATGACTCTTGAACAGCGAGAGGCGAAAACACGTGTGACGTCTTCAAAAATAAGTCATGTGAGTCAAACACATGGATTGTTGAAATTGTGTCGGCCTATAATTTGACATGAAATAGGTTATAATAAGTCAGCAGCAACAAAAATGCCACTATCATTAGCTTCATGATTGAAATTGTACATTGTATTCTCTTCTTGCTTCTGCACAAATACGTTCAGTCACTTCTCAACCAACTGTCGCCAGAGGAGAACTGCACGGCAGCTCATTTCCTCTCTCGATACACAACTTGAAAAATTAATGTCTTTCTGTTGCAACTGGGCCTGAACGTGGCGTGATGCAACATTTCTGTCTGTAAAATCCAGGATACGAGCGATGGCTTCAGGACTGCAGGCATCGGAACCAATTCATACACAAATGGATCAATGGCTTGTTTGTGTTTTTTCATCACTGTCTGGGACTCGGCGCGTGCAGGCGGATCTCTCTAATGTTGTCATGTGTTGTACATAAGTTGAAAAAGTGGAAAAAGAGTATTTTACAAAGCTTTTATGTAAATATACCCAGAGGGATCTGTGTGTTTTTCAACTGCAATGATTTTCTCCCTCCATTCCCTCGGATGAAAAATAGTTTTGTTCTGTTTGTGTTTTGGTTTGAACCTCAGTAATGGTGCACTATTCTCTTTTTCATGCCATTTGTTTTCCCGCAAAAAAGAATCCATGGCCTAAAGCAATTTCATGATATTTCAGCGGAGGCAGTCATTCCAACATTAGCGTGCCTTCTCTTTAGACCATCGAATGCATTTTACATCTCAACAACCGGCAGTCCCAGCTGCTGTAGCCGAGCTTTCTGGGAAGTGCAGTCTCGACACTGGACAGTCTTGTATCTTGGACTGTGAATTGAGGGAATGTCAAATGTCTGTATGAATGTGTGTGTGCATACATGCATGGACCAGGGCGACACCAGGGCGACACCAGGGCGACACCAGGGCGACACCAGGGCGACACCAGGGCGACACCAGGGCGACACCAGGGGCGACACCAGGGCGACACCAGGGGCGACACCAGGGCGACACCAGGGCGACACCAGGGCGACACCAGGGGCGACACCAGGGCGACACCAGGGCGACACCAGGGGCGACACCAGAGCGACACCAGGGCGACACCAGGGCGACACCAGGGGCGACACCAGGGCGACACCAGGGCGACACCAGGGCGACACCAGGGGCGACACCAGGGCGACACCAGGGCGACACCAGGGGCGACACCAGGGCGACACCAGGGGCGACACCAGGGCGACACCAGGGCGACACCAGGGCGACACCAGGGCGACACCAGGGCGACACCAGGGCGACACCAGGGGCGACACCAGGGCGACACCAGGGCGACACCAGGGCGACACCAGGGCGACACCAGAGCGACACCAGGGCGACACCAGGGGCGACACCAGAGCGACACCAGGGCGACACCAGGGGCGACACCAGAGCGACACCAGGGCGACACCAGGGCGACACCAGGGCGACACCAGGGCGACACCAGGGCGACACCAGAGCGACACCAGGGCGACACCAGGGGCGACACCAGGGACGACACCAGGGCGACACCAGGGCGACACCAGGGCGACACCAGGGCGACACCAGGGGCGACACCAGGGCGACACCAGGGCGACACCAGGGGCGAGACCAGGGGCGAGACCAGGGGCGACACCAGGGCGACACCAGGGCGACACCAGGGCGACACCAGGGCGACACCAGGGGCGACACCAGGGCGACACCAGGGGCGAGACCAGGGGCGACACCAGGGCGACACCAGGGGCGACACCAGGGGCGACACCAGGGCGACACCAGGGCGACACCAGGGGCGAGACCAGGGGCGAGACCAGGGGCGAGACCAGGGCGACACCAGGGGCGACACCAGGGCGACACCAGGGCGACACCAGGGCGACACCAGGGGCGACACCAGGGCGACACCAGGGCGACACCAGGGGCGACACCAGAGCGACACCAGGGCGACACCAGGGCGACACCAGGGGCGACACCAGGGCGACACCAGGGCGACACCAGGGCGACACCAGGGGCGACACCAGGGCGACACCAGGGCGACACCAGGGGCGACACCAGGGCGACACCAGGGGCGACACCAGGGCGACACCAGGGCGACACCAGGGCGACACCAGGGCGACACCAGGGCGACACCAGGGGCGACACCAGGGCGACACCAGGGCGACACCAGGGCGACACCAGGGGCGACACCAGGGCGACACCAGGGCGACACCAGGGCGACACCAGGGGCGACACCAGGGCGACACCAGGGCGACACCAGGGCGACACCAGGGCGACACCAGAGCGACACCAGGGCGACACCAGGGGCGACACCAGGGGCGACACCAGGGCGACACCAGGGCGACACCAGGGCGACACCAGGGCGACACCAGAGCGACACCAGGGCGACACCAGGGGCGACACCAGGGCGACACCAGGGGCGACACCAGGGCGACACCAGGGCGACACCAGGGCGACACCAGGGGCGACACCAGGGCGACACCAGGGCGACACCAGGGCGACACCAGGGCGACACCAGGGGCGACACCAGGGCGACACCAGGGCGACACCAGGGGCGACACCAGAGCGACACCAGGGCGACACCAGGGCGACACCAGGGGCGACACCAGGGCGACACCAGGGCGACACCAGGGCGACACCAGGGGCGACACCAGGGCGACACCAGGGCGACACCAGGGGCGACACCAGGGCGACACCAGGGGCGACACCAGGGCGACACCAGGGCGACACCAGGGGCGACACCAGGGCGACACCAGGGCGACACCAGGGGCGACACCAGGGCGACACCAGGGGCGACACCAGGGCGACACCAGGGCGACACCAGGGCGACACCAGGGCGACACCAGGGCGACACCAGGGGCGACACCAGGGCGACACCAGGGCGACACCAGGGCGACACCAGGGCGACACCAGAGCGACACCAGGGCGACACCAGGGGCGACACCAGGGGCGACACCAGGGCGACACCAGGGCGACACCAGGGCGACACCAGGGCGACACCAGAGCGACACCAGGGCGACACCAGGGCGACACCAGGGCGACACCAGGGCGACACCAGGGCGACACCAGAGCGACACCAGGGCGACACCAGGGACGACACCAGGGCGACACCAGGGCGACACCAGGGCGACACCAGGGGCGACACCAGGGCGACACCAGGGCGACACCAGGGCGACACCAGGGGCGACACCAGGGCGACACCAGGGCGACACCAGGGGCGACACCAGGGCGACACCAGGGCGACACCAGGGCGACACCAGGGGCGACACCAGGGCGACACCAGGGCGACACCAGGGCGACACCAGGGCGACACCAGAGCGACACCAGGGCGACACCAGAGCGACACCAGGGCGACACCAGGGACGACACCAGGGCGACACCAGGGCGACACCAGGGCGACACCAGGGGCGACACCAGGGCGACACCAGGGCGACACCAGGGCGACACCAGGGCGACACCAGGGGCGACACCAGGGCGACACCAGGGGCGACACCAGGGCGACACCAGGGCGACACCAGGGCGACACCAGGGGCGACACCAGGGCGACACCAGGGCGACACCAGGGGCGACACCAGAGCGACACCAGGGCGACACCAGGGCGACACCAGGGGCGACACCAGGGCGACACCAGGGCGACACCAGGGCGACACCAGGGGCGACACCAGGGCGACACCAGGGCGACACCAGGGGCGACACCAGGGCGACACCAGGGGCGACACCAGGGCGACACCAGGGCGACACCAGGGCGACACCAGGGCGACACCAGGGCGACACCAGGGCGACACCAGGGGCGACACCAGGGCGACACCAGGGCGACACCAGGGCGACACCAGGGCGACACCAGAGCGACACCAGGGCGACACCAGGGGCGACACCAGAGCGACACCAGGGCGACACCAGGGGCGACACCAGAGCGACACCAGGGCGACACCAGGGCGACACCAGGGCGACACCAGGGCGACACCAGGGCGACACCAGAGCGACACCAGGGCGACACCAGGGGCGACACCAGGGACGACACCAGGGCGACACCAGGGCGACACCAGGGCGACACCAGGGCGACACCAGGGGCGACACCAGGGCGACACCAGGGCGACACCAGGGGCGAGACCAGGGGCGAGACCAGGGGCGACACCAGGGCGACACCAGGGCGACACCAGGGCGACACCAGGGCGACACCAGGGGCGACACCAGGGCGACACCAGGGGCGAGACCAGGGGCGACACCAGGGCGACACCAGGGGCGACACCAGGGGCGACACCAGGGCGACACCAGGGCGACACCAGGGGCGAGACCAGGGGCGAGACCAGGGGCGAGACCAGGGCGACACCAGGGGCGACACCAGGGCGACACCAGGGCGACACCAGGGCGACACCAGGGGCGACACCAGGGCGACACCAGGGCGACACCAGGGGCGACACCAGAGCGACACCAGGGCGACACCAGGGCGACACCAGGGGCGACACCAGGGCGACACCAGGGCGACACCAGGGCGACACCAGGGGCGACACCAGGGCGACACCAGGGCGACACCAGGGGCGACACCAGGGCGACACCAGGGGCGACACCAGGGCGACACCAGGGCGACACCAGGGCGACACCAGGGCGACACCAGGGCGACACCAGGGGCGACACCAGGGCGACACCAGGGCGACACCAGGGCGACACCAGGGGCGACACCAGGGCGACACCAGGGCGACACCAGGGCGACACCAGGGGCGACACCAGGGCGACACCAGGGCGACACCAGGGCGACACCAGGGCGACACCAGAGCGACACCAGGGCGACACCAGGGGCGACACCAGGGGCGACACCAGGGCGACACCAGGGCGACACCAGGGCGACACCAGGGCGACACCAGAGCGACACCAGGGCGACACCAGGGGCGACACCAGGGCGACACCAGGGGCGACACCAGGGCGACACCAGGGCGACACCAGGGCGACACCAGGGGCGACACCAGGGCGACACCAGGGCGACACCAGGGCGACACCAGGGCGACACCAGGGGCGACACCAGGGCGACACCAGGGCGACACCAGGGGCGACACCAGAGCGACACCAGGGCGACACCAGGGCGACACCAGGGGCGACACCAGGGCGACACCAGGGCGACACCAGGGCGACACCAGGGGCGACACCAGGGCGACACCAGGGCGACACCAGGGGCGACACCAGGGCGACACCAGGGGCGACACCAGGGCGACACCAGGGCGACACCAGGGGCGACACCAGGGCGACACCAGGGCGACACCAGGGGCGACACCAGGGCGACACCAGGGGCGACACCAGGGCGACACCAGGGCGACACCAGGGCGACACCAGGGCGACACCAGGGCGACACCAGGGGCGACACCAGGGCGACACCAGGGCGACACCAGGGCGACACCAGGGCGACACCAGAGCGACACCAGGGCGACACCAGGGGCGACACCAGGGGCGACACCAGGGCGACACCAGGGCGACACCAGGGCGACACCAGGGCGACACCAGAGCGACACCAGGGCGACACCAGGGCGACACCAGGGCGACACCAGGGCGACACCAGGGCGACACCAGAGCGACACCAGGGCGACACCAGGGGCGACACCAGGGACGACACCAGGGCGACACCAGGGCGACACCAGGGCGACACCAGGGGCGACACCAGGGCGACACCAGGGCGACACCAGGGGCGAGACCAGGGGCGACACCAGGGCGACACCAGGGCGACACCAGGGCGACACCAGGGGCGACACCAGGGCGACACCAGGGGCGAGACCAGGGGCGACACCAGGGCGACACCAGGGGCGACACCAGGGGCGACACCAGGGCGACACCAGGGCGACACCAGGGGCGAGACCAGGGGCGAGACCAGGGGCGAGACCAGGGCGACACCAGGGGCGAGACCAGGGGCGCTCACGTGAATCAGGTTGCATGTATGTGCGTTGAATGTATCTGCACGCACTGTCAGTTTACCTCTGTGTACATTTGTGTGCGTGTTTACAGAATAAGTCATAAATAATGTCATGAAATCAGATTTTATTTTGGTAAGTTATTGTTTTAGATTAAAGTCTATTGAATGGTGTACAATGCAACTTAAAGGGGTTACATGTAAACTTAATGAAGGCCTATCAAACAAATCTTTATGGTGCTCCAAAGATGTCATGGGCGTGTGAATGTTATGTTGCCTTCAACCACTAGATGGAATCATGAGCCACAACGAGATTCCCCTTATCATTTCTTTGCACCAAAATATTGTTTATTTAACATAAAATGGTTCTATCAGTTAGATCGTTTAGTGCAAGCTACACGCGGAATTATTTTGATCAAAAGTCTATTTTCGTGCTTGTCACAACTCTTTCTATGATCAAAACTTCTGAACTCCTTTACTTCATTTTTCTGTAGTTACTTTTGAACAAATACCAGTGGCACTTTGACTTCCAAACCACAGAGTTTGTTGACAGATATTGCCGCCATATGGTGTTGATCAGCCGAAAGATGTTCAGGACTACATGTAATCCCTTTAAAGTCATCTGAGTGTGGCTCGCATTCGTCTTTGACAGTGGAACAGTGCCAGAGCTCTCACAGTGAGTTAGGGAGTGCGCTCCGATAGCTAAAAACTGATTATGTACTTGTCGACAGTGATTAATTCCTCACGGCTGCGGCGCTCCATGCATGTGTCTGCAGGGCCCCCTCCACACTCTCTCCTCTTAGGCCCCACTGGTTTTTATCAAGCCTTTTCATAGCGCTGGCTTTGTTTTCTTGTACCTCGCATATCTCAAATGGATGGTCGTGCCATGGATGGTCGTGTCATGGATGGTCCTGCCATGGATGGTCCTGCCATGGGCGCGGCGCGGCGGCCTGACTACTGTAAATATGGGAGCACAGTGCCTGGAGCTGGGACGATTTGTACATGTTCTTTTGTATTTGAATATGAACTCTGCCCCTCCTTGTTCGCTCCAACGTGATCCCTTCTTTGCGTGGGGGAGTTACAGGTGTGGTTGAGCTCTGTGTACAGTGTATGTCTCCCCCTTCTCTCGTCCCCTTATCCCACCGAGCGCGCTCAGTGCAGGAGCTGGGATCTAGTGATGTCTCTCTGTACGTACCTGTGGAACACTTGTGACTCCTGTCATTGACCGCTGTAAATAAACATGTCCTGATAGAAAACTCACATCGTTCTTGTCGTGCACTTTCTATTCTGTTCTTTTCTTACAGAGTTATGACATAACAGTATGACTCTGATAGAGGATTACTTCTGATAGAGTCTGGTCACTGCAGGGCAGAGAGCAGGAGAACATTCAGAGTGGTCAAAAACAACAAACATAAATGGCACAGAATTTGAACTTCCTTGAATGATTAGAATGATCTTGATCAAAACTAGTCCTTTTGTTGAAAATTACTATTGCATTAGCAAAGTCGCCATCATTTAATGTATTTTATTAACTTTTTACCTCTTTTTCAAGGATGACCTGGGAATCAATCTTTTCCTGAATGTCAAAAAGGACTTTTATTATCTTGACACCAGTAAAAAGACTAAAGTTCAATCCCTTCAGCCGTCTCTGGTCATAATGTTATGTCAGTAATACATCCATAACTCAATATATACAGAATGCACATTCAATTGAAATACTTTTTGAACTAAAGTGGTAACAACTCATTTTCTATCAATCCATTCTGTTTAATCCAACACATGTCAGTCAACTCTTCAGGATAATCGACTGTAAATAACATTGGCTGTTCTTTCCAGGGTTATTATGCACACACGCATTATCAGGATTATATCATATGCTTATGTCTGCATAAACGTTTGGATGTCAAGGTCAAATGGAAATTACCAAGAGGAATCCAGGAGCAAACCAGGACAAATCTGAATCCTCACTTGACGACTGCAACTCTCGGTGAGACCGAAGCTGGATTGGGGACTTGAGACTAGATATTTTCCTTGCTGTTGTGGCCAACAACCAATATTTGCTGATACTAATATTAGGTTTTAAAACAGTTAAAACAGTCTAATTCTAGTCTAATGTTTAGTAATTAGGGATGCAGACCTAAACCCACGTTCAGGTTCAAGTCCGGATTCGAATCCAGAGGTTTAGGTTCAGGTCCGGACCTAAACCAGGCCATATTTGCATCACGTTATAACAGCATAACACAAGACACTTGGCTCAATTAAGTTAAGACACATGAACAAGGACGACTGTCAAACACAAGGTTTAACTGCAGTGAAATAAACTCAACTTGTCTGCTTTATTCACTGTTTTTCACTTTAAACTTACAAATCACAAGCTACGAGCTAGCAGCTAAACTATAGCTTAACAGCTAACACACGTTCATGTGTTTCACTTGAGGAACAAGAGCATGTTGAGTGTTGTTGACAGGGTCAGTCGGGGTCAAGGGTCAAAGCAGCTGTTTCATCTGATACAATGTTTCATCTTTAGACACATTTCACTCTTTAATGTTCAGATCCTTTAGCATCAAAAGTCAGATCAAACCTTCAAACACAAAACACAGTGTCAATAATGAAGTCAGTGTAAAATAACAGTTACAAAAACTATCATAAAAGTCGACTAGAATCACTATAAAGCATCAACTTAGCAGTATCAAAATAATACATCATATTAGCAGCATTAAACACCAGACCATATTTAACAACTGTAGAATACAAATACTAATACTATTACAAAATATAAACTCCAATGAATGAATGCAGCAATTAAGCAATATTACTTTGACTTTACTTTGTATTTACTTAATGCCAAATACATCACACCACAACATAATACTTCAGTTATTTCATTCATATGTTCACGTGTGGAGACGCGGTTCACTTCAGCGTTCACGTGTGGAGACGCGGTTCACTTCAGCGTTCACGTGTGGAGACGCGGTTCACTTCAGCGTTCACGTGTGGAGACACGGTTCACTTCAGTGTTCACGTGTGGAGACGCGGTTCACTTCGGCGTTCACGTGTGGAGACACGGTTCACTTCAGTGTTCACGTGTGGAGACACGGTTCACTTCAGTGTTCACGTGTGGAGACGCGGTTCACTTCGGTGTTCACGTGTGGAGACGCGGTTCACTTCGGCGTTCACGTGTGGAGACGCGGTTCACTTCGGCGTTCACGTGTGGAGACACGGTTCACTTCAGTGTTCACGTGTGGAGACGCGGTTCACTTCGGCGTTCACGTGTGGAGACGCGGTTCACTTCAGCGTTCACGTGTGGAGACGCGGTTCACTTCAGCGTTCACGTGTGGAGACACGGTTCACTTCAGCGTTCACGTGTGGAGACGCGGTTCACTTCGGCGTTCACGTGTGGAGACGCGGTTCACTTCAGCGTTCACGTGTGGAGACGCGGTTCACTTCAGCGTTCACGTGTGGAGACGCGGTTCACTTCAGCGTTCACACGTGGAGACACGGTTCACTTCAGTGTTCACGTGTGGAGACACGGTTCACTTCAGCGTTCACGTGTGGAGACGCGGTTCACTTCAGCGTTCACGTGTGGAGACGCGGTTCACTTCAGCGTTCACACGTGGAGACACGGTTCACTTCAGTGTTCACGTGTGGAGACACGGTTCACTTCAGCGTTCACGTGTGGAGACACGGTTCACTTCAGCGTTCACGTGTGGAGACACGTCAGGACGAGGGGGTGGTGACGGGGGAGTCTAAATTGTAAATAGTAGTGGTCCAAGGATGTACCCTTGAGGAACACCTTTGTGAGGTAATCTGAAAATCCACATTTTAGTACATTTTATTAATTTAGTATAGATTAATATAGTTCCGTAAACCATTTAAAAGCATTTTTTTTTTTATTAACATTATAGTTCATGGTAATAAGGAGTTCAAAATAACACATATTCCAAGTTGTTCCATGGACTTCACGTGCCACAGATTCAAATGTTTTTAATCAAAAATCTAAATTAAACGAATCATCAAGGCAATAAAATAATAATCAAAGCTTTGGTGCAATCGAATTACTCGATTTACTCGATTGTTGCCATGGTTTACAATCTTAAATCTTTAAATGGTGAGTAATGGTTTTGTGTGGACTGTCATCCAAATACACTAAGTTAAAAGTGACAGTTTATGCACTATTCAACACAAACACTTCTGTTTCCATCAAGGTCACGTCTCAAACCTCCATTATCCCTGTCGGAAACAGAGCGATAAACACCAAAGGGAGAAGATAACTCTGAACACGGAAGGATTTAAAGTGAGAAGACAAGAGCGTTTAGAAACACGAAGGACATCAGAACCACAACTGAACCACGGCAGTTTTTTACTGCCTTTGTTAAATTTGGTTTAGTTGTGGATTAGGCCAGTTTGGAGCCACCAGTTTAATACAATTTTAGAGCTGGTTTAGTCAGGTTTACTTGACTTTTTGCATTGTTCAGTTTTGTCTGTGTTACATGTTGGTTTGGACCTGGTTTAGATTGTTATAATGTCTCTTTAATCCTCGTTTAGTCCTGATTTTATTTGACAACAATCCTTTTTAAAGGACTTTTCAGAGATTTTAACCTTCTTACATTGCTATTTGTGCTTCATAAATGTCCAGAGTGTTTTTTTGATTGATTCCCGCAGTGTTTAGCTTTAGTACAGACTATCTCCTTTCCTCCAATCTCCAAACTGACGGGCGGTGGAGGCAAGACGGCGTCATAAGGGCAAGCACGCGTCATTATCTGGGTGATATTTCTTAACTATTATGTTAAGGGTGTTGCACAACCTTTATTATTATCAATCATACACTTAGGATAGACTACGAAACGTGAAAAAAAGCATGTTATGGCACCTTTAATCCTGCTCATTGTGATTAAGCTTCTCTACTTTTTCCATTTTATACATAGAGTTTCAAACCTTTTAAACACAAGTTTAAAATGAAATATGAGCAAAACCCCATAGTTTCTTTCTCTGCGATGGAAGGAGCCCAGAGATGGACCACCAGCATCAAGCAGAACCTGAGCAGCAGAAGATTACAGCTTCCACTGGCTCCTGTGCGGCCCGCGGCCTCCAACATGTTGAACAGATCATACTAAGCTTCATCTTAATATTCTTTCACTAATCTGTTCTTTTGCAGCGTCTCCCATGATACTGTACCTTAATCCCATTCACGAGAAGTTTGAAGAAGGAACAATCTCCAAAGCTCATCCTCAGAAGTGATGGGGACTTTCTGAAGTCTTATTGCACAGTAGAATCTGGGTTAGGGTTAGGGTTAGGGTACTTTAATCTGCTTTATTAGAGAAGATCACACAGTTCAGTTTAGAAAGGAAATGGCACGTGTGTAGGTGAATTCTGTTACTGTGAAACGTCCATCAAAGGACAATATAGTGAGACATTTGCGCATGAACATAATTAGAATCAAGTTGATCCACCAACGTTGAGAGAAAGGTTCAGCTAACAAGATGTGACCATGCAACCCTAACTCCAACCCCAACCCCAACCCTAACCCTAACCCTAACCCTAATCCCAACCCTAACTCCAACCCCAACCCCAACCCTAACCCCAACCCTAACCCTAACCCTAACTCCAACCCCAACCCCAACCCTAACCCTAACCCTAACCCTAACCCTAATCCCAACCCTAACTCCAACCCCAACCCTAACCCCAACCCTAACCCTAACCCTAATCCCAACCCCAACCCCAACCCCAACCCTAACTCCAACCCCAACACCAACCCTAACCCCAACCCTAACCCTAACCCTAATCCCAACCCTAACCCCAACCCTAACCCTAACCCTAATCCCAACCCCAACCCCAACCCTAACTCCAACCCCAACCCCAACCCTAACCCCAACCCCAACCCTAACCCTAATCCCAACCCTAACCCCAATCCTAACCCTAACCCTAATCCCAACCCTAACCCTAACTCCAACCCTAACCCCAGCCCTAATCCCAACCCCAACCCTAACCCCAACCCCAACCCTAACCCTAATCCCAACCCTAACCCCAATCCTAACCCTAACCCTAATCCCAACCCTAACCCTAACTCCAACCCTAACCCCAGCCCTAATCCCAACCCCAACCCTAACCCTAACCCCAACCCTAACCCTAACCCTAATCCCAACCCTAACCCCAACCCTAACCTTAACTCCAACCCTAACCCCAGCCCTAATCCCAACCCCAACCCCAACCCTAACCCTAACCCTAACCCTAATCCCAACCCTAACCCCAACCCTAACCCTAATCCCAACCCTAACCCTAACCCTAATCCCAACCCTAACTCCAACCCTAACCCCAGCCCTAATCCCAACCCTAACCCCAACCCTAACCCTAACCCCAACCCTAACCCTAACTCCAACCCTAACCCCAGCCCTAATCCCAACCCCAACCCCAACTCCCCAGCTCGTATTATGCAACATCAACTTTAATGAGCTTTTGACCTTTACTCACACAAGGGCTCAGAAAGGTCCTGTTTTCACCCACCCCCTGTCCCCGCCCATATGTAGGGTTTTAGTTACAGTTCAACATGGGGTACCTTCAGCATGCGAAAACCCGTGGCTCGTGTTGACAGCTGGTTCTAAAGAAGCTGCGTTTTCACATTATACATATAATCTGACTTGGGCGTGTCCAAACTATGACCCGGGGCCAAATGTGGCCCTCGGGCTTTCTGCGAAATCTGTCCAAATAACCAAAGTAGTGGAGGATTCATCTATTTCACTGTCGTGGCCTTCCGCTCCGTATAGGCTCCATCTTCATGGAGACATGAAGAGTTACAGGTCAGATCAGTGGAGAGGCGACCGCGCTCACTGTAAGAAAGCAGGTTTTTGAATGTTTTTGGGTGTAATTGCACCTTGTCCTGACCAATAAAGAAATGAAATGCAAACAAACACATCTAATTGAACATTCCAAACAGAGAAATAACATGAAGCGGGACGAGACCCAAAAACACAAGGCACTGGACCAATGACCGGAGAAGCTCCCTGGACTCGTGGACTTCTGTTTTATGAACTCAGGACGACTTCGCTTGGGCTCTTGTGATGTCCTTTTACAGAAATCTTTAACACAATAAATCACCCAAAGAATCTGCATCTTGCATTAAAACAACAAAATGTCAGGAGATAAAGCAGTTTTCAGTTTGTCGCTTCTACGGTGGCGATGCAGCTTTTGAGATGACGAATGAGCGCGCTGTGGCCGGACCTCAAGGACACACCGGAGGACGACTTTTACAGAACAACAGGTCTGAATTATAGCAGGTAATAAGTCTTTCATAGTGCGACAGTGGGTTTAGGAGCGGGGCACCAGAATGGACACTGGACAGAAAATGAAAAGTATAAAGAGGTTTGTGATTTATTGTTTGACGGTTTGTACGTAACTTTATCCAAAGCTTATTTAGGTAAAAGGAGCTTTGCCTGGAATGTTCCACAGTATGGTATTAAACAAATACCACATATCTGACCTGTATTTTGTGTCATCTGCTTGTAACCATGGAGATAGTCTAAGTTTAAAGCCATTCAGCGGAACATTCAAGGCTTTATTCTAGGGAAAGCCATCCTTCATGAAAAGTTACACAGTGCACCTTTAAATCAATATTCTTTTTTTTAAATCATATTATTTATGGTTAAAACATCTCTCCATTGTTTTCAGAGTGATGAAAAACCAGCACTGTTGCCATAGCAATTAACAATTTGAAAACAAAATGTGCCAACAGCTCTCAGCAATCTTCCAAGTCCAAAGTGTAATAAGGAAGAACAAATGCACATAATTACATTAAACGACCCTCGGCATTACACGGAGAGAATATTGCTGGAGCGTTTGAAACATTATGAAAACTATAAGAGGTTTTACCATGTGCTGTGGGCACAAGTCATGATGTGGTGCAGTGTTTCTCAAACCAGAACACGTTTAGTCGTAAAAAACACAAGATAACAGATAGTACTTGTTAAAGGAACTAATCATGGAAAGGTTTTTACTCTGGTGTGATCCAGAATGTGAAGCTGAGAGTAATGTTGTGCCGTGGATTCCTGTGCAGGCCTCAGATGACAGACGGTCGTTTGGAGGATGTCAAAACACTGGGTAAAATCTTAAACTGCTCATGACCAAGGTCTTGTACCTAACTGCACTGAGATATTCATTAAGACTTAATGCGTGCTTGGGCCTCAGGACACAAAAAAACGTTACTTCTGGAACATTCTCCCGACAAGGCCCTCACAAAAACATGGATGACACAAATTGCACCGACAATCAGGGACTGGACTGACATTATAGGAACAAAATGACCATCAGACTTGGTTTAGTTTGTGTGCCTCGAGTTTCTTTTTCCCTCTCGTTGGATGTTTACTTGTGTCTGTTGTTCCTGTTCTACATATATACTATATAAGATCAAACATTTTAAAAAGATTCCCAGAGCCACGGAGTGTTTGAGACGCTCGGAGGGAGAGGACTTCCTGTCAAGAAATGAAACATAAACCAGTGCAATTCCTTAACACACAGAGAACACGATTCAACTTAGAATATGAAACGACACAGAAACGTCAGACTTTTTGTGCAGCTTGCACGGGAGAAAACCTCGGGCCGGGTCCTACACCCCTCCCTGGGGTCCTACACCCCTCCCCGTGGTCCTACACCCCTCCCTGTGGTCCTACACCCCTCCCTGTGGTCCTACACCCCTCCCTGGGATCCTACACCCCCCCTGGGATCCATACACCCCTCCCTGTGGTCCTACACCCCTCCCTGTGGTCCTACACCCCTCCCTGGGATCCTACACCCCTCCCTGTGGTCCTACACCCCTCCCTGGGATCCTACACCCCTCCCTGTGGTCCTACACCCCTCCCTGGGGTCCTACACCCCTCCCTGTGGTCCTACACCCCTCCCTGGGGTCCTACACTCCTCCCTGTGGTCCTAGACCCCTCCCTGTGGTCCTACACCCCTCCCTGGGATCCTACACCCCTCCCTGGGGTCCTAAACCCCTCCCTGGGGTCCTCCCTGGGGTCCTACACCCCTCCCTGTGGTCCTACACCCCCCCTGTGGTCCTACACCCCTCCCTGGGATCCTACACCCCTCCCTGTGGTCCTACACCCCTCCCTGTGGTCCTACACCCTCCCCTGTGGTCCTACACCCCTCCCTGGGATCCTACACCCCTCCCTGGGGTCCTACACCCCTCCCTGTGGTCCTACACCCCTCCCCGTGGTCCTACACCCCTCCCCGTGGTCCTACACCCCTCCCTGTGGTCCTACACCCCCCACTGTGGTCCTACACCCCTCCCTGGGATCCTACACCCCTCCCTGTGGTCCTACACCCCTCCCTGGGATCCTACACCCCTCCCTGGGATCCTACACCCCTCCCTGGGGTCCTACACCCCTCCCTGGGGTCCTCCCTGGGGTCCTACACCCCTCCCTGGGGTCCTCCCTGTGGTCCTACACCCCTCCCTGGGATCCTACACCCCTCCCCGTGGTCCTACACCCCTCCCCGTGGTCCTACACCCCTCCCTGTGGTCCTACACCCCCCCCTGTGGTCCTACACCCCTCCCCGTGGTCCTACACCCCTCCCCGTGGTCCTACCCCCCCCCTGTGGTCCTACACCCCTCCCTGGGATCCTACACCCCTCCCCGTGGTCCTACACCCCTCCCTGGGGTCCTACACCCCTCCCTGGGGTCCTACACCCCTCCCCGTGGTCCTACACCCCTCCCTGTGGTCCTACACCCCCCCTGTGGTCCTACACCCCTCCCTGGGGTCCTACACCCCTCCCCGTGGTCCTACACCCCTCCCCGTGGTCCTACACCCCTCCCTGTGGTCCTACACCCCCCCCTGTGGTCCTACACCCCTCCCTGGGATCCTACACCCCTCCCTGTGGTCCTACACCCCTCCCTGGGATCTTACACCCCTCCCTGGGATCCTACACCCCTCCCTGGGGTCCTACACCCCTCCCTGGGGTCCTCCCTGGGGTCCTACACCCCTCCCTGGGGTCCTCCCTGTGGTCCTACACCCCTCCCTGGGATCCTACACCCCTCCCTGTGGTCCTACACCCCTCCCCGTGGTCCTACACCCCTCCCCGTGGTCCTACACCCCTCCCTGCGGTCCTACACCCCCCCCCTGTGGTCCTACACCCCTCCCCGTGGTCCTACACCCCTCCCCGTGGTCCTACCCCCCCTGTGGTCCTACACCCCTCCCTGGGATCCTACACCCCTCCCCGTGGTCCTACACCCCTCCCTGGGGTCCTACACCCCTCCCTGGGGTCCTACACCCCTCCCCGTGGTCCTACACCCCTCCCTGTGGTCCTACACCCCCCCTGTGGTCCTACACCCCTCCCTGGGGTCCTACACCCCTCCCCGTGGTCCTACACCCCTCCCCGTGGTCCTACACCCCTCCCTGTGGTCCTACACCCCCCCCCTGTGGTCCTACACCCCTCCCTGGGATCCTACACCCCTCCCTGTGGTCCTACACCCCTCCCTGGGATCTTACACCCCTCCCTGGGATCCTACACCCCTCCCTGGGGTCCTACACCCCTCCCTGGGGTCCTCCCTGGGGTCCTACACCCCTCCCTGGGGTCCTCCCTGTGGTCCTACACCCCTCCCTGGGATCCTACACCCCTCCCTGTGGTCCTACACCCCTCCCTGTGGTCCTACACCCCCCCTGTGGTCCTACACCCCTCCCTGGGATCCTACACCCCTCCCTGTGGTCCTACACCCCTCCCTGGGATCCTACACCCCTCCCTGGGGTCCTACACCCCTCCCTGTGGTCCTACACCCCTCCCTGTGGTCCTACACCCCTCCCTGGGATCCTACACCCCTCCCTGGGATCCTACACCCCTCCCTGTGGTCCTACACCCCTCCCCGTGGTCCTACACCCCTCCCCGTGGTCCTACACCCCTCCCTGGGGTCCTACACCCCTCCCTGGGGTCCTCCCTGTGGTCCTACACCCCTCCCTGGGATCCTACACCCCTCTCTGGGGTCCTACACCCCTCCCTGTGGTCCTACACCCCCCCCTGTGGTCCTACACCCCTCCCTGGGATCCTACACCCCTCCCTGTGGTCCTACACCCCTCCCTGGGGTCCTACACCCCTCCCTGTGGTCCTACACCCCTCCCTGGGGTCCTACACTCCTCCCTGTGGTCCTAGACCCCTCCCTGTGGTCCTACACCCCTCCCTGGGATCCTACACCCCTCCCTGGGATCCTACACCCCTCCTTGGGGTCCTAAACCCCTCCCTGGGGTCCTCCCTGGGGTCCTACACCCCTCCCTGTGGTCCTACACCCCCCCCTGTGGTCCTACACCCCTCCCTGGGATCCTACACCCCTCCCTGTGGTCCTACACCCCTCCCTGTGGTCCTACACCCTCCCCTGTGGTCCTACACCCCTCCCTGGGATCCTACACCCCTCCCTGGGGTCCTACACCCCTCCCTGTGGTCCTACACCCCTCCCCGTGGTCCTACACCCCTCCCTGTGGTCCTACACCCCCCACTGTGGTCCTACACCCCTCCCTGGGATCCTACACCCCTCCCTGTGGTCCTACACCCCTCCCTGGGATCCTACACCCCTCCCTGGGATCCTACACCCCTCCCTGGGGTCCTACACCCCTCCCTGGGGTCCTCCCTGGGGTCCTACACCCCTCCCTGGGGTCCTCCCTGTGGTCCTACACCCCTCCCTGGGATCCTACACCCCTCCCTGGGGTCCTACACCCCTCCCTGTGGTCCTACACCCCTCCCTGGGATCCTACACCCCTCCCTGTGGTCCTACACCCCTCCCTGGGGTCCTACACCCCTCCCTGTGGTCCTACACCCCTCCCTGTGGTCCTACACCCCCCCCTGTGTTCCTACACCCCTCCCTGGGATCCTACACCCCTCCCTGTGGTCCTACACCCCTCCCTGGGAATTCTACACCCCTCCCTGGGGTCCTACACCCCTCCCTGTGGTCCTACACCCCCCCCCTGTGGTCCTACACCCCTCCCTGGGATCCTACACCCCTCCCTGTGGTCCTACACCCCTCCCTGTGGTCCTACACCCCCCCTGTGGTCCTACACCCCTCCCTGGGATCCTACACCCCTCCCTGGGGTCCTACACCCCTCCCTGTGGTCCTACACCCCCCCTGTGGTCCTACACCCCTCCCTGTGGTCCTACACCCCTCCCTGGGATCCTACACCCCTCCCTGGGATCCTACACCCCTCCCTGTGGTCCTACACCCCTCCCCGTGGTCCTACACCCCTCCCCGTGGTCCTACACCCCTCCCCGTGGTCCTACACCCCCCCTGTGGTCCTACACCCCTCCCTGGGATCTTACACCCCTCCCTGGGATCCTACACCCCTCCCTGGGGTCCTACACCCCTCCCTGGGGTCCTCCCTGGGGTCCTACACCCCTCCCTGGGGTCCTCCCTGTGGTCCTACACCCCTCCCTGGGATCCTACACCCCTCCCTGTGGTCCTACACCCCTCCCTGTGGTCCTACACCCTCCCCTGTGGTCCTACACCCCTCCCTGGGATCCTACACCCCTCCCTGGGGTCCTACACCCCTCCCTGTGGTCCTACACCCCTCCCCGTGGTCCTACACCCCTCCCTGTGGTCCTACACCCCCCACTGTGGTCCTACACCCCTCCCTGGGATCCTACACCCCTCCCTGTGGTCCTACACCCCTCCCTGGGATCCTACACCCCTCCCTGGGATCCTACACCCCTCCCTGGGGTCCTACACCCCTCCCTGGGGTCCTCCCTGGGGTCCTACACCCCTCCCTGGGGTCCTCCCTGTGGTCCTACACCCCTCCCTGGGATCCTACACCCCTCCCTGGGGTCCTACACCCCTCCCTGTGGTCCTACACCCCTCCCTGGGATCCTACACCCCTCCCTGTGGTCCTACACCCCTCCCTGGGGTCCTACACCCCTCCCTGGGGTCCTACCCCCCTCCCTGTGGTCCTACACCCCTCCCTGGGGTCCTACACTCCTCCCTGTGGTCCTACACCCCTCCCTGTGGTCCTACACCCCTCCCTGGGATCCTACACCCCTCCCTGGGGTCCTACACCCCTCCCTGTGGTCCTACACCCCTCCCTGTGGTCCTACACCCCCCCCTGTGTTCCTACACCCCTCCCTGGGATCCTACACCCCTCCCTGTGGTCCTACACCCCTCCCTGGGAATTCTACACCCCTCCCTGGGGTCCTACACCCCTCCCTGTGGTCCTACACCCCCCCCTGTGGTCCTACACCCCTCCCTGGGATCCTACACCCCTCCCTGTGGTCCTACACCCCTCCCCGTGGTCCTACACCCCCCCTGTGGTCCTACACCCCTCCCTGGGATCTTACACCCCTCCCTGGGATCCTACACCCCTCCCTGGGGTCCTACACCCCTCCCTGGGGTCCTCCCTGGGGTCCTACACCCCTCCCTGGGGTCCTCCCTGTGGTCCTACACCCCTCCCTGGGGTCCTACACCCCTCCCTGTGGTCCTACACCCCCCCCTGTGGTCCTACACCCCTCCCTGGGATCCTACACCCCTCCCTGTGGTCCTACACCCCTCCCTGTGGTCCTACACCCTCCCCTGTGGTCCTACACCCCTCCCTGGGATCCTACACCCCTCCCTGGGGTCCTACACCCCTCCCTGTGGTCCTACACCCCTCCCCGTGGTCCTACACCCCTCCCCGTGGTCCTACACCCCTCCCTGTGGTCCTACACCCCCCACTGTGGTCCTACACCCCTCCCTGGGATCCTACACCCCTCCCTGGGATCCTACACCCCTCCCTGGGGTCCTACACCCCTCCCTGGGGTCCTCCCTGGGGTCCTACACCCCTCCCTGGGGTCCTCCCTGTGGTCCTACACCCCTCCCTGGGATCCTACACCCCTCCCTGGGGTCCTACACCCCTCCCTGTGGTCCTACACCCCTCCCTGGGATCCTACACCCCTCCCTGTGGTCCTACACCCCTCCCTGGGGTCCTACACCCCTCCCTGGGGTCCTACACCCCTCCCTGTGGACCTACACCCCTCCCTGGGGTCCTACACTCCTCCCTGTGGTCCTACACCCCTCCCTGTGGTCCTACACCCCTCCCTGGGATCCTACACCCCTCCCTGGGGTCCTACACCCCTCCCTGTGGTCCTACACCCCCCCCTGTGTTCCTACACCCCTCCCTGGGATCCTACACCCCTCCCTGTGGTCCTACACCCCTCCCTGGGAATTCTACACCCCTCCCTGGGGTCCTACACCCCTCCCTGTGGTCCTACACCCCCCCTGTGGTCCTACACCCCTCCCTGGGATCCTACACCCCTCCCTGTGGTCCTACACCCCTCCCTGTGGTCCTACACCCCCCCTGTGGTCCTACACCCCTCCCTGGGATCCTACACCCCTCCCTGGGGTCCTACACCCCTCCCTGTGGTCCTACACCCCCCCTGTGGTCCTACACCCCTCCCTGTGGTCCTACACCCCTCCCTGGGATCCTACACCCCTCCCTGTGGTCCTACACCCCTCCCCGTGGTCCTACACCCCTCCCCGTGGTCCTACACCCCTCCCCGTGGTCCTACACCCCCCCTGTGGTCCTACACCCCTCCCTGGGATCTTACACCCCTCCCTGGGATCCTACACCCCTCCCTGGGGTCCTACACCCCTCCCTGGGGTCCTCCCTGGGGTCCTACACCCCTCCCTGGGGTCCTCCCTGTGGTCCTACACCCCTCCCTGTGGTCCTACACCCCTCCCTGGGATCCTACACCCCTCCCTGGGGTCCTACACCCCCCCCTGTGGTCCTACACCCCTCCCTGGGATCCTACACCCCTCCCTGGGGTCCTACACCCCTCCCTGTGGTCCTACACCCCCCCCCTGTGGTCCTACACCCCTCCCTGGGATCCTACACCCCTCCCTGGGGTCCTACACCCCTCCCTGTGGTCCTACACCCCCCCCTGTGGTCCTACACCCCTCCCTGGGATCCTACACCCCTCCCTGTGGTCCTACACCCCTCCCTGGGGTAAACATTCCTCTGCCCCATCTTTACAACACTTCCACAAATGCCGTTTTTCTCTTAGACTGATGATGCAGATAATATACAAATATCGTGATATCACCATTATGCAGATAAAATACATCACTGAAATATAATCATATATTTATATTTTATTACACTTCCTAACCAGGATTCATTAACTGTGAATGACAATGTTAAAGAACAGTCCTTTTTTGCATAATATGTGTCCTTTAAATGAAGCCTCGCTGCCTCGAGCGATGAAACTCTTGATATTTAGTCTCTATATGTTCTTAGGAGGCATAAAGCGAGACTCTGGACCACTTTAGCCCTGCTGCCTGCTGGGAAGAATAGCCAATTACGATGCTATCTTTGTTAGCGCTAAGCCTCTCAGCACATATGAGTCCGGTGCGCGCCAGTGTCCTTCAAAGCCTGTTATTACCATTTAAAAAGCACTGTGCGTGACCACGTGCAGCCTACGGATACAATTCACCAGAAGTATGTGAGTTTGTGGCGGGGCAAATGTCACACTATTTGGCGTTGGCTTCTATTGGTCTCTATTAGCCTAATGTGCGGCGCAGACTCCTCCTGGCCTCCTCCTGGTCTCCTCCTGGCCTCCTCCTGGTCTCCTCCTGGTCTCCTCCTGGTCTCCTCCTGGCCTCCTGGTCTCCTCCTGGCCTCCTCCTGGCCTCCTCCTGGCTTCCTCCTGGCCTCCTGGTCTCCTCCTGGCCTCCTCCTGGCCTCCTCCTGGCCTCCTCCTGGCCTCCTCCTGGTCTCCTCCTGGCCTCCTCCTGGTCTCCTCCTGGTCTCCTCCTGGCCTCCTCCTGGTCTCCTCCTGGTCTCCTCCTGGTCTCCTCCTGGTCTCCTCCTGGCCTCCTCCTGGCCTCCTCCTGGCCTCCTCCTGGCCTCCTCTGGTCTCCTCCTGGCCTCCTCCTGGTCTCCTCCTGGTCTCCTCCTGGCCTCCTCCTGGTCTCCTCCTGGTCTCCTCCTGGCCTCCTCCTGGCCTCCTCCTGGTCTCCTCCTGGCCTCCTCCTGGTCTCCTCCTGGCCTCCTCCTGGTCTCCTCCTGGCCTCCTCCTGGCCTCCTCCTGGTCTCCTCCTGGCCTCCTCCTGGCCTCCTCCTGGTCTCCTCCTGGCCTCCTCCTGGTCTCCTCCTGGCCTCCTCCTGGTCTCCTCCTGGTCTCCTCCTGGCCTCCTCCTGGTCTCCTCCTGGTCTCCTCCTGGCCTCCTCCTGGCCTCCTCCTGGCCTCCTCCTGGCTTCCTCCTGGCCTCCTGGTCTCCTCCTGGCCTCCTCCTGGCCTCCTCCTGGCCTCCTCCTGGCCTCCTCCTGGTCTCCTCCTGGCCTCCTCCTGGTCTCCTCCTGGTCTCCTCCTGGCCTCCTCCTGGTCTCCTCCTGGTCTCCTCCTGGTCTCCTCCTGGCCTCCTCCTGGTCTCCTCCTGGCCTCCTCCTGGCCTCCTCCTGGCCTCCTCCTGGTCTCCTCCTGGCCTCCTCCTGGTCTCCTCCTGGCCTCCTCCTGGCCTCCTCCTGGCCTCCTCCTGGTCTCCTCATGGCCTCCTCCTGGCCTCCTCCTGGTCTCCTCCTGGCCTCCTCCTGGCCTCCTCCTGGTCTCCTCCTGGCCTCCTCCTGGTCTCCTCCTGGTCTCCTCCTGGTCTCCTCCTGGTCTCCTCCTGGCCTCCTCCTGGTCTCCTCCTGGCCTCCTCCTGGCCTCCTCCTGGCCTCCTCCTGGCCTCCTCCTGGTCTCCTCCTGGTCTCCTCCTGGCCTCCTCCTGGCCTCCTCCTGGTCTCCTCCTGGCCTCCTCCTGGCCTCCTCCTGGCCTCCTCCTGGTCTCCTCCTGGCCTCCTCCTGGTCTCCTCCTGGCCTCCTCCTGGTCTCCTCCTGGCCTCCTCCTGGCCTCCTCCTGGCCTCCTCCTGGTCTCCTCATGGCCTCCTCCTGGCCTCCTCCTGGTCTCCTCCTGGCCTCCTCCTGGCCTCCTCCTGGTCTCCTCCTGGCCTCCTCCTGGTCTCCTCCTGGTCTCCTCCTGGTCTCCTCCTGGTCTCCTCCTGGCCTCCTCCTGGTCTCCTCCTGGCCTCCTCCTGGCCTCCTCCTGGCCTCCTCCTGGTCTCCTCCTGGTCTCCTCCTGGTCTCCTCCTGGCCTCCTCCTGGCCTCCTCCTGGTCTCCTCCTGGCCTCCTCCTGGCCTCCTCCTGGTCTCCTCCTGGTCTCCTCCTGGTCTCCTCCTGGCCTCCTCCTGGCCTCCTCCTGGTCTCCTCCTGGCCTCCTCCTGGCCTCCTCCTGGCCTCCTCCTGGTCTCCTCCTGGCCTCCTCCTGGTCTCCTCCTGGCCTCCTCCTGGTCTCCTCCTGGCCTCCTCCTGTTCTCCTCCTGGTCTCCTCCTGGTCTCCTCCTGGCCTCCTCCTGGTCTCCTCCTGGTCTCCTCCTGGCCTCCTCCTGGCCTCCTCCTGGCCTCCTCCTGGTCTCCTCCTGGCCTCCTCCTGGCCTCCTCCTGGCCTCCTCCTGGCCTCCTGCACATTTCCTATTGCATTTTTATTAAAACTCAAAAGCAACTGTAATGATTTGCCTCTGGGCGGCTTTAAAAATCAATTTGCTAAGCGGTACCAACTTAGCCACCTTAATTGTCTCCTCGGACGACATTTGCCATACCAAGGTGAGCCTCAATGCATTGTGGGTAAATATCCATGAAATGTAGGCTATTTTGAAGACATTTTCTTACAGAAGAAAAAAGGTGTTTCTTCTGATCTTTGAGTTTGGAATGAAGTTGTATATTTGGACGTTTGAACACGATGAGTCTCATGAGGCGCGACAGGATCGTTCATTATAGAATGACATTTATGGATCATAATAATAATAATCTTCTGCTGGATCATGAATATGGAGAAGACTATCAAAGAGGAAGCATCCAGCCGCCAAGATGGACCTGTGTCTACATCAGAGCAGATCTGTGCCAAAGTACACACCCCGGGGCCACACGGGGCCACACGGGGCCAGATGGGGTAAGATGGGGTAAGATGGGGCCACACGGGCAACAGGGAGCCACACGGAGCCACATGGGGCCACATGAGGCCACACGGGGCCACACGGGGCCAGATGGGGCAACAGGGAGCCACATGAGGCCACACGGAGCCACATGGGGCCACATAAGGCCACACGGGGCCACACGGGGCCACACGGGGCCACACGGGGCCAGATGGGGCAACAGGGAGCCACATGAGGCCACACGGAGCCACATGGGGCCACATAAGGCCACACGGGGCCACACGGGGCCACACGGGGCCACACGGGGCCAGATGGGGCAACAGGGAGCCACATGAGGCCACACGGGGCAGCATGGGTCCAAATGGGGCCACACAGGGCCACATGGGGCCAAATGGGGCCACATGGGGCCACACGGGGCCACACGGGGCCACAAGGGGCCAGATGGGGCAACAGGGAGCCACATGAGGCCACACGGGGCCAGATGGGGTAACATGGGGCCACACGGGCAACAGGGAGCAACACGGAGCCACATGGGGCCACATGAGGCCACACGGGGCAGCATGGGGCCAAATGGGGCCACACAGGGCCACATGGGGCCAAATGGGGCCACATGGGGCCACACGGGGCCACACGGGGCCACAAGGGGCCAGATGGGGTAACAGGGAGCCACATGAGGCCACAAGGGGCAGCATGGGGCCAAATGGGGCCACACAGGGCCACATGGGGCCACATGAGGCCACAAGGGGCCACATGGGGCCAGATGGGGCCAGATGGGGCAACAGGGAGCCACATGAGGCCACACGGGGCCAGATGGGGTAACATGGGGCCACACGGGAAACAGGGAGCCACACGGAGCCACATGGGGCCACATGGGGCCACACGGGGCCACACGGGGCCACAAGGGGCCAGATGGGGTAACAGGGAGCCACATGAGGCCACACGGGGCAGCATGGGGCCAAATGGGGCCACACAGGGCCACATGGGGCCACAAGAGGCCACAAGGGGCCACATGGGGCCAGATGGGGCCAGATGGGGCAACAGGGAGCCACATGAGGCCACACGGAGCCACATGGGGCCACATGAGGCCACACGGGGCAGCATGGGGCCAAATGGGGCCACAAAGGGCCACATGGGGCCAAATGGGGCCAGATGGGGCAACAGGGGCCACAAGGGGCCAGATGGGGCAACAGGGAGCCACATGAGGCCACACGGGGCAGCATGGGGCCAAATGGGGCCACACAGGGCCACATGGGGCCACATGAGGCCACAAGGGGCCACATGGGGCCACAAGGGCAACAAGGAGCCACACGGAGCCACATGGGGCGCCGCCGCTCTCCTCTCTCCTCCCTCCTCCTCCTCCCTCCCCCCTCCTCCTCCTCTCTCCTCCTCCCTCCTCTCTCCTCCTCCTCCTCCCTCCTCCCTCCCCCCTCCTCCTCCTCTCTCCTCCCTCCCCCTCCTCCCTCCTCCTCCCTCCTCTCTCCTCCCTCCTCCTCCCTCCTCCTCTCTCCTCTCTCCTCCCTCCTCCTCCCTCCTCCTCTCTCCTCCCTACTCCTCCTCCTCTCTCCTCCCTCCTCCTCCCTCCTCTCTCCTCTCTCTTCCTCCCCCTCCTCCCTCCTCCTCGTCCCCCTCCTCCCTCTCTCCTCCCTCCTCCTCCCCTCCCTCCTCCTCCTCCTCTCTCCTCCCTCCTCTTCCTCTCTCCTCCCTCCTCCTCTCTCCTCTCTCCTCCCTCCTCCTCCCTCCTCCTCTCTCCTCCCTCCTCCTCTCTCCTCCCTCCCCCTCCTCCCTCCTCCTCCCTCCTCTCTCCTCCCTCCTCCTCCCTCCTCTCCTCCCTCCTCCTCCTCTCTCTTCCTCCGCCTCCTCCCTCCTCCTCTCTCCTCCCTCCTCCTCCTCCCTCCCCCCTCCTCCTCCTCTCTCCTCCCTCCCCCCTCCTCTCTCCTCCTCCCTCCTCTCTCCTCCTCCTCCTCCCCCTCCTCCCGCCTCCTTGTCCTCCCTCCTCTTCTCTCCTCCCCCCCTCCTCCCTCCCCCCTCCTCCCTCCCCCCCTCCCCCTCCTCTCTCCTCCCTCCCCCCTCCTCCTCACTCCTCTCTCCTCCTCCTCCCTCCTCCTCCTCCTCTCTCCTCCTCCTCCTCCCCCTCCTCCTCGTCCTCCCTCCTCCTCTCTCCTCCTCCTCTCTCCTCCCTCCTCCTCCTCCTCCCTCCCCCCCTCCTCCTCTCTCCTCCCTCCCCCTCCTCTCTCCTCCTCCTCCTCCTCTCTCCTCCCTCCTCCTCCTCCCTCCCCCCTCCTCCTCTCTCCTCCCTCCCCCCTCCTCCTCCCTCCTCTCTCCTCCTCCTCCACTCTCCTCACTCCTCCTCCTCCCTCCTCCTCTCTCCTCCTCTCTCCTCCCTCCTCCTTCTCCTCCCTCCTCCTCCTCCCTCCTCTCTCCTCCCCCCCCCTCCTCCTCGTCCTCCCTCCTCCTCCTCCTCTCTCCTCCCCCCTCCTCCTCCTCCTCCTCCTCCTCCTCCTCCCTCCCCCCTCCTCCTCGTCCTCCCTCCTCCTCCCCTCCTCCTCCTCCTCCCCTCCCTCCTCCTATCTCCTCCCTCCTCCTCCTCCCTCCCCCCTCCTCCCTCCTCCTCCTCCTCCCTCCTCCTCCCTCATCTCTCCTCCCTCCCTCCTCTCTCCTCCCTCCTCCTCCCTCCTCTCTCCTCCTCCTCCTCCTCCTCCCCTCCTCCCTCCTCCTCCCTCCTCTCCTCCCTCCTCCCTCCGCCTCCTCCCTCCTCCTCTCTCCTCCCTCCCTCCTCCTCCCTCCTCTCTCCTCCCTCCTCCACTCCTGCATCCTCCTCCTCTCTCCTCCCTCCGCCTCCTCCCTCCTCCTCCCTCCGCCTCCTCCCTCCTCCTCCTCCCTCCCTCCTCCTCCTCTCTCCTCCCTCCCCCTCCTCCCTCCTCCTCTCTCCTCCTCCTCCTCCCTCCTCTCTCCTCCCTCCTCCTCCTCCCTCCTCCTCCTCCTCGCTCCTCCTCCCTCCTCCCTCTCTCCTCCTCCTCCCCCTCCCTCCTCCTCTCTCCTCTCTCCTCTCTCCTCCTCCTCCCTCCTCCTCTCTCCTCTCTCCTCCATCCTCCTCCCTCCTCTCTCCTCCCTCCTCCTCCTCCTCGCTCCTCCTCCCTCCTCCCTCTGTCCTCCCTCCTCTCTCCTCCCTCCTCCTCCCTCCTCTCTCCTCCCTCCTCCTCCCTCCTCTCCTCCCTCCTCCTCCTCTCTCCTCCCTCCGCCCCCTCCCTCCTCCTCTCCCCCTCCTCTCCTCCCTCCTCCTCCTCTCTCCTCTCTCCTCTCTCCTCCATCCTCCTCCCTCCTCTCTCCTCCCTCCTCCTCCTCCTCGCTCCTCCTCTCTCCTCCTCCTCCTCCCTCCTCTCTCCTCCCTCCTCCTCCCTCCTCTCTCCTCCCTCCTCCTCCCTCCTCTCCTCCCTCCTTCTCCTCTCTCCTCCCTCCGCCTCCTCCCTCCTCCTCCCTCCTCTCTCCTCCCTCCCTCCTCCTCCTCCCTCCTCCTCTCTCCTCTCTCCTCCCTCCTCCTCTCTCCTCCCTCCTCCTCCTCCTCGCTCCTCCTCCTCCTCCCTCCTCCCTCCTCCCTCCTCCTCCCTCCTCTCTCCTCCCTCCTCCTCTCCTCCCTCCTCCTCCTCTCTCCTCCCTCCGCCTCCTCCCTCCTCCTCTCTCCTCCCTCCTCCCTCCCTCCTCCTCCCTCCTCTCTCCTCCCTCCTCCTCTCCTGCATCCTCCTCCTCTCTCCTCCCTCCGCCTCCTCCCTCCTCCTCTCTCCTCCCTCCTCCTATCTCCTCTCTCCTCCCTCCTCCTCCTCCCTCCCTCCTCCTCTCTCCTCCCTCCTCCTCTCTCCTCCCCCCTCCTCCTCCTTTCTCCTCCACCTCCTCCCTCCCCCTCATCCTCGTCCTCCCTCCTCCTCTCTCCTCCCTCCTCCTCCTATCCCCTCCCCCCTCCTCCTCTCTCCTCCCTCCCCCTCCTCTCTCCTCCTCCTCCTCCTCCTCCTCTCTCCTCCCTCCTCCTCCTCCCTCCCCCCTCCTCCTCTCTCCTCCCTCCCCCCTCCTCCTCCCTCCTCTCTCCTCCTCCTCCACTCTCCTCACTCCTCCTCCCTCCTCCTCTCTCCTCCCTCCTCCTCCTCCCTCCTCCTCCTCCCTCCTCTTCTCTCCTCCCCCTCCTCCTCTCTCCTCCTCCTCTCTCCTCCCTCCTCGTCCTCCTCCTCTCTCCTCCCTCCTCCTCTCTCCTCCCTCCTTCTTCTCCTCCCTCTCCCTCCTCTCTCCTCCCTCCCCCTCCTCCTCGTCCTCCCTCCTCCTCCTCCTCTCTCCTCCCCCCTCCTCCTCCTCCTCTCTCCTCCTCCTCCTCTCTCCTCCTCCTCCTCTCTCCTCCCTCCCCCTCCTCCTCGTCCTCCCTCCTCCTCCTCCTCTCTCCTCCCCCCTCCTCCTCGTCCTCCCTCCTCCTCCTCCTCCTCTCTCCTCCTCCCCCTCCTCCCTCCTCCCTCCCTCCCCCTCCTCCCTCCCCCTCCTCCCTCCTCCTCCTCCTCCTCCCTCCCTCCTCCTCCTCCCTCCTCCTCTCTCCTCTCTCCTCCCTCCTCCTCCCTCCTCTCTCCTCTCTCCTCCCTCCTCCTCCCTCCTCTCTCCTCCTCCTCCTCGCTCCTCCTCCCTCCTCCCTCCTCCTCCCTCCTCTCCTCCCTCCTCCTCCTCTCTCCTCCCTCCGCCTCCTCCCTCCTCCTCTCTCCTCCCTCCCTCCTCCTCCCTCCTCTCTCCTCCCTCCTCCACTCCTGCATCCTCCTCCTCTCTCCTCCCTCCGCCTCCTCCCTCCTCCTCTCTCCTCCCTCCTCCTATCTCCTCCCTCCTCCCTCCTCCTCCTCCCTCCCCCTCCTCCCTCCCCCTCCTCCCTCCTCCTCCTCCTCCTCCCTCCTCTCTCCTCCCTCCTCCTCCTCCTCCCTCCTCCTCTCTCCTCTCTCCTCCCTCCACCTCCTCCCTCCTCTCTCCTCTCTCCTCCCTCCTCCTCCCTCCTCTCTCCTCCTCCTCCTCGCTCCTCCTCCCTCCTCCTCCCTCCTCTCCTCCCTCCGCCTCCTCCCTCCTCCTCTCTCCTCCCTCCCTCCCTCCTCCTCCCTCCTCTCTTCTCCCTCCTCCACTCCTGCATCCTCCTCCTCTCTCCTCCCTCCGCCTCCTCCCTCCTCCTCCCTCCTCCTATCTCCTCCCTCCTCCTCCTCCCTCCCTCCTCCTCCTCTCTCCTCCCTCCTCCTCTCTCCTCCCTCCCCCTCCTCCCTCCTCCTCTCTCCTCCTCCCTCCTCTCTCCTCCCTCCTCCCTCCTCTCTCCTCCCTCCTCCTCCTCCTCCCCCTCCCTCCTCCTCCTCCTCCCTCCTCCTCTCTCCTCTCTCCTCCCTCCTCCTCTCTCCTCCCTCCTCCTCCTCCTCGCTCCTCCCTCTCTCCTCCCTCCTCCCTCCTCCCTCCTCCTCCCTCCTCTCTCCTCCCTCCTCCTCTCCTCCCTCCTCCTCCTCTCTCCTCCCTCCGCCTCCTCCCTCCTCCTCTCTCCTCCCTCCTCCCTCCCTCCTCCTCCCTCCTCTCTCCTCCCTCCTCCTCTCCTGCATCCTCCTCCTCTCTCCTCCCTCCGCCTCCTCCCTCCTCCTCTCTCCTCCCTCCTCCTATCTCCTCTCTCCTCCCTCCTCCTCCTCCCTCCCTCCTCCTCTCTCCTCCCTCCTCCTCTCTCCTCCCCCCTCCTCCTCCTTTCTCCTCCTCCTCCTCCCTCCCCCTCATCCTCGTCCTCCCTCCTCCTCCTCCTCTCTCCTCCCTCCTCCTCCTATCTCCTCCCCCCTCCTCCTCTCTCCTCCCTCCCCCTCCTCTCTCCTCCTCCTCCTCCTCTCTCCTCCCTCCTCCTCCTCCCTCCCCCCTCCTCCTCTCTCCTCCCTCCTCCTCCCTCCTCCTCCTCCCTCCTCTTCTCTCCTCCCCCTCCTCCTCTCTCCTCCTCCTCTCTCCTCCCTCCTCGTCCTCCTCCTCTCTCCTCCCTCCTCCTCTCTCCTCCCTCCTCCTTCTCCTCCCTCTCCCTCCTCTCTCCTCCCTCCTCCTCCTCCTCTCTCCTCCCCCCTCCTCCTCCTCCTCTCTCCTCCTCCTCCTCTCTCCTCCCTCCCCTCCTCCTCGTCCTCCCTCCTCCTCCTCCTCTCTCCTCCTCCCCCTCCTCCCTCCTCCTCCCTCCCCCTCCTCCCTCCCCCTCCTCCCTCCTCCTCCTCCTCCTCCCTCCCTCCTCCTCCTCCCTCCTCCTCTCTCCTCTCTCCTCCCTCCTCCTCCCTCCTCTCTCCTCCCTCCTCCCTCCCTCCTCTCTCCTCCTCCTCCTCGCTCCTCCTCCCTCCTCCCTCCTCCTCCCTCCTCTCCTCCCTCCTCCTCCTCTCTCCTCCCTCCGCCTCCTCCCTCCTCCTCTCTCCTCCCTCCCTCCTCCTCCCTCCTCTCTCCTCCCTCTTCCACTCCTGCATCCTCCTCCTCTCTCCTCCCTCCGCCTCCTCCCTCCTCCTCTCTCCTCCCTCCTCCTATCTCCTCCCTCCTCCCTCCCCCTCCTCCCTCCCCCTCCTCCCTCCTCCTCCTCCTCCTCCTCCCTCCTCTCTCCTCCCTCCTCCTCCTCCTCCCTCCTCCTCTCTCCTCTCTCCTCCCTCCTCCTCCCTCCTCTCTCCTCTCTCCTCCCTCCTCCTCCCTCCTCTCTCCTCCTCCTCCTCGCTCCTCCTCCCTCCTCCTCCCTCCTCTCCTCCCTCCTCCCTCCGCCTCCTCCCTCCTCCTCTCTCCTCCCTCCCTCCTCCTCCCTCCTCTCTCCTCCCTCCTCCACTCCTGCATCCTCCTCCTCTCTCCTCCCTCCGCCTCCTCCCTCCTCCTCCCTCCTCCTATCTCCTCCCTCCTCCTCCTCCCTCCCTCCTCCTCCTCTCTCCTCCCTCCTCCTCTCTCCTCCCTCCCCCTCCTCCCTCCTCCTCTCTCCTCCTCCCTCCTCTCTCCTCCTCCTCCTCCTCCCCCTCCCTCCTCCTCTCTCCTCTCTCCTCCTCTCTCCTCTCTCCTCCTTCCTCCTCTCCTCCCTCCTCCTCCTCCCTCCTCTCTCCTCTCTCCCCCTCCCCCTCCTCCTCCCTCCTCCTCCTCCTCCCTCCTCCTCCCTCCTCTCTCCTCCCTCCCTCCTCCTCCTCCCTCCTCCTCTCTCCTCTCTCCTCCATCCTCCTCCCTCCTCTCTCCTCCCTCCTCCTCCTCCTCGCTCCTCCTCCCTCCTCCCTCTCTCCTCCCTCTTCCTCCCTCCTCTCTCCTCCCTCCTCCTCCCTCCTCTCTCCTCCCTCCTCCTCCCTCCTCTCCTCCCTCCTCCTCCTCTCTCCTCCCTCCGCCTCCTCCCTCCTCCTCTCCCCTCCTCTCCTCCCTCCTCCTCCTCTCTCCTCTCTCCTCTCTCCTCCATCCTCCTCCCTCCTCTCTCCTCCCTCCTCCTCCTCCTCGCTCCTCCTCCCTCCTCCCTCTCTCCTCCCTCCTCCTCCCTCCTCTCGCCTCCCTCCTCCTCCCTCCTCTCTCCTCCCTCCGCCTCCCTCCTCTCCTTCCTCCTCCCTCCTCTCTCCTCCCTCCCTCCTCCTCCTCCCTCCTCCTCTCTCCTCTCTCCTCCCTCCTCCTCTCTCCTCCCTCCTCCTCCTCCTCGCTCCTCCCTCTCTCCTCCCTCCTCCTCCCTCCTCCCTCCTCCTCCCTCCTCTCTCCTCCTCTCCTCCCTCCTCCTCCTCTCTCCTCCCTCCGCCTCCTCCCTCCTCCTCTCTCCTCCCTCCTCCCTCCCTCCTCCTCCCTCCTCTCTCCTCCCTCCTCCTCTCCTGCATCCTCCTCCTCTCTCCTCCCTCCTCCTATCTCCTCTCTCCTCCCTCCTCCTCCTCCCTCCCTCCTCCTCTCTCCTCCCTCCTCCTCTCTCCTCCCTCCCCCTCCTCCCTCCTCCTCTCTCCTCCTCTCTCCTCCTCCTCCCTCCTCCCTCCTCTCTCCTCCTCCCTCCTCCTCCTCCTCTCTCCTCCCTCCTCCTCCTCCCTCCTCCTCCTCGCTCCCCCTCCTCCCTCCTCTCTCCTCCTCCCTCCTCCTCCTCCCTCCTCCTCCTCCCTCCCCCTCCTCTCTCCTCCTCCCTCCTCCTCCTCCCTCCTCCTCCCTCCCTCCTCCTCCTCCTCTCTCCTCCTCCTCCTCCCTCTTCTCTCCTCCCTCCTCCTCTCTCCTCCCTCCTCCTCCCTCCCTCCTCCTCCTCCTCTCTCCTCCCTCCTCCTCCTCTCTCCTCCTCCTCCTCCCTCTTCTCTCCTCCCTCCCTCCTCCTCTCTCCTCCCTCCTCCTCCTCCTCCCTCCTCTCTCCTCCCTCCTCCTCCCTCCCTCCTCCTCTCTCCTCGCTCCTCCTCCTAGATTTGGATTTTCCATCTAGCGGGTCACTAAGCACGGACAAAAATGTATGATTCACGTCAGAAAAACTGTTAAACTGAAGGTTTTGTGATTAGAATGTGCTTTGTCCTGTATAAAATATAAATAAACTCACTTTGATATGAGGTCAATTTGAAAATGTAAATAAACTCAAGCAAAGCTTGATTTCCTTCAAAAGCTGTGGTAAATGTAGTTTAATTTATCTAAGTCTCAAACGTGAGACATGTGACTTGTCCCTTTGGGAGTGGCCTACGTTGGATGTCTGGGACTCTTGAAGCGGTGACGACACAAAAAGACAAACTATAAACACATTTGAACTTCATTGATTTATTTAATCAAGAGAGACCATGAAACCCGAAAACACGGTCAAAACAATACAGAACATTTCAGCAGAAAAGTATTATTAGAAAACACTCAAATTGAAAAAAGGTTAAACCGTGTGTGTTAGAGTTAATTATGTGGAGTCGTTGGTTTCACTGCATCTTTCTTTCATATGAATGACATATGTTCATGTCTCTCAAGAGGCTCATGCTCGCCCTCTCACCCCCACCCAGCCCTCACCTGTCACCTTTGGGTGCTGTGAAGGTGTCG
>NW_027315723.1:53165742-53173242 GCF_026437365.1 Eucyclogobius newberryi
TTACAGGAATGTTTAATATGATTAATCTACAGATAGAAGCGACATATATCATAATATGATAATGTTAATAATAACAATGCGTCATGTTAATAATGACGGTGCGTCATGTTAATAATGACAGTGCGTCATGTTAATAATGACAGTGCGTCATGTTAATAATGACAGTGCGTCATGTTAATAATGACAGTGCGTCATGTTAATAATGACAGTGCGTCATGTTAATAATGATAATAATGACAGTGCGTCATGTTAATAATGATAATAATGACAGTGCGTCATGTTAATAATGACAGTGCGTCATGTTAATAATGACAGTGCGTCATGTTAATAATGACAGTGCGTCATGTTAATAATGATAATAATGACAGTGCGTCATGTTAATAATGATAATAATGACAGTGCGTCATGTTAATAATGACAGTGCGTCATGTTAATAATGATAATAATGACAGTGCGTCATGTTAATAATGATAATAATGACAGTGCGTCATGTTAATAATGACAGTGCGTCATGTTAATAATGATAATAATGACAGTGCGTCATGTTAATAATGACAGTGCGTCATGTTAATAATGACAGTGCGTCATGTTAATAATGATAATAATGACAGTGCGTCATGTTAATAATGACAGTGCGTCATGTTAATAATGACAGTGCGTCATGTTAATAATGACAGTGCGTCATGTTAATAATGATAATAATGACAGTGCGTCATGTTAATAATGATAATAATGACAGTGCGTCATGTTAATAATGTTAATAATGACAGTGCGTCATGTTAATAATGACAGTGCGTCATGTTAATAATGACAGTGCGTCATGTTAATAATGACAGTGCGTCATGTTAATAATGACAGTGCGTCATGTTAATAATGATAATAATGACAGTGCGTCATGTTAATAATGATAATAATGACAGTGCGTCATGTTAATAATGACAGTGCGTCATGTTATAATGACAGTGCGTCATGTTGTTCACACACGTCACAACGTTTAGCATCATAAACTCAATCCACCGCAATGTATGAAATGAGAAAATAGTGGTCAGAATGTTCAGTTTTGTTCATTAAAACAATTCTCTTTCCCGTTAGTTCTTTCCACTTTCAGTGAAACGGCTCCACCAGAGTCATAAATGTCCTTGAGGTGAGTCCAGCCCAATTTATCGCTGCAAAATCATGTCTCGTGGTTCTCACACAAGACTAGCATGTTGTACTCATGACTTGTGCAGTTGAAATTGAAGTATTGAAGACCAGACGCTCCTCCTTATGTTGGACTTGCACTTCCTCCTGCTCCACATGAGAAGACTCCATTGACATTAATTTATGTGAAGTTTCTGTCTCAGCTCAAAGTAAGACATAATTCAGTGCCTCGTGCGCCTCGTTGCCCTGGACACCGGCGCATGAATGAAAATATGTCTTCCACATGTTTTTTTTTCCCTCTTAAAAATTGAATTGCACTTGAATCTCGGAGAACGCAAACGGAGATAAAAAAGTGTGACTTATCTGGCGCTGCCACCGGTAAACAAGCCCCGTCCAGCGAGTGCGTATCAGAGACGGCTTCAGGGCCATCGCCGCGCTCAGCTTTATCTGCCCCGCACGACTGGCAAATATTACTCACATGAGCTTTATCCTTTAAACTCTGTTTTTCCACCCATAACTGATCCTCATGCCACAGCGTGGAGGCGGCTGCAAGCGGCTGCTGAAGCGGCTGCAAGCGGCTTTTGAATACTATTTGGGGGAAAAGAAGAGTTTGTGATTTGATTCTAGAAATGATAAAAGCAACTGTTTTTATTGAAGTGGTGAACTCCATCTGCACCTGCACCTGTATCTGCACCTGCACCTGCGTCTGCACCTGCGTCTGCACCTGCGTCTGCGCCTGCACCTGCGTCTGCACCTGCGTCTGCACCTGAACCTGCGTCAGGTAAAGTACTGGCCCACATGTAGATGATCAGGTAAAGTGGGCTCTGCCTGGTATTTAAAGGCGGTATGGACGATTTTTCGGCGATTTGAGAACGCAGGCGGAAGTGCGCATGCGCACTCCCCCGTGCACATGCCACTCCCCCGTGTGGACCTGTACAACACACACGTGCGTTTATTAGCGCAGCAGAGCGCATCACATCTCTCGTCTCCCGTAGATTTCTGTCCACTTCTGCGTCAGCTCGAACTGTCTTTCTCCGTCTTCTATTTGCCCCGTACACTGAGGGAACTATATGATATATGATAGATAGATTTATGATAGATCCATGCGCTTAGGCACGCGGAAACGTGGGGACGAGCCTGACGCGGCTGCAGGTGAGCGGTAGGTGCGTTTTATGATTGACACGTGGCAGGACAGATGATTTATCCACGCCACGAGGAAATATGATAACAAATTTGCTGAAAAAAATTGTCCATACCACCTTTAAGCCAAATGTGAAACATCTCTAAAGAGACAAACGTCACAAGACTCGTGGAATATATTTCTCCTTGAACCGGCACCTTAACGTGGTGGAGGGGTTTGAGCGCCCAAATGATCCCGGGAGCTATGTTGTCGGGGGCTTCAAGCCCCTGGTAGGGTCTCCCAAGGCAAACAGGTCCTAGGTGACGGGTCAGACAAAGATCGGTTCAGAAGCCCTTTATGATGAGCTCACAAACAAGGCCGATTACGTCGCCCGGATTGGCGTCACCAGGGCCCCATCCTGGAGCCAGGCCTGGGATGGGTGCTCGATGGCGAGCGCCTGGTAGCCGGGTCTTACCCCACGGGGCCCGGCCGGGCACAGCCCGAAGGAGCAACGTGGGGCCGCCCTCCCATGGGCCCAACACCCGCAGGAGGATCCATAAGGGGCCGGTGCAGAGAGATCTGGGCGGCAGTTGACGGCAGGGGCCTCGGCGACCAGATCTCCAGACACAGGGACTAACTCTGGGGACATGGAATGTCACCTCGCTGGGGGGGAAAGAGCCTGAGCTTGTGCGGGAGGTTGAGCGATACCGACTAGATATAGTCGGCCTCACCCCCACGCACAGTTTGGGCTCTGGAACGCATCTCCTCGAGAGGGGCTGGACTCTCCACTTCTCTGGTGTTGCCCGCGGGGAGAGGCGGGGCTGGTGTGGGCGGGGCTGGTGTGGGCTTGCTTATAGCCCCTCAGCTCAGCCGCCACGTGTTGGAGTTTACCCCAGTGAACTAGAGGGTCGCGTCCCTCCGCCTTCGGGTGGGGGACAGGTCTCTCACTGTTGTGGCGGCCTACGGGCCGAACAGCAGTGCAGAGTACCCGGACTTCTTGGAGTCCTTGGGAGGAGTACTGGACAGTGCACCGACCGGGGACTCCGTTGTTCTACTGGGGGACTTCAACGCCCACGTGGGCAATGACAGTGACACCTGGGGAGGGGTGATCGGGAAGAACGGCTTCCCCGATCTGAACCCGAGCGGTGTTCAGTTATTGGACTTCTGTGCTAGCCACGGATTGTCCATAACGAACACCATGTTCAAGCACAAGGGTGTCCATCAGTGCACATGGCACCAGGACACCCTAGGCCGGAGGTCAATGATCGACTTTGTTGTCGTGTCATCTGACCTCCGGCCGCGTGTCTTGGACACTCGGGTGAAGAGAGGGGCAGAGTTGTCAACCGATCACCACCTGGTGGTGAGTTGGATCCGCTGGCGGAGGAGGAAGCCGGACAGACTTCGCAGACCCAAGCGCATTGTGAGGGTCTGTTGGGAACGTCTAGTGGAGCCCTCTGTCAGTAGGGTATTCAACTCGCACCTCCGGGAGAGCTTCTCCCATGTCCCGGGGGAGGCTGGAGACATTGAGTCCGAGTGGACCATGTTCTCCGCCTCCATTGTTGATGCGGCTGCTCGGAGCTGTGGTCGCAAGGTCTCCGGTGCAACCCCCGAACCCGGTGGTGGACACCGGAAGTAAGGGATGTCGTCAGACTGAAGAAGGAGGCCTATCAAGCCACTCTGGCTTGTAGGTCTCCGGAGGTCATCGACAGGTATCGGCAGGCCAAGCGAGCCGCGGCTCGTGCTGTCGCAGAGGCAAAAACCCGGGCCTGGGAGGAGTTCGGGGAGGCCACGGAGGAGGACTATCGGTCGACACCAAAGAAATTCTGGCAAACCGTCCGGCGCCTCAGGAGGGGGAAGCAGTGCCTCACCAACACCGTTTACGGTGCGGGTGGAGGCCTGCTGACCTCGACTGGGGATGTCGTCGGACGGTGGAAGGAATACTTTGAGGATCTCCTTAATCCCTCAGTCACGTCTTCCGAAGAGGAAGTAGAGACCGGGGACTCTGAGGCTGGCTCATCCATCACCCAAGCTGAAGTCACTGAGGTTGTTCGCAAACTCCTCAGTGGCAGGGCTCCGGGGGTGGATGAGATCCACCCTGAGTACCTAAAGTATCGGGATGTTGTAGGACTGTCTTGGTTGACACGTCTCTGCAACATCGCGTGGCGGTCGGGGACCGTGCCTCTGGACTGGCAGACCGGGGTGGTGGTCCCTCTGTTCAAGAAGGGGGACCGGAGGTGCCAACTACAGAGGGATCACACTCCTCAGCCTGCCGGGTAAGGTCTATTCCAAGGTACTGGAGAGGAGAATCCGACCAATAGTCGAACCTCGGATTCAGGAGGAGCAGAGTGGTTTTCGTCCCGGTCGTGGAACACTGGACCAGCTCTATACCCTCCATCAGGTGCTCGAGGGTTCATGGGAGTTTGCCCAACCAGTCCACATGTGCTTTGTGGAGCTGGAGAAGGCTTTCGACCGTGTCCCTCGGGGTGTCCTTTGGGGGGTGCTCCGGGAGTACGGGGTCCGGGGCCCTTTGCTCAGGGCTGTCCGATCCCTGTATGACCGGAGCAGGAGCTGTGTTCGCATTGCCGGCAGTAAGTCAGACCTGTTCCCAGTGCATGTTGGACTCCGCCAGGGCTGCCCTTTGTCACCGGTTCTGTTCATAGTTTTTATGGACAGAATTTCTAGGCGCAGTCAGGGGTCAGAGGGTGTCCGGTTTGGGGACCACATGATTCCATCTCTGCTGTTTGCAGACGATGTTGTCCTGATGGCTCCATCAAACCCGGACCTGCAACATGCACTGGGACAGTTTGCAGCCGATTGTGAAGCGGCTGGGATGAGAATCAGCACCTCCTAATCCGAGGCCATGGTTCTCGACCGGAAAAAGGTGGCTTGCCCTCTTCAGGTGGGTGGGGAGTCCTTGCCCCAGGTGGAGGAGTTCAAGTATCTCGGGGTCTTGTTTACGAGTGAGGGAAGGATGGAGCGTGAGATCGACAGGCGAATCGGTGCAGCGGCTGCAGTGATGCTGTCGCTGCATCGGACCGTTGTGGTAAAGAAGGAGCTGAGTCCAAAGACAAAGCTCTCTATTTACCGGTCGGTCTACGTTCTGACCTCACCTAAGGTCATGAGCTTTGGGTAATGACCGAAAGAACAAGATCGCGGATACAAGCGATCGAAATGAGTTTCCTCCGCCGTGTGGCTGGGCGCTCCCTTAGAGATAAGGTGAGGAGCTCGGCCACACGGAGGGAGCTCGGAGTAGAGCCGCTGCTCCTCCAGCTGAGGTGGCTCGGACATCTGTTCCGGAGCCTCCTGGGCTCCTTCCTCGGGAGGTGTTTCAGGCATGTCCCACCGGGAAGAGGCCCCGGGGAAGACCCAGGACACGCTGGAGAGACTATGTCTCTCGGCTGGCCTGGGAACGCCTCGGGATCCCCCCGGAGGAGTTAGAGGAAGTGTCTGGGGAGAGGAAGTCCGGGAGTCCCTGCTCAGACTGTTGCCCCCGCGACCCGGCCCCGGATAAAGCGGCAGAAAATGGATGGATGGATGGAATATATTTCAATCCCACAAAAGGCTCATTGTTCTCGTAGTAAACACAGAATTCCTCCATAAATTGTGATGTTTCCCTCAAAATGATTTTACTCTGAGCTGATGTTTCATGTTCTGTATTTGTGAAGCTTGAGTGCTCACACAATGTCTGTTTTCACTTACCCCCTGTCCCAGCCTACTGCCCCGTACTTACACCACTACACAACATACACACACAACATACACACACAACATACACACACATACACACACAACATACACACACAACATATACACACAACATACACACACACAACATACACACACAACATACACACACATACACACACAACATACACACACACAACATACACACACAACATACACACACACAACATACACACACATACACACACAACATACACACACAACATACACACGTGTGATGTTCAGGCCGTGTCCACGACAATCCAAACTTTGAAGCTCAAAACATGATCATCTCATTGTTTTTTAGGAGAATCCATGAAATAATGTAATTTCTATTACACACACACACACACACACACACACACATGTACAGGCACACACTTATTGTTGGCCTGGACTTCCGTCGTGTCCGTGCCTCGTCACAGACCTCGTCACAGATCATAGACCTCATCACAGACCTCGTCACAGACCTGGGCTGCTCCCAGGGGCCCCAAATGTTGATTTAATGGATGTGTTTTAGACAAATCAAAGCTGGGTCGGAGAACAACCTTGTATTTCCATAAATGTGATGAATCATGTGAGATGAAAACACACTTTCACACGTCTCCCAGGAGCTCGTTACTCGCACACTGCCGACGCCAGGGCCGCTGTGCGATCCTTGCACCCTGCGGCGAGCGCAACTGCACCTACTCACAAGCAAACACTGTCCCATGATGCAACAGTTCCCCTACAAGCCCGTAACAGCCACTTTCACATTTAATGAGATGATCCATATGGAGAGCCGCGCCCAAAAGCAAGTCATTAAAAAAAGAAAAGTGACACCACATCACGGGGCCAGTGAGGCGGGGCCAACGCTGTATGCAAATGAGGGACCAGACCATGGATCTATAATTATCTGGATAGGGTATGGCAAGCCGCAGCATGTCGCTAGCGCCCCCAGTGGCCACTCCATTGGTACTGCAGCCAAAGAACAAGCTTTTTTTTTTTCACAGAGGGTAATGTATCGAAAACCTGCTGGTGTTCGGCTGACAGGGGTCTACAGCTGACAGGGACATACAGCTGACAGGGGCCTACAGCTGACAGGGACCTACATCTGACAGGGGCCTACAGCTGACAGGGACCTACATCTGACAGGCTTCACCTGCACCTGCGTCTGCGCCTGCACCTGCACCTGCGTCTGCACCTGCGCCTGGGCCTGCACCTGCGTCTGCACCTGCATCTGCACCTGCGTCTGCACCTGCACCTACGTCTGCAGGTAAAGTACTGGCCCACATGTAGATGATCAGGTTAAGTGGGCTCTGCCTGGAATTTAAGCCAAATGTGAAACGTCTCTAAAGAGACAAACGTCACTTTAAGACTCATGGAATATATTTTAATCCCACAAAAGGCTCATTGTTCTCGTTGTAAACACAGAATTCCTCTCTCCTCGCTCTCTCCTCTCTCCTCGCTCCGTCCTCTCTCCTCGCTCTGTCCTCTCTCCTCTCTCCTCTCTCCTCGCTCCGTCCTCTCTCCTCGCT
>NW_027315723.1:53183242-53190742 GCF_026437365.1 Eucyclogobius newberryi
TCTTGCTGCTGCATTTTGAACCAGTTGAAAGCTTTTTATGGAGCTTTTAGGACACGCTGCGAGCAGGGAGTTACAGTAGTCTAATCTAGTCGTTACAAATGCATGGATAAGTTTTTCGGCATCACTTTTAGGCAGGATTCTTCTGATTTTGGCGATGTTGCGCAAATGGAAATAGGCTGTTTTACAAGCTTGATTTATATGAGCTTTAAATGAGAGCTCCTGGTCAAATAAGACTCCAAGGTTTCTTACAGTAGAACTGGAGGCTACACTGACATTGTCCAGTGTGACTATCTGCTCAGATAGAGCGTCTCGTAGATGCTTAGGGCCAAGCACAATGACCTCGGTTTTTTCAGGGTTAAGAAGCAGGTAGTTTAGTGTCATCCAGGTTTTTATCTCCTTCACACAAGTACTAAGTCTGTCTACTTGATCGCTCTGATCAGGTTTCATTGATAAATACAGCTGAGTGTCGTCTGCATAGCAGTGGAAGTTAATGTCATGCTTTCTGATAATGTTGCCTAATGGTAGCATATAAAGAGTAAACAGAATTGGACCGAGTACCGAACCCTGTGGCACACCGTAAATTACTTTAGAGCTTGGTGAGGAGCTCTGGTTTACATTAACAAATTGGAACCTATCAGATAGATAGGATTTAAACCAGCTGAGGGCTGTTCCTCCAACACCTACATCACATTCTAACCTCTGCAGTAGAATGTTGTGGTCAATGGTGTCAAACGCTGCGCTGAGGTCCAACAGAACCAGGATTGAGACCAGTCCATCGTCAGCGGCTAATAACAAATCATTTGTGACTTTAACTAGTGCAGTTTCAGTGCTGTGGTGGGCTCTGAACCCTGACTGGAAAACTTCAAATAAGTTATTGTCCTGCAGGTGGCGACAAAGCTGTTTTACTACAACTTTTTCAAGGATTTTAGAGACGAAGGGAAGATTTGAAATAGGTCTGTAGTTTACCAATAGGTCGGGATCTAGATTAGGCTTTTTCAGAAGAGGTTTAATGACTGCATGTTTGAAGGACTGTGGAACATAGCCACTTTCGAGTGAAGTATTTATTATATTAAGAATAGGGTCTATAATTAGGGGAAGAATGTCTTTGAGGAGTCTGCTTGGAATGGGGTCTAGGACACAAGTTGAGCTTTTAGAGGACATAATGGCTGAAGTTATCTCTGCTTGATCAACAGCTGTGAACCTTTCTAGGTTTACAGGTGGATTTATATGGGACGTTAGATTTACAGCTTGGGCTAGTTCAGGGCTAATAGCGGGGGTAATTTCATCTAATTTATCTCTGATTGTTTTTATTTTATTATTAAAAAATAGGAGGAAATCATCAGAGCTAAGTGTAGCTGGGATTGAGGGCTTTACTGCACTGTGACAGTTTGTTAGCCTAGCTACAGTGCTGAAAAGGAATTTAGTGTTACTTTTGTTGACTTCTATTAGATTTGAATAATATCTGGTTTGGGCCTTACGCAGAGCCTGCTTATAGGACAGCAGGCAACTTTTCCATGCTTTTAGGGATTCTTCGGTGTGAGAGCGACGAAATAATCCCTCTAACTTTCTAACTCTTTGTTTATGTGAACGCAGTTCTTGGTTGTACCATGGGGAGGCGCGCTTTGGCCTAATGACCTTCTGTTTTAACGGCGCGACAACGTCAAGAGCAGACTTCAGAGAATTCATGGTCAAGTCGACACATTGATCACTTAAACTGGGACTAAAACTGTTCTCAGCAGGATCACATGACATGTCACTGAATATTGGCTCTATTATTTCTTTGAATTTTGAGATAGATTTTTCAGATATTGTCCTTTTCATTATAACTTTATTTTGTGGGACTGGATGATCTTTAAGAATAAACTGAAAGGTAATTAGGAAATGATCTGACAATATAGGGTTTTGAGGGAGGACACTGAGGTCACTAATCTCTGTTCCATACGTTAGGACAAGATCCAGAGTGTTCTTGTGAGTGTGAGTCGGTTTATTTACATTCTGAGTGAAACCAATGCTGTCTAACAAGGCGCTGAAGGCATTACTGAGAGCGTCATCACTCATGTTCACGTGGATATTAAAGTCTCCAACTATAACTATTTTATCCCAGGCTAACACTAAGTTTGATATAAAGTCAGAAAACTCTGTTAAAAACTCTGAGTAGGGACCAGGAGGTCGGTAGATAACTATGAACAAAACTCCTTTTTGGTTTTTCATATTTGGACATGTGATTGACAGCATAAGGCTTTCAAATGAGTGAAATGCATTGTTAGTTTTAGGGCTCATGAGTAGGCTTGAGTGGGAGATCACTGCCACACCACCACCTCGGCCTGTGCTCCTGGCAGTCTGAAAGTTAACATGGCTGGGTGGGGTGGACTCATTTAGTCTGACGTAGTCGTCTTGTTGAAGCCACGTTTCAGTTAGAGCTAGAAGATCTATGTTATAGTCACTAATTAATTCATTAACTAAGAGCGATTTGGAGGAAATTGCTCTAATGTTTAGCAGTCCACATTTTACGTGTTTATTCATTTGTGTATTTGTGATTGTTATTTTCCTTAAGTTATTTGGTCTGACGCCTGAAATATTTTTTCTGAGATGTGACTTTTTGGCATTATTTGTACGAGGGACACGAGGGACACGAGGGACACACACAGTCTCTATCTGTCTTGAATCTGAACACTTCACAGGTAACAGAACGGGCGAGAGTTCAGCGACAGAGGAGCGTCTTGAACTGCTGCTCTGCACCTGGGGCTCATCCCTAGATGGTCACTTAACACGACTAAGACTATCGGTCAAATTCCGAACTAATAGGGATGTACCCTCCGAAATCGGATGGATGCCATCCCTGCGTATGAGCCCGGGCTTTCCCCAAAACGCACTCCAGTTATCAATAAAGACAACGTTGTTTTGAGGGCACCATCTGGATAACCAGTTGTTGAATGCTGAGAGACGGCTGTACAATTCAGCATTGATCCGATTGGGCAGGGGACCAGAAAATATTACAGTGTCCGACATCGACTTCGCTAGGTCACACACCGCGGCTACTTGAACTCATCATCATCACACCATCATCATCACATCATCATCATCATATCATCATCATCATCATCATCATCATCATCACCATCATCACCATCACCATCATCACCATCACACCATCATCATCATCACATCATCATCACATCATCATCATCACATCATCATCACATCATCATCATCACATCATCATCACCATCATCATCATCATCATCATCATCATCATCATCATCATCATCATCACATCATCATCACATCATCATCATCACATCATCATCACATCATCATCACATCATCATCACATCATCATCATCATCATCATCATCACATCATTGTCATCATCGTCATCATCATCACATCATCACCATCATCATCATCATCATCACATCATCATCACATCATCATCATCATCACCATCATCACCATCACATCATCATCATCACACCATCATCATCATCATCATCAGCATCACATCATCATCACATCATCATCATCACATCATCATCATCATCATCATCATCATCATCACCATCATCACCATCACCATCATCACCATCACACCATCATCATCATCACATCATCATCACATCATCATCATCACATCATCATCATCACATCATCATCACCATCATCATCATCATCATCATCATCATCATCATCATCATCATCATCACATCATCATCACATCATCATCACATCATCATCATCACATCATCATCACATCATCATCACATCATCATCACATCATCATCATCATCATCATCATCATCACATCATTGTCATCATCGTCATCATCATCACATCATCACCATCATCATCATCATCATCACATCATCATCACATCATCATCATCATCACCATCATCACCATCACATCATCATCATCACACCATCATCATCATCATCATCAGCATCACATCATCATCACATCATCATCATCACATCATCATCATCATCATCATCATCATCATCATCACCATCATCACCATCACCATCATCACCATCACACCATCATCATCATCACATCATCATCACATCATCATCATCACATCATCATCATCACATCATCATCACCATCATCATCATCATCATCATCATCATCATCATCATCATCACATCATCATCACATCATCATCACATCATCATCATCACATCATCATCACATCATCATCACCATCATCATCATCATCACCATCATCATCATCATCATCATCATCATCACATCATCATCACCATCATCACCATCATCATCATCATCACATCATCATCACATCATCATCATCACATCATCATCACATCATCATCATCACATCATCATCACCATCATCATCATCATCATCACCATCATCATCATCATCATCATCATCACATCATCATCACCATCATCACCATCATCACCATCATCATCATCATCATCATCATCATCATCACATCATCATCACCATCATCGCATCACACCATCATCATCACATCATCATCACCATCATCACCATCACATCATCATCATCATCATCATCACCATCATCACCATCATCATCATCACATCATCATCACATCATCATCATCATCATCACCATCATCATCATCATCACATCATCATCACATCATCATCACATCATCATCATCATCACACCATCATCATCATCATCATCATCATCACATCATCATCACATCATCATCATCATCACATCATCATCACATCATCATCATCACATCATCATCATCATCACCATCATCACCATCACCATCATCACCATCACACCATCATCATCATCATCATCACATCATCATCACATCATCATCATCACATCATCATCACATCATCATCATCACATCATCATCACCATCATCATCATCATCATCATCATCATCATCATCATCATCACATCATCATCACATCATCATCACATCATCATCATCACATCATCATCACATCATCATCATCACATCATCATCACATCATCATCACCATCATCATCATCATCATCACCATCATCATCATCATCATCACATCATCATCACCATCATCACCATCATCATCATCATCACATCATCATCACATCATCATCACATCATCATCACATCATCATCATCACATCATCATCACCATCATCATCATCACATCATCATCACATCATCATCATCACATCATCATCACATCATCATCATCACATCATCATCACATCATCATCATCACATCATCATCACCATCATCATCATCACATCATCATCACACCATCATCATCACATCATCATCACCATCATCATCATCATCATCACCATCATCATCATCATCATCATCACATCATCATCACCATCATCACCATCATCATCATCATCATCATCATCATCACATCATCATCACCATCATCACATCAAACCATCATCATCACATCATCATCACCATCATCACCATCACATCATCATCATCATCATCACCATCACCATCATCACCATCATCATCATCACATCATCATCACATCATCATCATCATCATCACCATCATCATCATCACATCATCATCACATCATCATCACATCATCATCATCATCACATCATCATCACATCATCATCATCACCATCATCACCATCACATCATCATCATCATCATCATCATCACCATCATCACCATCATCATCACATCATCATCATCATCATCATCACATCATCATCACATCATCATCATCACCATCATCACCATCACATCATCATCATCATCATCATCATCACCATCATCACCATCATCATCATCATCATCATCATCACAACATCATCACATCATCATCATCATTATCATCATCATCATCACATCATCATCATCATCATCATCATCACATCATTGTCGTCATCATCATCACATCATCATCATCATCACATCACATCATCATCACATCATCATCATCATCATTATCATCACCATCATCATCATCATGATCACATCATCATCACATCATCATCATCATCATCATCATCACATCATTGTCATCATCGTCATCATCATCACATCATCACCATCATCATCATCATCATCACATCATCATCACATCATCATCATCATCACCATCATCACCATCACATCATCATCATCACACCATCATCATCATCATCATCACATCATCATCACATCATCATCATCATCACATCATCATCACATCATCATCATCACATCATCATCATCATCATCATCATCACCATCATCACCATCATCATCATCATCACATCATCCTCACCATCATCATCACCATCACATCATCACCATCATCATCATCATCATCATCACATCATCATCACATCATCATCATCATCACCATCATCACATCACATCATCACCACCATCATCATCATCATCACATCATCATCACCATCATCATCATCATCATCATCATCACATCATCATCACCATCATCACATCACACCATCATCATCACATCATCATCATCATCATCACCATCATCATCATCATCATCACATCATCATCACCATCATCACCATCATCATCATCATCATCATCATCATCATCATCATCATCATCATCATCACATCATCATCACCATCATCACCATCACATCATCATCATCATCATCATCATCACCATCATCACCATCATCACCATCATCATCATCATCACATCATCATCATCATCATCACCATCATCATCATCATCATCATCATCATCACATCATCATCACATCATCATCACATCATCATCATCATCATCATCATCACATCATCATCACATCATCATCATCACCATCATCACCATCACATCATCATCATCATCATCACCATCATCACCATCATCATCATCATCATCATCACATCATCATCATCATCATCATCACATCATCATCACATCATCATCATCACCATCATCACCATCACATCATCATCATCATCATCATCACCATCATCACCATCATCATCATCATCATCACATCATCATCATCACATCATCATCATCATTATCATCATCATCATCATCACATCATCATCATCATCATCACAGAGTGTTCTTGTGAGTGTGAGTCGGTTTATTTACATTCTGAGTGAAACCAATGCTGTCTAACAAGGCGCTGAAGGCATTACTGAGAGCGTCATCACTCATGTTCACGTGGATATTAAAGTCTCCAACTATAACTATTTTATCCCAGGCTAACACTAAGTTTGATATAAAGTCAGAAAACTCTGTTAAAAACTCTGAGTAGGGACCAGGAGGTCGGTAGATAACTATGAACAAAACTCCTTTTTGGTTTTTCATATTTGGACATGTGATTGACAGCATAAGGCTTTCAAATGAGTGAAATGCATTGTTAGTTTTAGGGCTCATGAGTAGGCTTGAGTGGGAGATCACTGCCACACCACCACCTCGGCCTGTGCTCCTGGCAGTCTGAAAGTTAACATGGCTGGGTGGGGTGGACTCATTTAGTCTGACGTAGTCGTCTTGTTGAAGCCACGTTTCAGTTAGAGCTAG
>NW_027315723.1:53200742-53220742 GCF_026437365.1 Eucyclogobius newberryi
CAGTAACACAATATCTGTTACATTAAATATGTCTTGTTTCTTAAGGTGAGATTTGGTCATAAGTTGTTCCGTGAGTCAAAAAGGTTTAAAAACACTGAATATCCTAAATTTGCTTGATTGCAAAAGTGTTATTTGGTATAAAATTGTGTATGTGTTAAAATGGGTGAGAAGAGCAGTCAAAATATGTACTCAAGTACGAGTGAAGTAATATTTGTGTTGAAGTGGAATAAAAAGTCTCTCAGTATTTGATATGATCCAACTCTAAAGAAGCTTTGGAACATTCCACTGTCGTCACAGAAGAAACCAAACTTTACAAGGCCATTATCATTATCACAGAGCAGAGCACAGAGCAGAGCACAGAGCAGAGTACAGAGCACAGAGCAGAGAGCAGAGCACTGAGCAGAGCACAGAGCAGAGAGCAGAGCACAGAGCACAGAGCAGAGCAGAGCAGAGCACAGAGCAGAGCAGAGAGCAGAGCACTGAGCAGAGCACAGAGCAGAGCACAGAGCAGAGAGCAGAGCACTGAGCAGAGCACAGAGCACAGAGCAGAGCAGAGCAGAGCAGAGCAGAGAGCAGAGCACTGAGCAGAGCACAGAGCAGAGCACAGAGCAGAGAGCAGAGCACTGAGCAGAGCACAGAGCACAGAGCAGAGCACAGAGCAGAGAGCAGAGCACTGAGCAGAGCACAGAGCAGAGCACAGAGCAGAGAGCAGAGCACTGAGCAGAGCACAGAGCACAGAGCAGAGCAGAGAGCAGAGCACTGAGCAGAGCACAGAGCAGAGCACAGAGCAGAGAGCAGAGCACAGAGCAGAGCACAGAGCAGAGAGCAGAGCACTGAGCAGAGCACAGAGCAGAGCACAGAGCAGAGAGCAGAGCACTGAGCAGAGCACAGAGCACAGAGCAGAGCACAGAGCACAGAGCAGAGCACAGAGCAGAGCACAGAGCAGAGTACAGAGCACAGAGCAGAGCACAGAGCAGAGCACAGAGCAGAGCACAGAGCAGAGCACAGAGCACAGAGCAGAGCACAGAGCAGAGCAGAGCACAGAGCAGAGCACAGAGCACAGAGCAGAGCACAGAGCACAGAGCACAGAGCAGAGCAGAGCACAGAGCAGAGCACAGAGCAGAGCACAGAGCAGAGCCTCATTTGGGTAATGGAGTTTCCTGGATACAGAGAGCAAAGTCACTTCCAGCTGCAGCTTTTATAATGAACTGAGCACAAAGTGCAGGAGTCTAGATGCATGCAGCCCAGTGAGGTCACGACTCTGGTGGGACGGGCTTGTTACACGGACAAAGACAGAGAAACAAAAGTGACAGGACACGATGTAAATGTTATGATTATATTGGGATAATACACACGTACTATTGTGTACTTCACCAGTCCGTCCACACCGACCTGTGATCTCAACACAGCTCCAAACGAGGCATGTTTATAATTCAAAATACAATTGGCTTTGGATAAAATAATAATAATAATAATAATAATAATAATAATAATAATAATAATAATAATAATAATAATAATAATAATAATCATATTATAAAGATGTGACAGCCTAATAAAGATGTTTTGACCTTTACAGTGGCAGGACAAGCGGCTGAGCGCTCTCTGTGTCGTACGGTGGAGCTGAGGACAAACTCTACAGTCCTCCAGCTTATGTGCTTCTTTTATAATTATGGGGCCAAGTGTGCGAGTGCAGGGGCCGGTGCAGGGGTGGAGGGGCCGCGCGGGTGGAGGGGCCGCGCGGGTGGAGGGGCCGCGCGGGTGGAGGGGCCGCGCGGGTGGAGGGGCCGGTGCAGGGGTGGAGGGACCGCGCGGGTGGAGGGGCAGCGCCCTGACAGAGCTGCTCCACACTGAGTGCGAGTCGGATCTAGTTCAAAAACCCTTGGGTCACGTGCCATGACTTTACTGTGTTTGACTCCTTGCATCATTCTAAAACACGGTTTGTGCTGTGGACGTGGTTAAACAGTGATATATAATATTATGTTCAGTTATTCTCCTGCTGTGACGGAAGAAGTGACAGAATACTGAACTGGTCCAAGAGTACTGCGTTCTGAATACTTAGAATACTTTCACATTGAGTTGCATACTAGGTAAAAACGTAGGATTAAAACCGCTTTTGTCTCTGTTTTATCATTTTCTGTGCATTTATTTATGAAAGAAGATGATCTTATCATCACTCGCTGTAAGAGCTGATTCTTCTATTGTTCCCAATCATTCAGTGAAGTCTGAAGCCTAAATTCTGTGCTGAAATACCACAATGTATTCCTCTGTTTTTAGGACAGTAATTGTATTCTGAATTCTACCAAAAGAAAGAGTAATTGTACCTGAATATAGTTACTCAGAATTGGTATTGTAAATACAAGTATTATAAGTATATATTTCAACACTGCTCACATTCTGGTCGATCTGCTCGATCTGGGAGATGAGTCTAAAGTCACTGGTACAACTTCTTTACACCTGCCGACATTTCCTTTAAAAATAATGTTATCGCTCAAGATACATCGTACGAGATTCGACAGAATCAAACCACGTTCAGCCTTTTTTTGTTTCGTTTTTAATCTTCATTTAATCAGAGTCCAGAGTCAAAACCTCTTTTAGGAGAATCCCATTATTGAGGTCTCTAGTTTTCCGCCTGGTTTGTAAGGCGTTGTGTGAGTGGACCCAGGCGTTCTTCCCCAGCTCCGTGAGGGCCAAAGGAAGGTCCACCATCTGAAGACATGAAACATTCAGATGAAAACAATCACCTTCATCTAACAGAAACAAGGCACTTTTTACTTCAAAAGAAAAACACCATTTAGTGTGAAAAAGGTTTTTCTCTGTGTGTTTTGAAAAGGTATTTGTATTCATGAGCCACTTCTGTGTGACGTTCTCCTCAGGAGTGGAACAGACTGAGGCTCCTAAAGTCTGAAAACAGCATTATCTTAGTTTTGTCACTGAAGTGCAGGGTTTCAATGGCCTGAGCAAGAAATGATCCACAGCACTAAATAACTGTGTCACAAGTAAAATGTGTGTCAGCATCAGAGACACTTTGACCCAAATCGTGATGTATAAGATGAAAAGGAGAGGCCCCAAAACTGAGCCCTGTGTCTCGGAGGAACCCTAGAAGAGAAGAGACATGGCCTGTCTTTTGGAGCTTTCTGCAGGTTAAAAACACATGCTCCTCCTGCAAAAGTGCTCCTCAGACCTTTTTGTTTATTTCAAATCAAATCAAATCATCAAATCAATTTATTTTTGTAAGGCCCAAAATCACAACAACAGTTGCCTCTGAGGGCCACAGGGAGAAATGAATCAACAATGTCTGTGGTGGCGAGGGAGTCAGACAATGTCTGTGGTGGCGAGGGACGATGTCCCAGGGTCCTCTGTCCTTAGACTCTCCTTCTCGGCCAGGAAAAACTACAAAAAAACCTCTTTGGGAAAAAAGCGTAGAAACCTGGAGGAGTTCCAGTGAAGGAGAGATCCCACTCTCACAGACGGACAGACGGACACGAGGGAGACTGGAGCTGGACCCACTCTTCAGGCAGATGAGGGACCGACTGAGGCGAGCTGGACCCACTCTTCAGGCAGAAGAGGGACCGTCGGAGGCGAGCTGGACCCACTCTTCAGGCAGATGAGGGACCGTCGGAGGCGAGCTGGACCCACTCTTCAGGCAGATGAGGGACCGACTGAGTCGAGCTGGACCCACTCTTCAGGCAGATGAGGGACCGTCGGAGGCGAGCTGGACCCACTCTTCAGGCAGAAGAGGGACCGTCGGAGGCGAGCTGGACCCACTCTTCAGGCAGAAGAGGGACCGTCGGAGGCGAGCTGGACCCACTCTTCAGGCAGATGAGGGACCGTCCTAGTCGAGCTGGACCCACTCTTCAGGCAGATGAGGGACCGTCGGAAGCGAGCTGGAGCCACTCTTCAGGCAGATGAGGGACCGTCCACACAGGGCAGGGACCACTTCACCAGGAGAGGGGCATCTGGGTCCACAGGTCCTCAGGAGTGAGAGAAAGAAAAGAAGGCGGTGAACAGTTTGCAAGTGGAATCAAAAAATAAATATTGTTTGATAGAATAAGTAGTCAGAAGAAGAGGATAGTGCTCAAGCTGTCATACTTCCCCCAGCACAGTTACTCCTAGGGCAGCGTAGCTAAAGCTGTGGGTTTATGTTTCTGTTCCTAACTACTCTGACCATAAGCGATTTCGAAGAGGAACGTTTTAAGCCTGGACTTAAATGAAGAGACTGTGTCAGCATATTTAACATGGGTCGGCAGCTGATTCCATAACACAGGGGCTTGGTAGCTAAACGCTCTACCTCCTACAGTACTTTTAGAGACTCTTGGCACCACCAGAAGGCCGGCATTCTGAGAGCGAAGAGCTCTGTTTGGATGATATGGTTCTATAGCATCTTTGAGGTAGGATGGGGCCATGTCATTTATGGCTTTGTAGGTCAAGAGTAGAATTTTGAATTTGATTCTAAACTCGACGGGGAGCCAGTGAAGAGACTTCAGCACCGGCGTAATGTGCTCTCTTCTTTTTGTTCCTGTTAGTAATCTTGCTGCTGCATTTTGAACCAGTTGAAAGCTTTTTATGGAGCTTTTAGGACACGCTGCAAGCAGGGAGTTACAGTAGTCTAATCTAGTCGTTACAAATGCATGGATAAGTTTTTCAGCTTCACTTTTAGGCAGGATTCTTCTGATTTTGGCGATGTTGCGCAAATGGAAATAGGCTGTTTTACAAGCTTGATTTATATGAGCTTTAAATGAGAGCTCCTGGTCAAATAAGACTCCAAGGTTTCTTACAGTAGAACTGGAGGCTACACTAACATTGTCCAGTGTGACTATCTGCTCAGATAGAGCGTCTCGTAGATGCTTAGGGCCAAGCACAATGACCTCGGTTTTTTCAGGGTTAAGAAGCAGGTAGTTTAGTGTCATCCAGGTTTTTATCTCCTTCACACAAGTACTAAGTCTGTCTACTTCATCGCTCTGATCAGGTTTCATTGATAAATACAGCTGAGTGTCGTCTGCAGAGCAGTGGAAGTTAATGCCATGTGACCTGATAATGTTGCCTAATGGTAGCATATAAAGAGTAAACAGAATTGGACCGAGTACCGAACCCTGTGGCACACCGTAAATTACTTTAGAGCTTGGTGAGGAGCTCTGGTTTACATTAACAAATTGGAACCTATCAGATAGATAGGATTTAAACCAGCTGAGGGCTGTTCCTCCAACACCTACATCACATTCTAACCTCTGCAGTAGAATGTTGTGGTCGATGGTGTCAAACGCTGCGCTGAGGTCCAACAGAACCAGGATTGAGACCAGTCCATCGTCAGCGGCTAATAACAAATCATTTGTGACTTTAACTAGTGCAGTTTCAGTGCTGTGGTGGGCTCTGAACCCTGACTGGAAAACTTCAAATAAGTTATTGTCCTGCAGGTGGCGACAAAGCTGTTTTACTACAACTTTTTCAAGGATTTTAGAGACGAAGGGAAGATTTGAAATAGGTCTGTAGTTTACCAATAGGTCGGGATCTAGATTAGGCTTTTTCAGAAGAGGTTTAATGACTGCATGTTTGAAGGACTGTGGAACATAGCCACTTTCGAGTGAAGTATTTATTATATTAAGAATAGGGTCTATAATTAGGGGAAGAATGTCTTTGAGGAGTCTGCTTGGAATGGTGTCTAGGACACAAGTGGAGCTTTTAGAGGACATAATGGCTGAAGTTATCTCTGCTTGATCAACAGCTGTGAACCTTTCTAAGTTTACAGGTGGATTTATATGGGACGTTAGATTTACAGCTTGGGCTAGTTCAGGGCTAATAGCGGGGGTAATTTCATCTAATTTATCTCTGATTGTTTTTATTTTATTGTTAAAAAATAGGAGGAAATCATCAGAGCTAAGTGTAGCTGGGATTGAGGGCTCTACTGCTGTGACAGTTTGTTAGCCTAGCTACAGTGCTGAAAAGTAATTTAGTGTTACTTTTGTTGACTTCTATTAGATTTGAATAATATCTGGTTTGGGCCTTACGCAGAGCCTGCTTATAGGACAGCAGGCAACTTTTCCATGCTTTTAGGGATTCTTCAGTGTGAGAGCGACGAAATAATCCCTCTAACTTTCTAACTTTTTGTTTATGTGAACGCAGTTCTTGGTTGTACCATGGGGAGGCGCGCTTTGGCCTAATGACCTTCTGTTTTAACGGCGCGACAACGTCAAGAGCAGACTTCAGAGAATTCATGGTCAAGTCGACACATTGATCACTTAAACTGGGACTAAAGCTGTTCTCAGCAGGATCACATGACATGATCACATGACATGATCACATGACATGATCACATGACCTGATCACATGACATGTCACTGAATATTGGCTCTATTATTTCTTTGAATTTTGAGATAGATTTTTCAGATATTGTCCTTTTCATTATAACTTTATTTTGTGGGACTGGATGATCTTTAAGAATAAACTGAAAGGTAATTAGGAAATGATCTGACAATATAGGGTTTTGAGGGAGGACAATGAGGTCACTAATCTCTGTTCCATACGTTAGGACAAGATCCAGAGTGTTCTTATGAGTGTGAGTCGGTTTATTTACATTCTGAGTGAAACCAATGCTGTCTAACAAGGCGCTGAAGGCATTACTGAGAGAGTCATCACTCATGTTCACGTGGATATTAAAGTCTCCAACTATAACTATTTTATCCCAGGCTAGCACTAAGTTTGATATAAAGTCAGAAAACTCAGTTAAAAACTCTGAATAGGGACCAGGAGGTCGGTAGATAACTATGAACAAAACTCCTTTTAGGTTTTTCATATTTGGACATGTGATCGACAGCATAAGGCTTTCAAATGAGTGAAATGCATTGTTAGTTTTAGGGCTCATGAGTAGGCTTGAGTGGGAGATCACTGCCACACCACCACCTCGGCCTGTGCTCCTGGCAGTCTGAAAGTTAACATGGGTGGGTGGGGTTAACATGGGTGGGTGGGGTTAACATGGGTGGGTGGGGTTAACATGGGTGGGTGGGGTTAACATGGGTGGGTGGGGTTAACATGGGTGGGTGGGGTTAACATGGCTGGGTGGGGTGGACTCATTTAGTCTGACGTAGTCGTCTTGTTGAAGCCACGTTTCAGTTAGAGCTAGAAGATCTATGTTATAGTCACTAATTAATTCATTAACTAAGAGCGATTTGGAGGAAATTGCTCTAATGTTTAGCAGTCCACATTTTACGTGTTTATTCATTTGTGTATTTGTGTCATTTGTGATTGTTATTTTCCTTAAGTTATTTGGTCTGACGCCTGAAATATTTTTTCTGAGATGTGACTTTTTGGCATTATTTATACGAGGGACACGAGGGACACACACAGTCTCTATCTGTCTTGAATCTGAACACTTCACAGGTAACAGAGCGGGCGAGAGTTCAGCGACAGAGGAGCGTCTTAAACTGCTGCTCTGCGCCCGGGGCTCATCCCTAGATGGTCACTTAACACGACTAAGACTATCGGTCAAATTCCGAACTAATAGGGATGTACCCTCCGAAGTCGGATGGATGCCATCCCTGCGTATGAGCCCAGGCTTTCCCCAAAACGCACTCCAGTTATCAATAAAGACAACGTTGTTTTGAGGGCACCATCTGGATAACCAGTTGTTGAATGCTGAGAGACGGCTGTACAATTCAGCATTGATCCGATTGGGCAGGGGACCAGAAAATATTACAGTGTCTGACATCGACTTCGCTAGGTCACACACCGCGGCTACTTGAACTTTGAGCACCTCTGATTGTCTCCGACGGGCGTCGTTACCGCCTGCGTGAACCACGACTCGCCGGAAACGGGTCCTACTCCGCTTTAAGATCCTAAGGTTTCCTTCGATGTCACCCATTCTGGCCCCCGGGTAACACCTAACGCTAGCAGCTGGCAGCTTCACGTCTCTAACAATAGAACTCCCGATTACAAGAGTTTCTCTCGTGTGTTCAGCGGGCGTGTGATCGCTGAGGGGAGAAAACCTATTATAGACGTGAAGCTCACGGCGCTCTGAGGTTCGGCGTTTAGCGCCTTGTCCCCTCCGAACTGTCACAAAATGGTCCCTATTCTGTTCCTGGTCTAGTCCCGGCTGCACGGGAGACGCTGAGGGGCTGAGCTCGGCCTTACTGCTACTGCTAATGCTAATGCTACGCCCTGCAGCGCGGTCCGGTAGCCCTCGCGCTAAAACCGAACTATAACTGGACTTAAGCTCCTCTAAACAGCGGATCCGCGCTTCTAACTCCGTAACCCTGGCCTCCAAAACTACCACTACACTGCACTTCACGCACCTATCATCAGAGAAGGAGCCAGGGTTCTGACTCGACATATGACAGCTCAAACAGGTAAAGGTAGATCCAGCCATGACGCTAGCGGCTAGGCTGCGCTAGGCTAGTTCAGGCTGGAGCTAGAAAGTGAGGAGGGCTTTTTAATCCACGAAATACTGAAAAGCGAGCGGCTTGAGGCTCCGGATTGTTTGCGGAGAAATCAAACGTTCACTTTCGTGTATATGATGCGTAAATAGTGTGTATAATTCGTGGATTAATCGGTAAAAGGCTCTAAGAACGAACAGCTCTGAAAACGCGACACACTCACCGGAAATGACGTCACCCTTTTTCAATTTGAGGTTGTATCGTCAAAACAATGACAACCAAATTGAAGATGGTGTTTATATACATACAGTATCTGCTTTTTACATTTGATTTGCTGACTTCAGGAGTGGTCTGCTCATTCATGCACTTTGTGTCTAATTACATGCACTCACCTGAGTACTAAATGTGGGGGTTGGTGGCAAATTGGATAAATATACAGAGAAAATGGCAGAATAGTGTAGTAGCCTGAGGATTTGTGTCCAGATCTTTGAGAAGATTGGCTCCAAGAGTAGACTTAAGTGACCATCCTATCTACATTACTGTTGTAGGATATGCAGATGACCTCTCACATGACCATGTTGCCACGGTGACAGAAATGCGGGCTAGAGTGTTATCAGCTAGTCCGTGTGGAGTTGTATGGTTCTCTGCAGGAGCAGAGAACGTGAGCGAACGAACAGAGACGCTTTGAACATTGGAAATAATTTTTCCCTCAAATTACTTCTTTTGGAATAAAATGAACTCACGAGAGTCATTTTCTCTCCAAGAAAAAAAACTAAAACGTTAAAAAGACTATGCGGTTTTAGTAAACAATCATCTGATTGCAGAAGTTGTCCACCAGATGGTTTTATTGTACATAACGTTATTGTGTTTTACATGTTCATTTAACTGTTTTATAACTTGTCTTGTGGATAATTTTACCTTTGTAACTATTATGGCCTAATGTTAATGCTAAACAAGGGGCCTCCAGATCTCTTCCCTTATCAAGCTCTGACTCAGCAGTGCGTGCTGATTGGTTGAAACCTCGTGCGCCAAATCTCAACCCCCGGAGGGGTAAGTCAGAGAGAGAGGCAAAGGAAAGAGGAGTTTGAGTTACAGTCAGTTCCATTCAGAGTTCCATCTGAGGAGGTCCAAGAGACCAGACCTTGGGAGAAGGCCTCTGGCCTAGCTAGGCTAAGCTAAGCTAAGATACGGGACAAAGACTTTCCAACAGACAGAAGCTAACTAAGAATTCTGTGCCCGTTTTTAAACGTGATTGATACTGCATCATGCAAAATCAAACCTTTTTGCAACTTTTCAAGTCAGGACAGCCTTTTAGACCAGCCACATCTGTTAAGTAGTGCAACAGCCCTTTTCCTGAGGATCGCCCATGTGCAATACTGACTTAACCATGTGCAATACTGTCATATTCATGTGCAATACTGACATACCCATGTGCAATACTGACTTAACCATGTGCAATACTGTCATACCCATGTGCAATACTGTCGTATTCATGTGCAATACTGACATACCCATGTGCAATACTGACATACCCATGTGCAATACTGTCATACCCATGTGCAATACTGTCATACCCATGTGCAATACTGACATACCCATGTGCAATACCGTCATACCCATGTGCAATACCGTCATACCCATGTGCAATACTGACATACCCATGTGCAATACTGCCATACCCATGTGCAATACTGACATACCCATGTGCAATACCGTCATACCCATGTGCAATACTGACATACCCATGTGCAATACTGACATACCCATGTGTAATACTGACATACCATGTGCAATACTGTCGTACCCATGTGCAATACTCACATACCCATGTGCAATACTGTCATTCCCAACGACTCTAACCAAGGCCTGCCTCCCTGCTCTCATCCCCCATCTCACCGTCCTCTTCAACCAGTCTTTATCCCTCGGCCATGTTCCTTCCATCTACAAACTGGCCTCCATCACCCCCATCCTCAAAAAACCCACCCTAGACTCCGCCAACCTCTCCAACTACCGCCCCATCTCCAACCTGCCGTTCCTCTCAAAAACGCTGGAACGCATCGTCGCCGCCCAACTTCACACCCACCTCCAGTCAAACAACCTCTATGAACCCCTCCAATCCGGCTCCGCCACTTCACAGCACTGAAACAGCCCTGGTCAAAGTACTCAACGATCTCCTCACCTCTGCAGACTCCGGGGCCCTCAACATCCTGTTACTACTAGACCTCAGCGCAGCCTTTGACACTATAAACCATTCCATCCTCCTACAAAGGCTGCGCCAACTGGGTGTTGAGGGCTCTGCACTCGACTGGCTCACATCCTACCTCACCAACAGGCAAGAGTTCATTTCCCTCTCCGGTCACTCATCCACCCTCTCCCCAGTAACGCAGGGGTCCCCCAGGGCTCAGTCCTCGGCCCCCTCCTCTTCATCTGCTACATCTTCCCCCTTGGTCACATCCTCCGCCAACTCAACCTGGACTTTCACTGCTACGCTGACGACACCCAGATATACCTCACCACCAAATCCACCCAAAACCCTCCCCTCAGCCACATCCAAACCTGCATCTCTACAATAAAATCATGGCTCACTCTCAACTTCCTCAAACTGAACAGTGACAAAACAGAGCTCCTCCTCATTGGCACCAAATCCACTCTCAATAAAACTGGTCCCTTTTCACTCAGCATCGACACCTCGACCATCACCCCCTCTACCCTGGTACGCAATCTCGGTGTCATCATGGACCCCACCCTCTCCTTCACTCCCCATGTCAGCCACATCGTCAAGACCTCATACTTCCACCTCCGCCGCATCGCCAAAATCCGACACTGCCTCACCCTCCCCGCTGCTGAATCCCTCATCCACGCCTTCATCTCCTCCCGCCTCCACTACTGCACCTCCCTCCTCACTGGCATCTCCTCCCATTCCCTCCATAGACTCCAAATGGTCCAAAACTCCGCTGCCCGCCTCCTCACCCACACCCGCCTCCTCACCCACACCCGCCTCCTCACCCACACCCGCCTCACCCACACCCGCCTCCTCACCCACACCCTCCTCCTCACCCACACCCTCCTCACCCACACCCTCCTCACCCACACCCGCCTCCTCACCCACACCCTCCTCCTCACCCACACCCGCCTCCTCACCCACACCCGCCTCCTCACCCACACCCGCCTCCTCACCCACACCCGCCTCCTCACCCACACCCGCCTCCTCACCCACACCCGCCTCCTCACCCACACCCTCCTCCTCACCCACACCCGCCTCCTCACCCACACCCGCCTCCTCACCCACACCCGCCTCCTCACCCACACCCTCCTCCTCACCCACACCCGGTCCCGTGATCACATCACTCCCGTTCTCCGCTCTCTCCACTGGCTCCCCATCAAGCAGCGCATAAACTTTAAAATACTCCTCCTCACCTTCAAAGCTCTTCACCACCTTGCCCCCCCCTACCTGTCTGACCTCCTCATCCCCCACCGCCCCACCCGAGCTCTCCGATCCTCCTCCTCTCTCACCCTGACTGCACCAACATCCCGACTCAAAACCTTTGGCGACAGAGCATTCTCCCGAACAGCACCCCGACTCTGGAACTCCCTCCCCCAACCTGTCCGCCACTCTCTCTCACTCACAACATTCAAATCCCGCCTAAAAACATACCTCTTCACCCAAGCCTATGACCCCCCCTACCCCTAGCCTCCTCTACCCCATTGCCTACTCTTCTACCCCCTGTTACATCCCCATCTTTTTCTCTCTACTTCTTCTGTCTTGTTCATTTTATCTGTATATTAATGTGTTCTGTACGTGTTGTCCCCCCTGTCTGTAAATACACCCCCCTTTTTTTATTATGTTCAGCGTCTTTGGGTCACTGAAAAGCACTATATAAATAAAAGTTATTATTATTATTATTATTATGTGCAATACTGACATACCCATGTGCAATACTGACATACCCATGTGCAATTACTGTCGTCCTCAAACGCAATTAATGTCATTCATGTGCAAACAACTGATGTAAATAAGAGTGTTTACTTTACCATTATTATTAGTATTATTTGTCTTATGCCAGGTATTTTCTAATCTTATTTTTTATTATTTTATTGTATCTTTATTTTCATTTTATTTTCTTCCCTCCATTCCCTATTAAGATATGAGAGGACCTGTTTACAGGAGTTTTGTTAATAAGAGTTTTTTTTTTTTTTTTTTTTAATAAGAGTTTTCTATTAAGAGTGTTTTTTAAACTTCCTATAAGTGATCCGTCCTTTTCCTCTGGATCTACTGCAGTGTAACACCCTATGTATGTATCTTATTTTATCTTATCTTATCAAAAGAAGAGTGATGTTGTTTTGGCTCATTGGAAATGCAAATTTAGCTGAATTAAATCAAAAGATGAATAATGACCTAAACACGTGTCCTACATTTGTTGAACTGAAATCATGATGTTTTCAGGAGCAGGTGAGAGTGTGATGCAGGTGCAACACTGGAACATGATCCAAACCCAGACCTGAACCATCGGAGGGGTTCTGGTTCAGGCCGGGCTCAGGTGAAGGAGCAGGGCGTGGCATGAGGTGGTCTGCAGGAGCTAAAATGTCGCAAAATGGAAAATTATGACTTTCTGACTAAATTTCAAAATGGACACATTTGACAGACTGTGGACTTGATGCAATGTCTAGTTTGGTCTGTGTGTGTTCTTGTTTCTGGAGGTCCAAAGGGTTTGATTTTTGTCTCCTGTCTCTCTGGTCTTGTTCTGTTTCATCATCCATCCATCTTCTTCCGCTTTATCCGGGGCCGGGTCGCGGGGGCAGCAGTCTAATCAGGGACTCCCAGACTTCCTCCTCCCCAGACACTTCCTCTAACTCCTCTGGGGGGATCCCGAGGCGTTCCCAGGCCAGCCGAGAGACATAGTCCCTCCAGCGTGTCCTGGGTCTTCCCCGGGGCCTCTTCCCGGTGGGACATGCCTGAAACACGTCCCGAGGACAGATGCCCGAGCCACCTCAGCTGGAGGAGCAGCGGCTCTACTCCGAGCTCCCCCCGTGTGACTGAGCTCCTCATCTTATCTCTAAGGGAGCGCCCAGCCACACGGCGGAGGAAACTCATTTTGACCGCTTGTATCCGCGATCTTGTTCTTTCGGTCACTACCCAAAGCTCATGACCATAGGTGAGGTCAGAACGTAGAGTGACCGGTAAATCGAGAGCTTTGTCTTTGGACTCAGCTCCTTCTTTACCACAACAGTCGATGCAGCGACTGCATCACTGCAGCTGCTGCACCGATCCAACTGTCGATCTCACGCTCCATCAAGACCCCGAGATACTTGAACTCCTCCACTTGGGGCAAGGACCCCACCCACCTGGAGAGGGCAAGACACCTTTTTCCTCTTGAGAATCATGACCTCGGATTTGGAGCTGATTCTCATCCCCAGACGCTTCCCTCTCGTCCCAGTGCATGTTGCAGGTCCAGGTTTGATGGAGCCATCAGGACAACATCGTCTGCAAACAGCAGAGATGAGATCCTGCGGTCCCCAAACCGGACACCCTCCGACCCGTGACCACACCCTCCGACCCCTGACCACACCCTCCGACCCGTGACCACACCCTCCGACCCCTGACCACACCCTCTGACCCCTGACCACACCCTCTGACCCCTGACCACACCCTCCGACCCCTGACCACACCCTCTGACCCCTGACCACACCCTCTGACCCCTGACCACACCCTCTGACCCCTGACTGCACCCTCCGACCCCTGACCACACCCTCTGACCCCTGACCACACCCTCCGACCCCTGACCACACCCTCCGACCCCTGACCACACCCTCTGACCCCTGACCACACCCTCTGACCCCTGACTGCACCCTCCGACCCCTGACCACACCCTCTGACCCCTGACCACACCCTCCGACCCCTGACCACACCCTCTGACCCCTGACCACACCCTCCGACCCCTGACCACACCCTCCGACCCCTGACCACACCCTCTGACCCCTGACCACACCCTCCGACCCCTGACCACACCCTCTGACCCCTGACCACACCCTCTGACCCCTGACCACACCCTCTGACCCCTGACCACACCCTCCGACCCCTGACCACACCCTCCGACCCCTGACCACACCCTCTGACCCCTGACCACACCCTCCGACCCCTGACCACACCCTCCGACCCCTGACCACACCCTCTGACCCCTGACCACACCCTCTGACCCCTGACTGCGCCTAGAAATTCTGTCCATAAAAACTATGAACAGAACCGGTGACAAAGCGCAGCCCTGTTTCATTATGTTTCTGAAAATATATGTTTAAATCTGAGATTAGAAGAAAACAAAGACAGTGAAGAATGTTATAAAATAATAGTGAAAACACTTTTACATGACAATATTGACTCTGCTTTGTTTTCAACATTATTTTTATATTACAAAACATAAAAAGAAAGGGCTCCTCTGGGGCCTGGAGTCCCCTGACAGAGTGTGTGTGTGTGTGTTTGTGTGTTTGTGTGTGTGTTTGTGTTTGTGTGTGTGTGTGTGTGTTTGCGTGTTTGTGTGTGTCTGTGTGTTTGTGTGTGTCTGTGTGTTTGTGTGTGTCTGTGTGTGTGTGTGTGTATGCGTGTGTCTCAGTATATGACACTTTATGGCTCATACAGAGCGCGGCGGCTGAATCACGCTGAATTTGAGCGCGTGTAAATTTGAAAGACAAACGCAAACGACGCTCCGGACTAAATACACTCAGCAGCAGACGTGCGTCCGAGTCGTCCTGCACATGCTCAGTGGAGGAGAGTCGTCCTGCACATGCTCAGTGGAGGAGAGTCATCCTGCACATGCTCAGTGGAGTCGAGTCGTCCTGCACATGCTCAGTGGAGTCGAGTCGTCCTGCACATGCTCAGTGGAGTCGAGTCGTCCTGCACATGCTCAGTGGAGTCGAGTCGTCCTGCACATGCTCAGTGGAGTCGAGTCGTCCTGCACATGCTCAGTGGAGGAGAGTCGTCCTGCACATGCTCAGTGGAGTCGAGTCGTCCTGCACATGCTCAGTGGAGTCGAGTCGTCCTGCACATGCTCAGTGGAGGAGAGTCGTCCTGCACATGCTCAGTGGAGTCGAGTCGTCCTGCACATGCTCAGTGGAGTCGAGTCGTCCTGCACATGCTCAGTGGAGGAGAGTCGTCCTGCACATGCTCAGTGGAGTCGAGTCGTCCTGCACATGCTCAGTGGAGTCGAGTCGTCCTGCACATGCTCAGTGGAGTCGAGTCGTCCTGCACATGCTCAGTGGAGTCGAGTCGTCCTGCACATGCTCAGTGGAGTCGAGTCGTCCTGCACATGCTCAGTGGAGTCGAGTCGTCCTGCACATGCTCAGTGGAGTCGAGTCGTCCTGCACATGCTCAGTGGAGGAGAGTCGTCCTGCACATGCTCAGTGGAGTCGAGTCGTCCTGCACATGCTCAGTGGAGTCGAGTCGTCCTGCACATGCTCAGTGGAGGAGTTGTGCTGTGTTGCTTTTCTCGTGGTGTAAATGGCTGAAGTATCTGCGGGCCCGCAGATACTTCAGAGCTGAGGTGCAGTGGGAGGTGCAGTGGGAGGTGCAGTGGGAGGTGCAGTGGGAGGTGCAGTGGGAGGTGCAGTGAGAGGTGCAGTGGGAGGTGCAGTGGGAGGTGCAGTGGGAGGTGCGCACTGGGAGGTGCGCAGTGGGAGGTGCAGTGGGAGGTGCAGTGGGAGGTGCAGTGGGATGTGCAGTGGGAGGTGCGCAGTGGGAGGTGCGCAGTGGGAGGTGCAGTGGGAGGTGCAGTGGGAGGTGCAGTGGGAGGTGCAGTGGGAGGTGCAGTGAGAGGTGCAGTGGGAGGTGCAGTGGGAGGTGCAGTGGGAGGTGCAGTGGGAGGTGCAGTGGGAGGTGCAGTGGGAGGTGCGCAGTGGGAGGTGCAGTGGGAGGTGCAGTGGGAGGTGCAGTGGGAGGTGCAGTGGGAGGTGCGCAGTGGGAGGTGCGCAGTGGGAGGTGCAGTGGGAGGTGCAGTGGGAGGTGCAGTGGGAGGTGCAGTGGGAGGTGCAGTGGGAGGTGCGCAGTGGGAGGTGCAGTGGGAGGTGCAGTGGGAGGTGCAGTGGGAGGTGCAGTGGGAGGTGCGCAGTGGGAGGTGCAGTGGGAGGTGCAGTGGGAGGTGCAGTGGGAGGTGCGCAGTGGGAGGTGCAGTGGGAGGTGCAGTGGACAGTTTTGAGTCTGAAGGTTTATAATGCCATGAACGTAATCCTCAACATCGCCACACCCTTTTCTCCGCCTTGAGCCAGGCCAGGGTCTTGGTCAGGACTGGGCAAAGTATATATGAGGTGGTAGTTCTTTTTAACCTGGAGAGACTCAAATGATAATATGCTGTAGAAGACGAAGAACGATACATTATAAATCACTTTGAAATATAAAGATGAAAAATATATCAAATGTTCCTTTCTTGAAAGAGTTTGATACAGAATTGTTTTGAAGCTGCTTTGTCTCCTTCATGTGGCACATTCTGATCCCAGCTTGCCATTCTCTCCCAATGTCTATCATCAGTTTGCAAATGAGTCAATTAAACAAATGCAGCTCTAAACCCTCCGCACGCCCTTCGCTTCTCATCACGACTCAGCGGGAATCGCACTTCCTGCTCAACATCTTCGCCCTTTTTAAGGAGGAGATGGAACTATTGGAGCTCCGCCCTCTCCACAGACCCCAGCTCCTCTCGTGTCCCATGACTGAAGCATGTCCCATGAGCATGTCCCATGACTGAATCATGTCCATGACTGAAGCATGTCCATGACTCAAGCATGTCCATGACTGAAGCATGTCCCATGACAGAAGCATGTCCATGACTCAAGCATGTCCGTGACTGAAGCATGTCCCATGAGCATGTCCATGACTAAAGCATCTCCCATGAGCATGTCCATGACTGAAGCATGTCCCATGAGCATGTCCCATGACTGAATCATGTCCATGACTGAAGCATGTCCCATGACTGAAGCATGTCCCATGAGCATGTCCATGACTGAAGCATGTCCATGACTCAAGCATGTCCATGACTGAAGCATGTCCCATGACTGAAGCATGTCCATGACTGAAGCATGTCCCATGACTGAAGCATGTCCCATGACAGAAGCATGTCCATGACTCAAGCATGTCCGTGACTGAAGCATGTCCCATGAGCATGTCCATGACTGAAGCATCTCCCATGAGCATGTCCATGACTGAAGCATTTCCCATGAGCATGTCCCATGACTGAATCATGTCCATGACTGAAGCATGTCCCATGACTGAAGCATGTCCCATGAGCATGTCCATGACTGAAGCATGTCCATGACTCAAGCATGTCCATGACTGAAGCATGTCCCATGACTGAAGCATGTCCATGACTGAAGCATGTCCCATGACTGAAGCATGTCCCATGACTGAATCATGTCCCATGAGCATGTCCCATGACTGAAGCATGTCCCATGACTGAAGCATGTCCCATGAGCATGTCCATGACTGAAGCATGTCCCATGACTGAAGCATGTCCCATGACTGAAGCATGTCCATGACTGAAGCATGTCCCATGACTGAAGCATGTCCCATGACAGAAGCATGTCCATGACTGAAGCATGTCCCATGACTGAAGCATGTCCATGACTGAAGCATGTCCCATGACTGAAGCATGTCCCATGACTGAAGCATGTCCCATGAGCATGTCCATGACTGAAGCATGTCCCATGACTGAAGCATGTCCATGACTGAAGCATGTCCCATGACTGAAGCATGTCCCATGACTGAAGCATGTCCCATGAGCATGTCCATGACTGAAGCATGTCCCATGACTCAAGCATGTCCATGACTCAAGCATGTCCATGACTCAAGCATGTCCATGACTCAAGCATGTCCATTACTCAAGCATGTCCATGACTCAAGCATGTCCATGACTCAAGCATGTCCATGACTGAAGCATGTCCCATGAGCATGTCCATGACTGAAGCATGTCCATGACTCAAGCATGTCCCATGACTGAAGCATGTCCAATGACTGAAGCATGTCCCATGAGCATGTCCATGACTGAAGCATGTCCATGACTGAAGCATGTCCCATGACTCAAGCATGTCCATGACTCAAGCATGTCCATGACTCAAGCATGTCCCATGACTGAAGCATGTCCCATGACTGAAGCATGTCTGTGACTGAAGCATGTCCCATGAGCATGTCCATGACTGAAGCATGTCCATGACTGAAGCATGTCCCATGACTCAAGCATGTCCATGACTCAAGCATGTCCATGACTGAAGCATGTCCCATGACTGAAGCATGTCCATGACTGAAGCATGTCCCATGACTGAAGCATGTCCCATGACTGAAGCATGTCCATGACTGAAGCATGTCCCATGACTGAAGCATGTCCCATGACTGAAGCATGTCCCATGAGCATGTCCATGACTGAAGCATGTCCATGACTGAAGCATGTCCCATGACTGAAGCATGTCCATGACTGAAGCATGTCCCATGACTGAAGCATGTCCCATGACTGAAGCATGTCCCATGAGCATGTCCATGACTGAAGCATGTCCATGACTGAAGCATGTCCATGACTGAAGCATGTCCCATGACTGAGGCATGTCCATGACAGAAGCATGTCCATGACTGAAGCATGTCCATGACTCAAGCATGTCCATGACTGAAGCATGTCTCATGACTGAAGCATGTCCCATGACTGAAGCATGTCCATGACTCAAGCATGTCCATGACTCAAGCATGTCCCATGACTGAAGCATGTCCCATGACTGAAGCATGTACCATGAGCATGTCCATGACTGAAGCATGTCCATGACTGAAGCATGTCCCATGACTCAAGCATGTCCATGACTCAAGCATGTCCATGACTCAAGCATGTCCCATGACTGAAGCATGTCCCATGACTGAAGCATGTCTGTGACTGAAGCATGTCCCATGACTGAAGCATGTCCCATGAGCATGTCCATGACTGAAGCATGTCCCATGACTGAAGCATGTCCTTGACTGAAGCATGTCCCATGACTGAAGCATGTCCCATGACTGAAGCATGTCCCATGAGCATGTCCATGACTGAAGCATGTCCATGACTGAAGCATGTCCATGACTGAAGCATGTCCATGACTGAAGCATGTCCCATGACTGAGGCATGTCCCATGACTGAAGCATGTCCATGACAGAAGCATGTCCATGACTCAAGCATGTCCATGACTGAAGCATGTCCATGACTGAAGCATGTCTCATGACTGAAGCATGTCCCATGACTGAAGCATGTCCCATGAGCATGTCCATGACTGAAGCATGTCCATGACTGAAGCATGTCCCATGACTGAAGCATGTCCCATGACTGAAGCATGTCCATGACTGAAGAATGTCCATGACTCAAGCATGTCCCATGAGACTCCTGTTTCACATGTGGTGATGTGGTGGCAGGTCCCTGGGGGCCTCCCACACTGGATCTGAACAGACAGAAGGAGATTATGTTAAATAACAAAATGAATCCTCAATAACACAGCTAATAAAGAGCCACATAGTGAGACTAAAGAGCCACAAAAGATGAAGAGAAAGCGTTAAAGGCGGTATGGACGATTTTTTGGCAATTTGAGAACGCAGGCGGAAGTGCGCATGCCACTCCCACGTGCACATGCCACTCCCCCGTGCACATGCCA
>NW_027315723.1:53230742-53315742 GCF_026437365.1 Eucyclogobius newberryi
TTTGACTAATATTTAAATATATTTAATGAGCTGAAACATTGTGACAAACATGTAAAAATATGATGCCGTCATTCAGATCTGTGGAGAGGCGTAAGATGGTTTCCAAGCAACACAAATTGTATTTTAATAAATGCATAGAAAGAGCGGATCCATGGCCTGTTCTATTTGGAGCTGTAAAAGTGTGTCCCGTCCGTCTTCTCTGTGTCTGAAGTCGAGCCAATGGATGAGACAGCTCCTTGGGAATCAATTAGACACTTTGATAATTAGTAGGTTGACGTGTTGTGCAGCCTCAACACGTTCAGAAATAAACCAGCATTTAGATTTAGATGTATTTCTACAGGACCTGAATGAGAGAAGCTCTGTTTGTCAGGGGCCCCTTGTTCTCAGAATATATCAAGATCAAATGTCATGTCAGAAATAGTAGTGTCGAAAGAAAGTGCACTTTAATATAGAAAGTGCACTTTAATACTGAAAGTGCACTTTAATATTGAAAGTGCACTTTAATATTGAAAGTGCATATGGCAGAGTGGAATTCACGTGATTATATAAGATTTTCATTGGTAACATAGGTAGAGGTAATTCCAACAGTTACCAAGCAACCATACTTAAAACAAAGGTCAGAATCCATGTTACACATTAGTTGTGCTTTCTAACACCTTTATTTTGTTAAATGATTGTTGATGAACTTTTCTAAATAATGTGTCGATTGTGTTGAAAATGTTCTTGCATTTTTACATTTTTGATGGAATGTTAATAATTGAGGACGTATGTAGAGGGATTCCGCTTTATAACTTATGTTTCATTTGTGCTTGACAAACTGAAACTCAACTGATGTGAAAATATGAAATATGTGGACTTAAGTTGTGTGGACAGAGAGTTGGCAGTGACATCCAGCAGCAGAACAGGATCCAGCGCTTTGGCCTCCACATGTCACTCATATAAACCAGTTCACTGGATGAGCTAATGACACAGCAGAGTCTGTGACTCTCATGTCTGTGACTCTCATGTCTGTAACTCTCTTGTCTGTGACTCTCATGTGTGTGACTCTCATGTGTGTGACTCTCATGTCTGTGACTCTCATGTCTGTGACTCTCATGTGTGTGACTCCCATGTCTTTGACTCTCATGTGTGTGACTCTCATGTCTGTAACTCTCATGTCTGTGACTCTCATGTCTGTGACTCTCATGTGACTCTCATGTGTGTGACTCTCATGTCTGTGACTCTCATGTCTGTCACTCTCATGTCTGTAACTCTCATGTCTGTGACTCTCATGTCTGTGACTCTCATGTGACTCTCATGTGTGTGACTCTCATGTCTGTGACTCTCATGTCTGTGACTCTCACGTCTGTACTCTCATGTGACTCTCATGTGTGTGACTCTCATGTGTGTGACTCTCATGTCTGTGACTCTCATGTCTGTGACTCTCATGTGACTCTCATGTGTGTGACTCTCATGTATGTGACTCTCATGTCTGTGACTCTCATGTGTGTGACTCTCATGTCTGTGACTCTCATGTCTGTGACTCTCATGTCTGTGACTCTCATTTCTGTTACTTTCATGTCTGTGACTCTCATGTCTGTGACTCTCATTTGACTCTCATGTCTGTACTCTCATGTCTGTGACTCTCATGTGTGTGACTCTCATGTCTGTGACTCTCATGTCTGTGACTCTCATGTCTGTGACTCTCATTTCTGTTACTTTCATGTCTGTGACTCTCATGTCTGTGACTCTCATTTGACTCTCATGTCTGTACTCTCATGTCTTTGACTCTCATGTGTGTGACTCTCATGTCTGTGACTCTCATGTCTGTGACGCTCATGTCTGTGACTCTCATGTCTGTGACTCTCATGTCTGTGACTCTCATGTGTGTGACTCCCATGTCTTTGACTCTCATGTGTGTGACTCTCATGTCTGTAACTCTCATGTCTGTGACTCTCATGTCTGTGACTCTCATGTGACTCTCATGTGTGTGACTCTCATGTCTGTGACTCTCATGTCTGTCATTCTCATGTCTGTAACTCTCATGTCTGTGACTCTCATGTCTGTGACTCTCATGTGACTCTCATGTGTGTGACTCTCATGTCTGTGACTCTCATGTCTGTGACTCTCACGTCTGTACTCTCATGTGACTCTCATGTCTGTGACTCTCATGTCTGTAACTCTCATGCCTGTTACTCTCATGTCTGTTACTCTCATGTGACTCTCATGTGTGTGACTCTCATGTCTGTGACTCTCATATCTGTGACTCTCATGTCTGTGACTCTCATGTCTGTGACTCTCATGTCTGTGACTCTCATGTGTGTGACTCTCATATCTGTGACTCTCATGTCTGTGACTCTCATGTCTGTGACTCTCAGATCTGTGACTTTCATTTCTGTTACTCTCATGTCTGTGACTCTCATGTCTGCGACTCTCATGTCTGTGACTCTCATTTGACTCTCATGTCTGTACTCTCATGTCTGTTACTCTCATGTCTGTTACTCTCATGTGACTCTCATGTGTGTGACTCTCATGTCTGTGACTCTCATGTCTGTGACTCTCATATCTGTGACTCTCATGTCTGTGACTCTCATGTCTGTGACTCTCATATCTGTGACTCTAATGTCTGTGACTCTCATGTGTGTGACTCTCATATCTGTGACTCTCATGTCGGTGACTCTCATGTCTGTGACTCTCATGTGACTCTCATGTCTGTGACTCTCATGTCTTTGACTCTCAGATCTGTGACTCTCATGTCTGTGACTCTCATGTCTGTGACTCTCATTTCTGTTACTCTCATGTCTGTGACTCTCATGTCCGCGACTCTCATGTCTTTGACTCTCATTTGACTCTCATGTCTGTGACTCTCATGTCTGTGACTCTCATGTCTGTTACTCTCATGTCTGTGACTCTCATGTGTGTGACTCTCATGTCTGTGACTCTCATGTGTGTGACTCTTGTGTCTGTGACTCTCATGTCTGTGACTCTCATGTCTGTGACTCTCATTTCTTTTACTCTCATGTCTCTGACTCTCATGTCTGTGACTCTCATGTCTGTGACTCTCATTTGACTCTCATGTGTGTGACTCTCATGTGTGTGACTCTCATGTGTGTGACGCTCATGTGTGTGACTCTCATGTGTGTGACTCTCATGTCTGTGACTCTCATGTCTGTCATTCTCATGTCTGTAACTCTCATGTCTGTGACTCTCATGTCTGTGACTCTCATGTGACTCTCATGTGTGTGACTCTCATGTCTGTGACTCTCATGTCTGTGACTCTCACGTCTGTACTCTCATGTGACTCTCATGTGTGTGACTCTCATGTCTGTACTCTCATGTGACTCTCATGTGTGTGACTCTCATGTCTGTGACTCTCATATCTGTGACTCTCATGTCTGTGACTCTCATGTCTGTGACTCTCATGTCTGTGACTCTCATGTGTGTGACTCTCATATCTGTGACTCTCATGTCTGTGACTCTCATGTCTGTGACTCTCAGATCTGTGACTCTCATTTCTGTTACTCTCATGTCTGTGACTCTCATGTCTGTGACTCTCATGTCTGTGACTCTCATTTGACTCTCATGTCTGTACTCTCATGTCTGTTACTCTCATGTCTGTTACTCTCATGTGACTCTCATGTGTGTGACTCTCATGTCTGTGACTCTCATGTCTGTGACTCTCATATCTGTGACTCTCATGTCTGTGACTCTCATGTCTGTGACTCTCATATCTGTGACTCTCATGTCTGTGACTCTCATGTGTGTGACTCTCATATCTGTGACTCTCATGTCGGTGACTCTCATGTCTGTGACTCTCATGTGACTCTCATGTCTGTGACTCTCATGTCTGTGACTCTCATTTGACTCTCATGTGTGTGACTCTCATGTGTGTGACTCTCATGTGTGTGACGCTCATGTGTGTGACTCTCATGTGTGTGACTCTCATGTCTGTGACTCTCATGTCTGTCATTCTCATGTCTGTAACTCTCATGTCTGTGACTCTCATGTCTGTGACTCTCATGTGACTCTCATGTGTGTGACTCTCATGTCTGTGACTCTCATGTCTGTGACTCTCACGTCTGTACTCTCATGTGACTCTCATGTGTGTGACTCTCATGTCTGTACTCTCATGTCTGTTACTCTCATGTCTGTTACTCTCATGTGACTCTCATGTGTGTGACTCTCATGTCTGTGAATCTCATATCTGTGACTCTCATGTCTGTGACTCTCATGTCTGTGACTCTCATGTCTGTGACTCTCATGTGTGTGACTCTCATATCTGTGACTCTCATGTCTGTGACTCTCATGTCTGTGACTCTCAGATCTGTGACTCTCATTTCTGTTACTCTCATGTCTGTGACTCTCATGTCTGTGACTCTCATGTCTGTGACTCTCATTTGACTCTCATGTCTGTACTCTCATGTCTGTTACTCTCATGTCTGTTACTCTCATGTGACTCTCATGTGTGTGACTCTCATGTCTGTGACTCTCATGTCTGTGACTCTCATATCTGTGACTCTCATGTCTGTGACTCTCATGTCTGTGACTCTCATATCTGTGACTCTCATGTCTGTGACTCTCATGTGTGTGACTCTCATATCTGTGACTCTCATGTCGGTGACTCTCATGTCTGTGACTCTCATGTGACTCTCATGTCTGTGACTCTCATGTCTTTGACTCTCAGATCTGTGACTCTCATGTCTATAACTCTCATGTCTGTGACTCTCATGTCTGTGACTCTCATTTCTGTTACTCTCATGTCTGTGACTCTCATGTCCGCGACTCTCATGTCTGTGACTCTCATTTGACTCTCATGTCTGTGACTCTCATGTCTGTTACTCTCATGTCTGTGACTCTCATGTGTGTGACTCTCATGTCTGTGACTCTCATGTGTGTGACTCTTGTGTCTGTGACTCTCATGTCTGTGACTCTCATGTCTGTGACTCTCATTTCTGTTACTCTCATGTCTGTGACTCTCATGTCTGTGACTCTCATGTCTGTGACTCTCATTTGACTCTCATGTGTGTGACTCTCATGTGTGTGACTCTCATGTGTGTGACGCTCATGTGTGTGACTCTCATGTCTGTGACTCTCATGTGTGTGACTCTCATGTCTGTGACTCTCATGTGTGTGACTCTCATGTCTGTGACTCTCATGTCTGTGACTCTCATTTCTGTTACTCTCATGTCTGTGACTCTCATGTCTGTACTCTCATGTCTGTTACTCTCATGTCTGTTACTCTCATGTGACTCTCATGTGTGTGACTCTCATGTCTGTGACTCTCATATCTGTGACTCTCATGTCTGTGACTCTCATGTCTGTGACTCTCATATCTGTGACTCTCATGTCTGTGACTCTCATGTGTGTGACTCTCATATCTGTGACTCTCATGTCTGTGACTTTCATGTCTGTGACTCTCATGTCTGTGACTCTCATGTGACTCTCATGTGTGTGACTCTCAGATCTGTGACTCTCATTTCTGTTACTCTCATGTCTGTGACTCTCATGTCTGTGACTCCCATGTCTGTGACTCTCATTTGACTCTCATGTCTGTACTCTCATGTCTGTTACTCTCATGTGACTCTCATGTGTGTGACTCTCATGTCTGTGACTCTCATGTCTGTGACTCTCATATCTGTGACTCTCATGTCTGTGACTCTCATGTCTGTGACTCTCATATCTGTGACTCTCATGTCTGTGACTCTCATGTGTGTGACTCTCATATCTGTGACTCTCATGTCTGTGACTCTCATGTCTGTGACTCTCATGTGACTCTCATGTCTGTGACTCTCATGTCTGTGACTCTCATGTCTGTGACTCTCATATCTGTGACTCTCATGTCTGTGACTCTCATGTCTGTGACTCTCATGTCTGTGACTCTCATATCTGTGACTCTCATGTGACTCTCATGTGTGTGACTCTCAGATTTGTGACTCTCATGTCTGTGACTCTCATGTGTGTGACTCTAATATCTGTGACTCTCATGTCTGTGACTCTCATTTGACTCTCATGTGTGTGACTCTCAGATCTGTGACTCTCATGTCTGTGACTCTCATGTGTGTGACTCTCATATCTGTGACTCTCATGTCTGTGACTCTCATGTCTGTGACTCTCATGTGTGTCACTCTCATGTCTGTGACTCTCATGTCTGTGACTCTCATTTGACTCTCATGTCTGTGACTCTCATGTCTGTGACTCTTATGTGTGTGACTCTCATGTCTGTGACTCTCATGTCTGTGACTCTCATGTCTGTGACTCTCATTTGACTCCCATGTCTGTGACTCTCATGTCTGTGACACTCATGTCTGTGACTCTCATGTCTGTGACTCTCATGTCTGTGACTCTCATGTGTGTGACTCTCATGTCTGTCAATCTCATGTCTGTGACTCTCATTTGACTCTCATGTCTGTGACACTCATGTCTGTGACTCTCATGTCTATGACTCTCATGTCTGTGACTCTCATGTCTGTGACTCTCATTTGACTCTCATGTCTGTGACTCTCATGTCTGTGACACTCATGTCTGTGACTCTCATGTCTGTGACTCTCATGTCTGTGACTCTCATGTGTGTGACTCTCATGTCTATGACTCTCATGTCTGTGACTCTCATTTGACTCTCATGTCTGTGACTCTCATGTCTTTGACTCTCGTGTCTGTGACACTCATGTCTGTGACTCTCATTTCTGTTACTTTCATGTCTGTGACTCTCATGTCTGTGACTCTCATTTGACTCTCATGTCTGTACTCTCATGTCTGTGACTCTCATGTGTGTGACTCTCATGTCTGTGACTCTCATGTCTGTGACTCTCATGTCTGTGACTCTCATTTCTGTTACTTTCATGTCTGTGACTCTCATGTCTGTGACTCTCATTTGACTCTCATGTCTGTACTCTCATGTCTTTGACTCTCATGTGTGTGACTCTCATGTCTGTGACTCTCATGTCTGTGACGCTCATGTCTGTGACTCTCATGTCTGTGACTCTCATGTCTGTGACTCTCATGTGTGTGACTCCCATGTCTTTGACTCTCATGTGTGTGACTCTCATGTCTGTAACTCTCATGTCTGTGACTCTCATGTCTGTGACTCTCATGTGACTCTCATGTGTGTGACTCTCATGTCTGTGACTCTCATGTCTGTCATTCTCATGTCTGTAACTCTCATGTGTGTGACTCTCATGTCTGTGACTCTCATGTGACTCTCATGTGTGTGACTCTCATGTGTGTGACTCTCATGTCTGTGACTCTCACGTCTGTACTCTCATGTGACTCTCATGTGTGTGACTCTCATGTCTGTACTCTCATGTCTGTTACTCTCATGTCTGTTACTCTCATGTGACTCTCATGTGTGTGACTCTCATGTCTGTGACTCTCATATCTGTGACTCTCATGTCTGTGACTCTCATGTCTGTGACTCTCATGTCTGTGACTCTCATGTGTGTGACTCTCATATCTGTGACTCTCATGTCTGTGACTCTCATGTCTGTGACTCTCATTTCTGTTACTCTCATGTCTGTGACTCTCATGTCTGTGACTCTCATGTCTGTGACTCTCATTTGACTCTCATGTCTGTACTCTCATGTCTGTTACTCTCATGTCTGTTACTCTCATGTGACTCTCATGTGTGTGACTCTCATGTCTGTGACTCTCATGTCTGTGACTCTCATATCTGTGACTCTCATGTCTGTGACTCTCATGTCTGTGACTCTCATATCTGTGACTCTCATGTCTGTGACTCTCATGTGTGTGACTCTCATATCTGTGACTCTCATGTCGGTGACTCTCATGTCTGTGACTCTCATGTGACTCTCATGTCTGTGACTCTCATGTCTTTGACTCTCAGATCTGTGACTCTCATGTCTGTGACTCTCATGTCTGTGACTCTCATGTCTGTGACTCTCATTTCTGTTACTCTCATGTCTGTGACTCTCATGTCCGCGACTCTCATGTCTGTGACTCTCATTTGACTCTCATGTCTGTGACTCTCATGTCTGTTACTCTCATGTCTGTGACTCTCATGTGTGTGACTCTCATGTCTGTGACTCTCATGTGTGTGACTCTTGTGTCTGTGACTCTCATGTCTGTGACTCTCATGTCTGTGACTCTCATTTCTGTTACTCTCATGTCTGTGACTCTCATGTCTGTGACTCTCATGTCTGTGACTCTCATTTGACTCTCATGTGTGTGACTCTCATGTGTGTGACTCTCATGTGTGTGACGCTCATGTGTGTGACTCTCATGTCTGTGAATCTCATGTGTGTGACTCTCATGTCTGTGACTCTCATGTGTGTGACTCTCATGTCTGTGACTCTCATGTCTGTGACTCTCATTTCTGTTACTCTCATGTCTGTGACTCTCATGTCTGTACTCTCATGTCTGTTACTCTCATGTCTGTTACTCTCATGTCTGTGACTCTCATATCTGTGACTCTCATGTCTGTGACTCTCATGTCTGTGACTCTCATGTCTGTGACTCTCATGTCTGTGACTCTCATGTGACTCTCATGTGTGTGACTCTCAGATTTGTGACTCTCATTTCTGTTACTCTCATGTCTGTGACTCTCATGTCTGTGACTCTCATGTCTGTGACTCTCATTTGACTCTCATGTCTGTACTCTCATGTTTGTTACTCTCATGTGACTCTCATGTGTGTGACTCTCATGTCTGTGACTCTCATGTCTGTGACTCTCATGTGTATGACTCTCATATCTGTGACTCTCATGTCTGTGACTCTCATGTCTGTGACTCTCATGTGACTCTCATGTCTGTGACTCTCATGTCTGTGACTCTCATGTCTGTGACTCTCATATCTGTGACTCTCATGTCTGTGACTCTCATGTCTGTGACTCTCATGTCTGTGACTCTCATGTCTGTGACTCTCATGTGACTCTCATGTGTGTGACTCTCAGATTTGTGACTCTCATGTCTGTGACTCTCATGTGTGTGACTCTAATATCTGTGACTCTCATGTCTGTGACTCTCATTTGACTCTCATGTGTGTGACTCTCAGATCTGTGACTCTCATGTCTGTGACTCTCATGTGTGTGACTCTCATATCTGTGACTCTCATGTCTGTGACTCTCATGTCTGTGACTCTCATGTGTGTCACTCTCATGTCTGTGACTCTCATGTCTGTGACTCTCATTTGACTCTCATGTCTGTGACTCTCATGTCTGTGACTCTTATGTGTGTGACTCTCATGTCTGTGACTCTCATGTCTGTGACTCTCATGTCTGTGACTCTCATTTGACTCCCATGTCTGTGACTCTCATGTCTGTGACACTCATGTCTGTGACACTCATGTCAGTGACTCTCATGTGTTTGACTCTCATGTCTGTGACTCTCATGTCTGTGACTCTCATGTCTGTGACTCTCATGTCTGTGACTCTCATTTGACTCTCATGTCTGTGACTCTCATGTCTTTGACTCTCATGTCTGTGACTCTCATGTCTGTGACACTCATGTCTGTGACTCTCATGTCTGTGACTCTCATGTCTGTGACTCTCATGTGTGTGACTCTCATGTCTGTCACTCTCATGTCTGTGACTCTCATTTGACTCTCATGTCTGTGACACTCATGTCTGTGACTCTCATGTCTATGACTCTCATGTCTGTGACTCTCATGTCTGTGACTCTCATTTGACTCTCATGTCTGTGACTCTCATGTCTGTGACACTCATGTCTGTGACTCTCATGTCTGTGACTCTCATGTCTGTGACTCTCATGTGTGTGACTCTCATGTCTATGACTCTCATGTCTGTGACTCTCATTTGACTCTCATGTCTGTGACTCTCGTGTCTTTGACTCTCGTGTCTGTGACACTCATGTCTGTGACTCTCATGTCTGTGACTCTCATGTGTGTGACTCTCATGTCTGTCACTCTCATGTCTGTGACTCTCATTTGACTCTCATGTCTGTGACACTCATGTCTGTGACTCTCATGTCTATGACTCTCATGTCTGTGACTCTCATGTCTGTGACTCTCATTTGACTCTCATGTCTGTGACTCTCATGTCTTTGACTCTCATGTCTGTGACTCTCATGTCTGTGACACTCATGTCTGTGACTCTCATGTCTGTGACTCTCATGTCTGTGACTCTCATGTCTATGACTCTCATGTCTGTGACTCTCATTTGACTCTCATGTCTGTGACTCTCATGTCTTTGACTCTCGTGTCTGTGACACTCATGTCTGTGACTCTCATGTCTGTGACTCTCATTTGACTCTCATGTCTGTGACTCTCATGTCTTTGACTCTCGTGTCTGTGACTCTCATGTCTGTGACACTCATGTCTGTGACTCTCATGTCTGTGACTCTCATGTCTGTGACTCTCATGTGACTCTCATGTGTGTGACTCTCAGATTTGTGACTCTCATTTCTGTTACTCTCATGTCTGTGACTCTCATGTCTGTGACTCTCATGTCTGTGACTCTCATTTGACTCTCATGTCTGTACTCTCATGTCTGTTACTCTCATGTGACTCTCATGTGTGTGACTCTCATGTCTGTGACTCTCATGTCTGTGACTCTCATGTCTGTGACTCTCATGTCTGTGACTCTCATGTCTGTGACTCTCATGTGTGTGACTCTCATATATGTGACTCTCATGTCTGTGACTCTCATGTCTGTGACTCTCATGTGACTCTCATGTCTGTGACTCTCATGTCTGTGACTCTCATGTCTGTGACTCTCATATCTGTGACTCTCATGTCTGTGACTCTCATGTCTGTGACTCTCATGTCTGTGACTCTCATGTCTGTGACTCTCATGTGACTCTCATGTGTGTGACTCTCAGATTTGTGACTCTCATGTCTGTGACTCTCATGTGTGTGACTCTAATATCTGTGACTCTCATGTCTGTGACTCTCATTTGACTCTCATGTGTGTGACTCTCAGATCTGTGACTCTCATGTCTGTGACTCTCATGTGTGTGACTCTCATATCTGTGACTCTCATGTCTGTGACTCTCATGTCTGTGACTCTCATGTGTGTCACTCTCATGTCTGTGACTCTCATGTCTGTGACTCTCATTTGACTCTCATGTCTGTGACTCTCATGTCTGTGACTCTTATGTGTGTGACTCTCATGTCTGTGACTCTCATGTCTGTGACTCTCATGTCTGTGACTCTCATTTGACTCCCATGTCTGTGACTCTCATGTCTGTGACACTCATGTCTGTGACACTCATGTCAGTGACTCTCATGTGTTTGACTCTCATGTCTGTGACTCTCATGTCTGTGACTCTCATGTCTGTGACTCTCATGTCTGTGACTCTCATTTGACTCTCATGTCTGTGACTCTCATGTCTTTGACTCTCATGTCTGTGACTCTCATGTCTGTGACACTCATGTCTGTGACTCTCATGTCTGTGACTCTCATGTCTGTGACTCTCATGTGTGTGACTCTCATGTCTGTCACTCTCATGTCTGTGACTCTCATTTGACTCTCATGTCTGTGACACTCATGTCTGTGACTCTCATGTCTATGACTCTCATGTCTGTGACTCTCATGTCTGTGACTCTCATTTGACTCTCATGTCTGTGACTCTCATGTCTGTGACACTCATGTCTGTGACTCTCATGTCTGTGACTCTCATGTCTGTGACTCTCATGTGTGTGACTCTCATGTCTATGACTCTCATGTCTGTGACTCTCATTTGACTCTCATGTCTGTGACTCTCATGTCTTTGACTCTCGTGTCTGTGACACTCATGTCTGTGACTCTCATGTCTGTGACTCTCATGTGTGTGACTCTCATGTCTGTCACTCTCATGTCTGTGACTCTCATTTGACTCTCATGTCTGTGACACTCATGTCTGTGACTCTCATGTCTATGACTCTCATGTCTGTGACTCTCATGTCTGTGACTCTCATTTGACTCTCATGTCTGTGACTCTCATGTCTTTGACTCTCATGTCTGTGACTCTCATGTCTGTGACACTCATGTCTGTGACTCTCATGTCTGTGACTCTCATGTCTGTGACTCTCATGTCTATGACTCTCATGTCTGTGACTCTCATTTGACTCTCATGTCTGTGACTCTCATGTCTTTGACTCTCGTGTCTGTGACACTCATGTCTGTGACTCTCATGTCTGTGACTCTCATTTGACTCTCATGTCTGTGACTCTCATGTCTTTGACTCTCGTGTCTGTGACTCTCATGTCTGTGACACTCATGTCTGTGACTCTCATGTCTGTGACTCTCATGTCTGTGACTCTCATGTCTATGACTCTCATGTCTGTGACTCTCATTTGACTCTCATGTCTGTGACTCTCATGTCTTTGACTCTCGTGTCTGTGACACTCATGTCTGTGACTCTCATGTCTGTGACTCTCATGTCTTTGACTCTCGTGTCTGTGACTCTCATGTCTGTGACTCTCATGTCTGTTGTCTGCTGAAGCTTCAGGCCACAAAGGATAAGGAGGTTTTCAAATGTGAGCACTTTCAGACATTTGCAATATATGATATTATATATATATATATATATATATATATATATATATATATATATATATATATATTATTTTAATACTGTTGATTCAATATTTCATGTCCTAACATGATGTAACTCTTCTGTGAGGTGTGTCTCCATGGAGATGTGAATGCTTTGGCTCACGAAGCCTGAGCTGAGAACGCAAAATGATTTCAAGATGTGCTGTTAAAACGATGGCACAGACCACGCCCCCGGACCACGCCCCCGGACCACGCCCCCGGACAGCGCCCCCGGACGCCCACATGTTCTTACATTTTTGAGGTGGCGCTTCTGACCCACTAAGTTCCATCTTTATTTTGCATTTACATTAAAAGATGCTATTCATAGTTTTTCAGATCTGCTTTTGTTACACAGCTCTCTGGTCCAACACAACACACAAACACAGGACCCTAACGCTAACCCTAACCCTAACCCTAACGCTAACCCCAACGCTAACCCTAACCCTAACGCTAACGCTAAACCTAACCCTAACGCTAACCCTAACCCTAACCCTAACGCTAACCCCAACGCTAACCCTAACCCTAACGCTAACGCTAAACCTAACCCTAACGCTAACCCTAACCCTAACGCTAACGCTAACGCTAACGCTAACGCTAACCCTAACGCTAACGCTAACGCAAAAACAGAACCCAATACAACTGAATGCAAAAAAACAAAGAGCTTATCCAAAAACATGCAAAGAGCCCACAGACCGATCCAAAGGGATCAGAAGATGGAGGAGAAAGCATTAAAAAAGGAACACCTGGATATTTATGAACTAAAGTTCGAACACTCACAACTGTCCACTCCACGAGTCTGTCCACTCCACGAGTCTGTCCACGAGTCTGTCCACTCCACGAGTCTGTCCACGAGTCTGTCCACTCCACGAGTCTGTCCACTCCACGAGTCTGTCCACGAGTCTGTCCACTCCACGAGTCTGTCCACTCCACGAGTCTGTCCACGAGTCTGTCCACTCCACGAGTCTGTCCACTCCACGAGTCTGTCCACGAGTCTGTCCACTCCACGAGTCTGTCCACTCCACGAGTCTGTCCACGGGTCTGTCCACTCCACGAGTCTGTCCACTCCACGAGTCTGTCCACGAGTCTGTCCACTCCACGAGTCTGTCCACGAGTCTGTCCACGAGTCTGTCCACGAGTCTGTCCACTCCACGAGTCTGTCCACTCCACGAGTCTGTCCACGAGTCTGTCCACTCCACGAGTCTGTCCACTCCACGAGTCTGTCCACGAGTCTGTCCACTCCACGAGTCTGTCCACGAGTCTGTCCACGAGTCTGTCCACGAGTCTGTCCACGAGTCTGTCCACTCCACGAGTCTGTCCACTCCACGAGTCTGTCCACGAGTCTGTCCACTCCACGAGTCTGTCCACTCCACGAGTCTGTCCACGAGTCTGTCCACTCCACGAGTCTGTCCACGAGTCTGTCCACGAGTCTGTCCACGAGTCTGTCCACTCCACGAGTCCGTCCACTCCACGAGTCTGTCCACGAGTCTGTCCACTCCACGAGTCTGTCCACTCCACGAGTCTGTCCACTTCAGGAGTCTGTCCACGAATCTGTCCACTCCAAAAGTCTGTCCACGAGTCTGTCCTCTCCACAAGTCTGTCCACTCCACAAGTCTGTCCACGAGTCTGTCCACGAGTCTGTCCACGAGTCTGTCCACTCCACGAGTCTGTCCACGAGTCTGTCCACGAGTCTGTCCACGAGTCTGTCCACTCCACGAGTCTGTCCGCTCCACGAGTCTGTCCACTCCACGAATCTGTCCACGAGTCTGTCCACTCCACGAGTCTGTCCGCTCCACGAGTCTGTCCACTCCACGAATCTGTCCACGAGTCTGTCCACTCCACGAGTCTGTCCGCTCCACGAGTCTGTCCACTCCACGAATCTGTCCACGAGTCTGTCCACTCCACGAGTCTGTCCGCTCCACGAGTCTGTCCACTCCACGAATCTGTCCACGAGTCTGTCCACTCCACGAGTCTGTCCGCTCCACGAGTCTGTCCACTCCACGAATCTGTCCACGAGTCTGTCCACTCCACGAGTCTGTCCGCTCCACGAGTCTGTCCACTCCACGAATCTGTCCACGAGTCTGTCCGCTCCACGAGTCTGTCCACTCCACGAATCTGTCCACGAGTCTGTCCACTCCACGAGTCTGTCCACTCCACAAGTCTGTCCACGAGTCTGTCCACTCCACGAGTCTGTCCACTCCACGAGTCTGTCCACGAGTCTGTCCACTCCACGAGTCTGTCCACGAGTCTGTCCACGAGTCTGTCCACGAGTCTGTCCACGAGTCTGTCCACTCCACGAGTCTGTCCACTCCACGAGTCTGTCCACGAGTCTGTCCACTCCACGAGTCTGTCCACTCCACGAGTCTGTCCACGAGTCTGTCCACTCCACGAGTCTGTCCACGAGTCTGTCCACGAGTCTGTCCACGAGTCTGTCCACTCCACGAGTCCGTCCACTCCACGAGTCTGTCCACGAGTCTGTCCACTCCACGAGTCTGTCCACTTCAGGAGTCTGTCCACGAATCTGTCCACTCCAAAAGTCTGTCCACGAGTCTGTCCTCTCCACAAGTCTGTCCACTCCACAAGTCTGTCCACGAGTCTGTCCACGAGTCTGTCCACGAGTCTGTCCACTCCACGAGTCTGTCCACGAGTCTGTCCACGAGTCTGTCCACGAGTCTGTCCACTCCACGAGTCTGTCCGCTCCACGAGTCTGTCCACTCCACGAATCTGTCCACGAGTCTGTCCACTCCACGAGTCTGTCCGCTCCACGAGTCTGTCCACTCCACGAATCTGTCCACGAGTCTGTCCACTCCACGAGTCTGTCCGCTCCACGAGTCTGTCCACTCCACGAATCTGTCCACGAGTCTGTCCACTCCACGAGTCTGTCCGCTCCACGAGTCTGTCCACTCCACGAATCTGTCCACGAGTCTGTCCACTCCACGAGTCTGTCCGCTCCACGAGTCTGTCCACTCCACGAATCTGTCCACGAGTCTGTCCACTCCACGAGTCTGTCCGCTCCACGAGTCTGTCCACTCCACGAATCTGTCCACGAGTCTGTCCGCTCCACGAGTCTGTCCACTCCACGAATCTGTCCACGAGTCTGTCCACTCCACGAGTCTGTCCACTCCACAAGTCTGTCCACTCCACGAGTCTGTCCACTCCACGAGTCTGTCCACGAGTCTGTCCACTCCACGAGTCTGTCCACTCCACGAGTCTGTCCACGAGTCTGTCCACTCCACGAGTCTGTCCACGAGTCTGTCCACGAGTCTGTCCACGAGTCTGTCCACTCCACGAGTCTGTCCACTCCACGAGTCTGTCCACGAGTCTGTCCACGAGACTGTCTACGAGTCTGTCCACGAGTCTGTCCACTCCACGAGTCTGTCCGCTCCACGAGTCTGTCCACTCCACGAGTCTGTCCACTCCACGAATCTGTCCACGAGTCTGTCCACTCCACGAGTCTGTCCGCTCCACGAGTCTGTCCACTCCACGAATCTGTCCACGAGTCTGTCCACGAGTCTGTCCACGAGTCTGTCCACTCCACAAGTCTGTCCACGAGTCTGTCCACTCCACGAGTCTGTCCACTCCACGAGTCTGTCCATGAGTCTGTCCACGAGTCTGTCCACTCCACAAGTCTGTCCACGAGTCTGTCCACTCCACGAGTCTGTCCACTCCACAAGTCTGTCCACGAGTCTGTCCACTCCACGAGTCTGTCCACTCCACGAGTCTGTCCACGAGTCTGTCCACGAGTCTGTCCACGAGTCTGTCCACTCCACGAGTCTGTCCGCTCCACGAGTCTGTCCACTCCACGAGTCTGTCCACGAGTCTGTCCACGAGTCTGTCCACTCCACGAGTCTGTCCACGAGTCTGTCCACGAGTCTGTCCACTCCACGAGTCTGTCCACGAGTCTGTCCACGAGTCTGTCCGCTCCAGTCCAGGACCCTTTCTTTGAAACAAAAGGAAAAAAGGGGGTGATGTTCGGGCAGCGTATCTGCAAATGCAGAAGCCTCATCAAGTGTAGTAAATGTATTTTTCCATCCTCTTTCTTCTCGCTCAAGATAGATTTTACGTGGTCAAAAGTTTTGCATTTCTTGACCTTGCAGAATATTCACTGAAGAGAGAGACGTGGAGATCTTGTACTTTTTGTGGCTACATAAACAAACCAAGGAAGTTAAACTTTAGCTCTTTGATTGTGGATTTCACCTTTCACTAAATCTGACAGGAAGTTTGGACTCTCCACAACTTATGGTAAGTCCTGTTTTGGACGTCTCAATTGACTTATGATTAGTGTCATTTAGAGACCTGCGGGAACGCTGTTTTAGCACACACCATACAGCTTTATTCTATATATTTTGGAAGATCATGAAACGACTAAATGTGTCATTTGAAATCCCATTTGATTTTAGAACTACTAATTTTGGCCTCAAAACTCCTGCGATGGACACAATAAATTGATACCTTTGGAAGATACTTTTGGAGGTTGAAATAAATGTGAGGTGTGGACACGTGTAGGTCACATCCACCTGTGTGGACACGTGTAGGTCACATCCACCTGTGTGGACACGTGTAGGTCACATCCACCTGTGTGGACACCTGTAGGTCACATCCACCTGTGTGGACACCTGTAGGTCACATCCACCTGTGGTCACATCCACCTGTGTGGACACGTGTAGGTCACATCCACCTGTGAGGACACGGTGTCTCTTCAGTGTGTAGGTCACGTCTCTTCAGTGTGTAGGTCACGTCTCTTCAGTGCGTAGGTCACGTCTCTTCAGTGCGTAGGTCACGTCTCTTCAGTGTGTAGGTCACGTCTCTTCAGTGTGTAGGTCACGTCTCTTCAGTGCGTAGGTCACGTCTCTTCAGTGCGTAGGTCACGTCTCTTCAGTGTGTAGGTCACGTCTCTTCAGTGTGTAGGTCACGTCTCTTCAGTGCGTAGGTCACGTCTCTTCAGTGCGTAGGTCACGTCTCTTCAGTGCGTAGGTCACGTCTCTTCAGTGTGTAGGTCACGTCTCTTCAGTGCGTAGGTCACGTCTCTTCAGTGTGTAGGTCACGTCTCTTCAGTGCGTAGGTCACGTCTCTTCAGTGCGTAGGTCACGTCTCTTCAGTGCGTAGGTCACGTCTCTTTAGTGCGTAGGTCACGTATCTTCATTGTGTAGGTCACGTCTCTTCAGTGCGTAGGTCACGTCTCTTCAGTGTGTAGGTCACGTCTCTTCAGTGCGTAGGTCACGTCTCTTCAGTGCGTAGGTCACGTCTCTCGTAGGTCACGTCTCTTCAGTGTGTAGGTCACGTCTCTTCAGTGTGTAGGTCACGTCTCTTCAGTGCGTTGGTCACGTCTCTTCAGTGCGTAGGTCACGTCTCTTCAGTGTGTAGGTCACGTCTCTTCAGTGCGTAGGTCACGTCTCTTCAGTGCGTAGGTCACGTCTCTTTAGTGCGTAGGTCACGTATCTTCATTGTGTAGGTCACGTCTCTTCAGTGCGTAGGTCACGTCTCTTCAGTGTGTAGGTCACGTCTCTTCAGTGTGTAGGTCACGTCTCTTCAGTGCGTAGGTCACGTCTCTTCAGTGCGTAGGTCACGTCTCTCGTAGGTCACGTCTCTTCAGTGTGTAGGTCACGTCTCTTCAGTGTGTAGGTCACGTCTCTTCAGTGCGTAGGTCACGTATCTTCAGTGCGTAGGTCACGTCTCTTCAGTGCGTAGGTCACCTCTCTTCAGTGCGTAGGTCACGTCTCTTCAGTGTGTAGGTCACGTCTCTTCAGTGCGTAGGTCACGTCTCTTCAGTGCGTAGGTCACGTCTCTTCAGTGTGTAGGTCACGTCTCTTCAGTGTGTAGGTCACGTCTCTTCAGTGCGTAGGTCACGTCTCTTCAGTGTGTAGGTCACGTCTCTTCAGTGCGTAGGTCACGTCTCTTCAGTGTGTAGGTCACGTCTCTTCAGTGCGTAGGTCACGTCTCTTCAGTGCGTAGGTCACGTCTCTTCAGTGCGTTGGTCACGTCTCTTCAGTGCGTAGGTCACGTCTCTTCAGTGCGTAGGTTACGTCTCTTTAGTGTGTAGGTCACGTCTCTTCAGTGCGTATGTCACGTCTCTTCAGTGCGTAGGTCACGTCTCTTCAGTGTGTAGGTCACGTCTCTTCAGTGCGTAGGTCACGTCTCTTCAGTGCGTAGGTCACGTCTCTTCAGTGTGTAGGTCACGTCTCTTCAGTGCGTAGGTCACGTCTCTTCAGTGCGTAGGTCACGTCTCTTCAGTGTGTAGGTCACGTCTCTTCAGTGCGTAGGTCACGTCTCTTCAGTGCGTTGGTCACGTCTCTTCAGTGCGTAGGTCACGTCTCTTCAGTGCGTAGGTTACGTCTCTTTAGTGTGTAGGTCACGTCTCTTCAGTGCGTATGTCACGTCTCTTCAGTGCGTAGGTCACGTCTCTTCAGTGTGTAGGTCACGTCTCTTCAGTGCGTATGTCACGTCTCTTCAGTGCGTAGGTCACGTCTCTCGTAGGTCACGTCTCTTCAGTGTGTAGGTCACGTCTCTTCAGTGTGTAGGTCACGTCTCTTCAGTGCGTTGGTCACGTCTCTTCAGTGCGTAGGTCACGTCTCTTCAGTGCGTAGGTCACGTCTCTTCAGTGCGTAGGTCACGTCTCTTCAGTGCGTAGGTCACGTCTCTTCAGTGTGTAGGTCACGTCTCTTCAGTGCGTAGGTCACGTCTCTTCAGTGCGTAGGTCACGTCTCTTCAGTGTGTAGGTCACGTCTCTTCAGTGTGTAGGTCACGTCTCTTCAGTGCGTAGGTCACGTCTCTTCAGTGTGTAGGTCACGTCTCTTCAGTGCGTAGGTCACGTCTCTTCAGTGCGTAGGTCACGTCTCTTCAGTGCGTTGGTCACGTCTCTTCAGTGCGTAGGTCACGTCTCTTCAGTGCGTAGGTCACGTCTCTTTAGTGCGTAGGTCACGTATCTTCATTGTGTAGGTCACGTCTCTTCAGTGCGTAGGTCACGTCTCTTCAGTGTGTAGGTCACGTCTCTTCAGTGCGTATGTCACGTCTCTTCAGTGCGTAGGTCACGTCTCTCGTAGGTCACGTCTCTTCAGTGTGTAGGTCACGTCTCTTCAGTGTGTAGGTCACGTCTCTTCAGTGCGTAGGTCACGTCTCTTCAGTGCGTAGGTCACGTCTCTTCAGTGCGTAGGTCACGTCTCTTCAGTGCGTAGGTCACGTCTCTTCAGTGCGTAGGTCACGTCTCTTCAGTGCGTAGGTCACGTCTCTTCAGTGCGTAGGTCACGTCTCTTCAGTGCGTAGGTCACGTCTCTTCAGTGCGTAGGTCACGTCTCTTCAGTGCGTAGGTCACGTCTCTTCAGTGCGTAGGTCACGTCTCTTCAGTGAGTAGGTCACGTCTCTTCAGTGCGTAGGTCACGTCTCTTCAGTGCGTAGGTCACGTCTCTTCAGTGCGTAGGTCACGTCTCTTCAGTGCGTAGGTCACGTCTCTTCAGTGCGTAGGTCACGTCTCTTCAGTGTGTAGGTCACGTCTCTTCAGTGCGTAGGTCACGTCTCTTCAGTGTGTAGGTCACGTCTCTTCAGTGCGTAGGTCACGTCTCTTCAGTGTGTAGGTCACGTCTCTTCAGTGCGTAGGTCACGTCTCTTCAGTGTGTAGGTCACACAAATGGCAGAACTCAGGACAGATATTTCTGCTTGATCGCTTCCACTGACTTTTCTCACCTTCATTGTATAATAAACTAGAAAAGGTTCAAGAACAATTCTATTGCACTTATTTTCCATGAAAGTTTTTTAGTCTGATTTTCAAAAATTTAGTCAATTGAGTCAATTTTTTGTAGAAATTGGCCTGTCAAAACAGAACATTGTCTTTTTGTGGTTCTTTTGCTCTTCTTGGACAGTGAGTGTCTGAAAGGAGCTGGAGAGAGAAGAACATTTAACTCACATCATGGAATCACAATGACTTTTATCATTCCAGAGCGGAAATTCTCTTTGTTAAAGACAAAGAGAAAATAGGGCTTGATATTATTATTTATGATCATTTTGTGTATTTGGTGGGGACAGGGCATGTTAAGTCCTAGAGCTTTTTCTGGACACATTTCATATGGTAAAATGCATATTATAGACGTATATACATTGAGGTTGACCACATGCTTGTTCTAAATGAAGCTAAAACCTTCTGCTTTCTTATGTTAAATAATGGGGGTAAAAAAATACAATTGAAATGAGTAAATTAGAGTCACACACAATCTTTTCATTTTCACCTGACAAAAAACACAAACAGAAAACAGAAACATACCCTTTAAACTGTATATAGTCCATGAGACACCAAAACTCAAAACTGGTACAAAAGTAGTTTTAGTAGAATAAAGTCCAGTTTTTTATTAATAGTTTATCTCTTTCCATTTTTATATACACAGAACTCAACACAGGACATTCCAAAAGTACATTCAAAAAGTAAAGTACATTCAAAAAGTAAATTCCAAATGTACATTCCAAAAGTACATTCAAAAATACATTCCAAAAGTAAATTCCAAAAGTACATTCTAAAGTACATTCTAAAGTACATTCTAAAGTACATTCTAAAGTACATTCTAAAGTACATTCTAAAGTACAGTCTAAAGTACATTCTAAAGTACATTTTAAAGTAGAGTCTAAAGTACATTCTAAAGTACATTCTAAAGTACATTCTAAAGTACATTCTAAAGTACATTCTAAAGTACATTTTAAAGTACATTCTAAAGTACATTCTAAAGTACATTCTAAAGTACATTCTAAAGTACATTTTAAAGTAGAGTCTAAAGTACATTCTAAAGTACATTCTAAAGTACATTCTAAAGTACATTCTAAAGTACATTCTAAAGTACATTTTAAAGTAGAGTCTAAAGTACATTCTAAAGTACATTCTAAAGTACATTCTAAAGTACATTCTAAAGTACATTCTAAAGTACATTTTAAAGTAGAGTCTAAAGTACATTCTAAAGTACATTCTAAAGTACATTCTAAAGTACATTCTAAAGTACATTTTAAAGTAGAGTCTAAAGTACATTCTAAAGTACATTCTAAAGTACATTCTAAAGTACATTCTAAAGTACATTTTAAAGTAGAGTCTAAAGTACATTCTAAAGTGCATTCTAAAGTACATTCTAAAGTACATTCTAAAGTAGAGTCTAAAGTACATTCTAAAGTACATTCTAAAGTACATTCTAAAGTACATTCTAAAGTACATTTTAAAGTAGAGTCTAAAGTACATTCTAAAGTACATTCTAAAGTATCCATGCCTTGAGTCCATGGCAGGAGTTCATAGTAGTAAAGTTCAGGGGTAAATGCTGTATCAGTGGCAGAGCGTGGTGAACTTCACTCACATGTGATTGACAGGACAATCCCAGAACAGTGACAGTGGTTTGCCTCCTGGTGGCGCTGTTGTATTTCCCTGTGAATAATGAGACCTTTGACCTGGAGTTGCATATTTGCATAACTACTGCCGTAGGCTTTATTAGACAGGAAAGGACAGAGTGAAATGGGGGATGAGAGAAGGGAGGGCATGCAGTAAATTGTCAGAGTTGGAATTTGAACTCACGACAGTGCGGCCGGCTGCATGTGGAGCCTGGCATATGTGCGCTGTGCCTTGACCACTTGACCACCATCACTTGAACTCACATACCTTACGTCGTGGTTCCATTACAGTGTTTTGTACTTCACTTCTTGAGCTCCTCACGGATGTGGCAAAGCTTTTCACATCGTTGCTGAACCTCGTATGGAACATCTGGGCTAAAGAAGATGCGTTTGCCTTTGTTTTGAAGTTCTCCTTTAACTTTTGCAGCCTTCATGACACTCTCCTTCACATGAAAAACCTCATTATCAGACCTCACGGTTTCTTTCTTTCTACTGTAATGGGAAGGGCCAGAAATGAGCTCCAGAATGATCATCTCCCTCTGGAACTCCAAGTCTGAGGTTCTTCCTGGAGCTGGACTCCCAATCCAGAATCTTGTTGACCTCCGTCCTCTCAGCTCCCTTCATTCGTCCATCATGTCCGTAATAAGCTGCTCCAGTTCCCGTAGCGTTACCTCTCTTGTGTTTTCAGTGTTTACTCATCTCTTCTTCCTCGTTTCTTGGGATTACGAGGATGAAACTGTGATTTTTAAGGCAAATTTCAACAGATCAAGTGTGTGTTTCAAGACCAACGTCATAACCAGAACATCCAAGCCTTTTTTTTTCACACCACAAAGGTGTTATTTGAGGAGACATTTACCAAAACATCGACAAAGAAACAGGTTTATTTGGAAATTGCGTGTTTCTAGAATATCATTTCTCCAACTAGAAGTAGCAGGGGCGTGTCCAAATTCAAGGGTTGTTTTCAGTTAAATTTGAGTTACGTTGAAGCATTTGGTGAAAAAATAATTATAAATAGTTATTTAATATTACAATTTCAGCTTCATCTCCTGTTTCTGGCCGGACCTAGAAGATGTTCTCTAAAGGGTCCAAACCACTTGAGCTGATTTCATTTCCTGGCAGAGAGTAGACAATCCATATCAAACACCCAATAATCATTAATCATCTTTAAAAGTTTGACTAGCTATAAATCTTGAGGCTCTCACAATTTGCGCTGTATTATATTGTGCTTTGGTTGCCATTTACAGCCTGTAGCTCTATTTTAGCGAGTGTATCCTTCAGCGTGGTGCCATCTATCAGACGGGAATCCTTTTGAATCCCAGGTGACTCAGGCATCTGTCGGGTGCGGTGAGATAAAGCTGTATTAGTGCTCAAGAAGAGAGCATATGGTACTGCAGGAGTGATGGTGCTGAGGCAGGCCTCATCTCATGCAAATATCATCAGTATCTCTCACCACAAGGCCATGTAGGAGAGATACAGCCTGCGCACAACACCAGGCGACACCAGACGACAAGAGACGACACCAGACGACAAGAGACGACAAGAGACGACACCAGACGACAAAGAGTCGACACCAGACGACAAGAGACGACAAGAGACGACACCAGACGACAAAGGTTCGACACCAGACGACACCAGACGACAAGAGACGACACCAGACGACACCAGACGACAAGAGACGACAAGAGACGACACCAGACGAAACCAGACGACAAGAGACGACACCAGACGACAAGAGACGACACCAGACGACAAGAGACGACACCAGACGACAAGAGACGACACCAGACGACAAGAGACGACACCAGACGAAACCAGACGACAAGAGACGACACCAGACGACACCAGACGAAACCAGACGACAAGAGACGACACCAGACGAAACCAGACGACAAGAGACGACACCAGGCGACACCAGACGAAACCAGACGACAAGAGACGACACCAGACGAAACCAGACGACAAGAGACAACACCAGACGACACCAGACGACAAGAGACGACACCAGACGAAACCAGACGACAAGAGACGACACCAGACGACACCAGACGACATCAGACGACACCAGACGACAAGAGACGACACCAGACGACACCAGACGACACCAGACGACAAGAGACGACACCAGACGACACCAGACGACACCAGACGACATCAGACGACACCAGACGACAAGAGACGACACCAGACGACACCAGACGACACCAGACGACAAGAGACGATACCAGACGACACCAGACGACAAGAGACGACACCAGACGAAACAAGATGACACCAGACGACACCAGAAGACACAAGACGACACCAGACGACACCAGACGACACCAGACGACAAGAGACGACACCAGACGAAACCAGACGACAAGAGACGACACCAGACGACACCAGACGACACCAGACGACATCAGACGACACCAGACGACAAGAGACGACACCAGACGACACCAGACGACAAGAGACGACACCAGACGACACCAGACGAAACAAGATGACACCAGACGACACCAGACGACAAGAGACGACACCAGGCGACACCAGACGAAACCAGACGACAAGAGACGACACCAGACGAAACCAGACGACAAGAGACGACACCAGACGACACCAGACGACACCAGACGACAAGAGACGACACCAGACGACACCAGACGAAACAAGATGACACCAGACGACACCAGACGACAAGAGACGACACCAGACGACACCAGACGACAAGAGACGAAACAAGATGACACCAGACGACAAGAGACGACACCAGACGAAACAAGATGACACCAGACGACACCAGACGACAAAAGACGAAACAAGATGACACCAGACGACACCAGACGACAAGAGACGACAAAAGACGAAACAAGATTACACCAGACGACACCAGACGACACCAGACGAAACCAGACGAAACAAGATGACACAAGACGACACCAGAAGACACCAGCAGGGCCGGCCCAGCCTATAAGCGAACTAAGCAGCCGCGTAGGGCCCGGAGGCGTTAAAAGGGCCCCCAATCTGGCAACCCGTCTTATGTGAAGTGCAAGCGCAGCGTGCGCCACTAGTGTAGTAGCGCTGCTGGCGCGGCAGCGCACACAGCGGTAACATATAACACACAAACTGCATTTATTTGTAATGACAATCTGGCAACCAAGGCACCAAACCTGCTCTGATTGGGCAACTTCATTGTGTGCGAGCAGAACGAGAGCAAAACATAAACACAACAGAACGTGGTCCTCATGGCCAGAGGAATATATCCCCCCGATGCCGAAAAACGAAAGAAGAAACTTCTTGACGATGTAAAGAAACTGCAAACTCAACAACACTCTCCAGGTATTGAACTTCTCTTACAAAGAGACGGTTAATGCTGCTGTTTGAAACAACACGAGTCTGTCACGTTAGTTCGCTCACGCTGGAGGCGACGAGAGCTCTGCCCCGCGCTTAATAATATGTCTGAATGAAAGATAATAAGCTTCACATTTACACCAGCCCCGTAGTGTCAGCTGCAGGTGAGGCCGGTGAGGGGCCTCTATGCCCCGGGTCACTAAGAGGCGGAGATCCGGTCCGGACGAGCTCCGTCTCGTCCAGAACCTCTGACGTGAGACTTTGGAGTGAACAGTGTGCGGCCCCTGTCCCGGGCCCCTGAGCAGGGCCCCTGTGCAGCCTCAGTTAGAGATGAGCGGGTTTGAGTTTGCGTCCCTCTCTCTCACATCACCATGTGTGAGATCAATCGTGACTCGTGATGTCTGTTTGACTTTGACTTCTTAAAGTGCAATAAGAGGAACGTAAAGGTTTATGCACGTGAGATCCATCAGCCAATCACATCGCAGCATTGTTTCACACAGAGTCCAGTGTGTGGTGTTCTGATCAGAACAAACATTTATATTGTAATTCACTTTTAATAGAACAATAAAACATTTCCATTTATTTAAAAAGCATCATTAGACTATTTGTTATAAATTATAATAAATTGATAGTGAAAAATAACCAGACATATTATTGTTGCGTCTGTTATAGAATAATACTATATATTTTTATATAAATGTGGCAAAGTTGCAGAAACGCAGTCTCTTCACTAAAGCTAGGTTTGGACCTTCACTTCTCGTTCTGTTCATTCTCTGGGAATAACATGTTTGCACTGTTTTATCAGTGTTAATTGTTAATCAAGCAATGCTTATGCCATTTGTTTAATTTAATATAACTTGTTTTGTCACTTTAGCAAGAAGGAACAGTTGGGCGCTGTAAAAGATAAATTAGTAAGGATAACTATTAATTTTACATTTCCAGTTCAAATTAATCAATTTGACCATAATTATTTTCATAGCCAATATTGTTTTGAGTAATTAAGTACACTAATGTAATAACTGGCTTTAATCATTTTCTCCTGGCACAGTTTCATCACATCATCATTTTATAGCATTACAACCTCAACATTTTACTCTTACTTTAGCCGGCTGGACCACATTAAAATGCACCAGAAGACCCAAAAAAGGTCTGAAAATCTCTGGGGGAGGGCACCCAGACCCCCCCTGTTCATTAATTTAAACTGCTAATGTGCTAATGTGGCTGTAGACCCTAAACGCTCACAAATACGCCCAAAAATAGATCTGGGACGTGTGTTATTTGTACAGGGAGTAGAGGTGATGTCAGCGGAATACCAAGTTGCATTGTGGGATTTAAGTTAGCAATATTTGAGTTTGTGAGGTGTTGAGAATAAACTAACTGGCAAACAGATGCCCTGGCGTTTTGGTGCGCTTTGTTTGCGTTGAAGAAAGTTCCCATTTGTGAATTGTTCACTGACAATGGCAATAAAACTGATTCTGATGACATGGTGAGGAGCCCCCAAATTTTTTTTCGCTTAGGGCCCCCTGAAGGCTTGGGCCGGCTCTGGACACCAGAAGACACCAGACGACAGAAAAATAAATTGATTTGATGATGATTTGACGACACCAGACGACACCAGACGAAACAAGACGACACCAGACGACACCAGACGACACAAAACGACACCAAAAGACACCAGACGACACAAGACGACACCAAAAGACACCAGAAGACACCAGACGAAACAAGACGACACCAGAAGACACCAGACGACAAAAGACGACACCAGACGAAACAAGACGACACCAGACGACACCAGACGACACCAGATGAAACAAGACGACACCAGACGACAAAAGACGACACCAGACGAAACAAGACGACACCAGACGACACCAGATGACACCAGACGAAACAAGACGACACCAGACGACACCAGACGACACCAGACGACACCAGAAGACACCAGAAGACACCAGACGACACCAGACGAAACAAGACGACACCAGACGACACAAGACGACACCAAAAGACACCAGAAGACACCAGACGAAACAAGACGACACCAGAAGACACCAGACGACAAAAGACGACACCAGACGAAACAAGACGACACCAGACGACACCAGACGACACCAGATGAAACAAGACGACACCAGAAGACACCAGACGACACCAGACGACACCAGACGAAACAAGACGACACCAGACGAAACAAGACGACACCAGAAGACACCAGACGACACCAGACGACAAAAGACGACACCAGACGAAACAAGACGACACCAGACGACACCAGACGACACCAGACGAAACAAGACGACACCAGACGACACCAGACGACACCAGACAACAACAGAAGACACCAGAAGACACCAGACGACACCAGACGAAACAAGACGACACCAGACGAAACAAGACGACACCAGAAGACACCAGACGACAAAAGACGACACCAGAAGACACCAGAAGACACCAGACGACAAAAGACGACACCAGACGACACCAGACGAAACAAGACGACACCAGACGACACTAGAAGAAACCAGACGACACCAGACGAAACAAGACGACACCAGACGACACCAGACGACACCAGACGAAACAAGACAACAGGAGACGACACCAGACGACACCAGACGACACAAGACGACACCAGATGAAACAAGACGACACCAGACGACACCAGATGACTCCAGACGACACAAGACAACACAAAACGACACAAGACGACACCAGAAGACACCAGACGACACCAGACGAAACAAGACGACACCAGACGACACCAGACGACTCCAGACGACAAAAGACGACACCAGATGAAACAAGACGACACCAGACGAAACCAGACGACACCAGACGAAATAAGACGACACAAGACGACACCAGAAGACACCAGAAGACACCAGACGACAAAAGACGACACCAGACGAAACAAGACGACACCAGACGACACAAGACGACACAAGACGACACTAGAAGACACCAGACGACACCAGACGGCACCAGACGACACCAGACGACACCAGACGACACAAGACGACACAAGACGACACCAGAAGACACCAGACGACACCAGACGACAAAAGACGACACCAGACGACACCAGAAGACACCAGACGACACAAGACGACACAAGACGACACAAGACGACACCAGAAGACACCAGACGACACCAGACGACAAAAGACGACACCAGACGACACCAGAAGACAAAAGACGACACAAGACGACACAAGACGACACTAGAAGACACCAGACGACTCCAGACGACACAAGACGACACAAGATGACACAAGACGACACTAGAAGACACCAGACGACACCAGACTACACCAGACGAAACAAGACAACACCAGAAGACTCCAGACGACACAAGACGACAAAAGACGATACCAGACGACACCAGACGAAACAAGACGACACAAGACGACACTAGAAGACACCAGACGACACCAGACGACACCAGACGAAACAAGACAACACCAGAAGACTCCAGACGACACAAGACGACAAAAGACGACACCAGACGACACAAGACGACAAAAGACGACACCAGACGAAACCAGACGACACCAGACGACACCAGACGACTCCAGACAACACCAGACGAAATAAGACGACACAAGACGACACAAGACGACACCAGAAGACATCAGAAGACACCAGACGACAAAAGACGACACCAGATGAAACAAGACGACACCAGACGAAATAAGACGACACCAGAAGACACCAGACGACAAAAGACGACACCAGACGAAACAAGACGACACCAGACAACACAAGACGACACAAGACGACACAAGACGACACTAGAAGACACCAGACGACACCAGACGACACCAGACGACACCAGACGACACAAGACGACACAAGACGACACCAGAAGACACCAGACGACAAAAGACGACACCAGACGAAACAAGACGACACCAGACGACACAAGACGACACCAGACGAAACAAGACGACACCAGACGAAACAAGACGACACCAGACGACACCAGACGACACAAGACGACACAAGACGACACCAGAAGACACCAGACGACACCAGACGACAAAAGACGACACCAGACGACACCAGAAGACACCAGACGACACCAGACGACAAAAGACGACAAAAGATGACACAAGACGACGCCAGAAGACACCAGACGACTCCGGACGACACAAGACGACACAAGACGACACCAGACGACACCAGACGAAACAAGACGACACTAGAAGACACCAGACGAAAGAAGACGACACAAGACGACACTAGAAGACACCAGACGACACCAGACGACACCTGACGAAACAAGACAACACCAGAAGACTCCAGACGACACAACACGACAAAAGACGACACCAGACAACACCAGACGAAACAAGACGACACCAGACGACACCAGACGACTCCAGACAACACCAGACGAAATAAGACGACACAAGACGACACAAGACGACACCAGAAGACATCAGAAGACACCAGACGACAAAAGACGACACCAGATGAAACAAGACGACACCAGACGAAACCAGATGACACCAGACGAAATAAGACGACACAAGACGACACCAGAAGACACCAGAAGACACCAGACGACAAAAGACAACACCAGACGAAACAAGACAACACCAGAAGACTCCAGACGACACAACACGACAAAAGACGACACCAGACAACACCAGACGAAACAAGACGACACCAGACGACTCCAGACAACACCAGACGAAATAAGACGACACAAGACGACACAAGACGACACCAGAAGACATCAGAAGACACAAGACGACAAAAGACGACACCAGACGAAACAAGACGACACCAGACAACACAAGACGACACAAGACGACACTAGACGACACCAGAAGACACCAGACGACACCAGACGACAAAAGACGACACCAGACGAAACAAGACGACACCAGACGACACAAGACGACACCAGACGAAACAAGACGACACCAGACGAAACAAGACGACACCAGACGACACAAGACGACACCAGACGAAACAAGACGACACCAGACGACACAAGACGACACCAGACGAAACAAGACGACACCAGACGACACCAGACGACACAAGACGACACAAGACGACACCAGAAGACACCAGACGACACCAGATGACAAAAGACGACACAAGACGACACAAGACGACGCTAGAAGACACCAGACGACTCCAGACGACACAAGACGACACAAGACGACACCAGACGACACCAGACGAAACAAGACGACACTAGAAGACACCAGACGAAAGAAGACGACACAAGACGACACTAGAAGACGCCAGACGACACCAGACGACACCAGACGAAACAAGACAACACCAGAAGACTCCAGACGACACAACACGACAAAAGACGACACCAGACAACACCAGACGAAACAAGACGACACCAGACGACACCAGACGACTCCAGACAACACCAGACGAAATAAGACGACACAAGACGAAATAAGACGACACAAGAAGACACCAGAAGACACCAGAAGACACCAGACGACAAAAGACGACACCAGACGAAACAAGACGACACCAGACAACACAAGACGACACAAGACGACACTAGAAGACACCAGACGACACCAGACGACACCAGACGACACAAGACGACACAAGACGACACCAGAAGACACCAGACGACACCAGACGACAAAAGACGACACCAGACGAAACGAGACGACACCAGACGAAACAAGACGACACCAGACAAAACAAGACGACACCAGACGAAACCAGACGACACCAGACGAAATAAGACGACACAAGACAACACCAGAAGACACCAGAAGACACCAGACGACAAAAGACGACACCAGACGAAACAAGACGACACCAGACAACACAAGACGACACTAGAAGACACCAGACGACACCAGACGACACCAGACGACACAAGACGACACAAGACGACACCAGAAGACACCAGACGACACCAGACGACAAAAGACGACACCAGACGAAACAAGACGACACCAGAAAACACAAGACGACACCAGACGAAATAAGACGACACAAGACGACACCAGAAGACACCAGAAGACACCAGACGACAAAAGACGACACCAGACGAAACAAGACGACACCAGACAACACAAGACGACACAAGACGACACTAGAAGACACCAGACGACACCAGACGACACCAGACGACAAAAGACGACACCAGACGACACCAGAAGACACCAGACGACACCAGACGACAAAAGACGACACCAGACGACACAAGACGACACCAGACGAAACAAGACGACACCAGACGACACAAGACGACAACAGACGAAACAAGACGACATCAGACGACACAAGACGACACAAGACGACACCAGAAGACACCAGACGACACCAGACGACAAAAGACGACACCAGACGAAACCAGAAGACACCAGAAGACACCAGACGACACCAGACGACAAAAGACGACAAAAGATGACACAAGACGACGCTAGAAGACACCAGACGACTCCAGACGACACAAGACGAAATAAGACGACACAAGACGACACCAGACGACTCCAGACAACACCTGACGAAATAAGACGACACAAGACGAAATAAGACGACACAAGAAGACACCAGAAGACACCAGAAGACACCAGACGACAAAAGACGACACCAGACGAAACAAGACGACACCAGACAACACAAGACGACACAAGACGACACTAGAAGACACCAGACGACACCAGACGACACCAGACGACACAAGACGACACAAGACGACACCAGAAGACACCAGACGACACCAGACGACAAAAGACGACACCAGACGAAACGAGACGACACCAGACGAAACAAGACGACACCAGACAAAACAAGACGACACCAGACGAAACCAGACGACACCAGACGAAATAAGACGACACAAGACAACACCAGAAGACACCAGAAGACACCAGACGACAAAAGACGACACCAGACGAAACAAGACGACACCAGACAACACAAGACGACACTAGAAGACACCAGACGACACCAGACGACACCAGACGACACAAGACGACACAAGACGACACCAGAAGACACCAGACGACACCAGACGACAAAAGACGACACCAGACGAAACAAGACGACACCAGAAAACACAAGACGACACCAGACGAAATAAGACGACACAAGACGACACCAGAAGACACCAGAAGACACCAGACGACAAAAGACGACACCAGACGAAACAAGACGACACCAGACAACACAAGACGACACTAGAAGACACCAGACGACACCAGACGACACCAGACGACACAAGACGACACAAGACGACACCAGAAGACACCAGACGACACCAGACGACAAAAGACGACACCAGACGAAACAAGACGACACCAGAAAACACAAGACGACACCAGACGAAATAAGACGACACAAGACGACACCAGAAGACACCAGAAGACACCAGACGACAAAAGACGACACCAGACGAAACAAGACGACACCAGACAACACAAGACGACACAAGACGACACTAGAAGACACCAGACGACACCAGACGACACCAGACGACAAAAGACGACACCAGACGACACCAGAAGACACCAGACGACACCAGACGACAAAAGACGACACCAGACGACACAAGACGACACCAGACGAAACAAGACGACACCAGACGACACAAGACGACACCAGACGAAACAAGACGACATCAGACGACACAAGACGACACAAGACGACACCAGAAGACACCAGACGACACCAGACGACAAAAGACGACACCAGACGAAACCAGAAGACACCAGAAGACACCAGACGACACCAGAAGACACCAGACGACACCAGACGACAAAAGACGACAAAAGATGACACAAGACGACGCTAGAAGACACCAGACGACTCCAGACGACACAAGACGACACAAGACGACACCAGACGACACCAGACGAAACAAGACGACACTAGAAGACACCAGACGAAAGAAGACGACACAAGACGACACTAGAAGACACCAGACGACACCAGACGACACCAGACGAAACAAGACAACACCAGAAGACTCCAGACGACACAACACGACAAAAGACGTCACCAGACAACACCAGACGAAACAAGACGACACCAGACGACACCAGACGACTCCAAACAACACCAGACGAAATAAGACGACACAAGACGACACAAGACGACACCAGAAGACACCAGAAGACACCAGACGACAAAAGACGACACCAGACGAAACAAGACGACACCAGACAACACAAGACGACACCAGACGACACCAGACAACACCAGACGAAACAAGACAACACCAGAAGACTCCAGACGACACAACACGACAAAAGACGACACCAGACAACACCAGACGAAACAAGACGACACCAGACGACACCAGACAACACGAGACGAAATAAGACGACACAAGACGACACAAGACGACACCAGAAGACATCAGAAGACACCAGACGACAAAAGACGACACCAGACGAAACAAGACGACACCAGACAACACAAGACGACACAAGACGACACTAGACGACACCAGAAGACACCAGACGACACCAGACGACAAAAGACGACACCAGACGAAACAAGACGACACCAGACGACACAAGACGACACCAGACGAAACAAGACGACACCAGACGACACAAGACGACACCAGACGAAACAAGACGACACCAGACGACACAAGACGACACCAGACGAAACAAGACGACACCAGACGACACCAGACGACACAAGACGACACAAGACGACACCAGAAGACACCAGACGACACCAGACGACAAAAGACGACACCAGACGACACCAGAAGACACCAGACGACACCAGATGACAAAAGACGACACAAGACGACACAAGACGACGCTAGAAGACACCAGACGACTCCAGACGACACAAGACGACACAAGACGACACCAGACGACACCAGACGAAACAAGACGACACTAGAAGACACCAGACGAAAGAAGACGACACAAGACGACACTAGAAGACGCCAGACGACACCAGACGACACCAGACGAAACAAGACAACACCAGAAGACTCCAGACGACACAACACGACAAAAGACGACACCAGACAACACCAGACGAAACAAGACGACACCAGACGACACCAGACGACTCCAGACAACACCAGACGAAATAAGACGACACAAGACGACACAAGACGACACCAGAAGACATCAGAAGACACCAGACGACAAAAGACGACACCAGAAGACACCAGACGACACCAGACGAAAAAAGACGACACCAGACGAAACGAGACGACACCAGACGAAACAAGACGACACCAGACGAAACAAGACGACACCAGACGAAACCAGACGACACCAGACGAAATAAGACGACACCAGACGAAATAAGACGACACAAGACGACACCAGAAGACACCAGAAGACACCAGACGACAAAAGACGACACCAGACGAAACAAGACGACACCAGACAACACAAGACGACACAAGACGACACTAGAAGACACCAGACGACACCAGACGAAACCAGACGACACCAGACGAAATAAGACGACACCAGACGAAATAAGACGACACAAGACGACACCAGAAGACACCAGACGACACCAGACGACAAAAGACGACACCAGACGAAACAAGACGACACCAGACGACACAAGACGACACCAGACGAAATAAGACGACACAAGACGACACCAGAAGACACCAGAAGACACCAGACGACAAAAGACGACACCAGACGAAACAAGACGACACCAGACAACACAAGACGACACAAGACGACACTAGAAGACACCAGACGACACCAGACGACACCAGACGACAAAAGACGACACCAGACGACACCAGAAGACACCAGACGACACCAGACGACAAAAGACGACACCAGACGACAAAAGACGACACCAGACGACACCAGAAGACACCAGACGACACCAGACGACACAAGACGACACAAGACGACACCAGACGAAACAAGACGACACCAGACGACACAAGACGACACCAGACGAAACAAGACGACATCAGACGACACCAGACGACACAAGACGACACAAGACGACACCAGAAGACACCAGAAGACACCAGACGACACCAGAAGACACCAGACGACACCAGACGACAAAAGACGACAAAAGATGACACAAGACGACGCTAGAAGACACCAGACGACTCCAGACGACACAAGACGACACAAGACGACACCAGACGACACCAGACGAAACAAGACGACACTAGAAGACACCAGACGAAAGAAGACGACACAAGACGACACTAGAAGACACCAGACGACACCAGACGACACCAGACGAAACAAGACAACACCAGAAGACTCCAGACGACACAACACGACAAAAGACGACACCAGACAACACCAGACGAAACAAGACGACACCAGACGACACCAGACGACTCCAGACAACACCAGACGAAATAAGACGACACAAGACGACACAAGACGACACCAGACGACACCAGAAGACATCAGAAGACACCAGACGACAAAAGACGACACCAGATGAAACAAGACGACACCAGACGATACCAGATGACACCAGACGAAATAAGACGACACAAGACGACACCAGAAGACACCAGAAGACACCAGACGACAAAAGACGACACCAGACGAAACAAGACGACACCAGACAACACAAGACGACACCAGACGACACCAGACGACACCAGACGAAACAAGACGACACCAGACGACACCAGACGACACAACACGACAAAAGACGACACCAGACAACACCAGACGAAACAAGACGACACCAGACGACACCAGACGACTCCAGACAACACCAGACGAAATAAGACGACACAAGACGACACAAGACGACACCAGAAGACATCAGAAGACACCAGACGACAAAAGACGACACCAGACGAAACAAGACGACACCAGACAACACAAGACGACACAAGACGACACTAGACGACACCAGAAGACACCAGACGACACCAGACGACAAAAGACGACACCAGACGAAACAAGACGACACCAGACGACACAAGACGACACCAGACGAAACAAGACGACACCAGACGAAACAAGACGACACCAGACGACACAAGACGACACCAGACGAAACAAGACGACACCAGACGACACAAGACGACACCAGACGAAACAAGACAACACCAGACGACACCAGACGACACAAGACGACACAAGACGACACCAGAAGACACCAGACGACACCAGACGACAAAAGACGACACCAGACGACACCAGAAGACACCAGACGACACCAGACGACAAAAGACGACACAAGACGACACAAGACGACGCTAGAAGACACCAGACGACTCCAGACGACACAAGACGACACAAGACGACACCAGACGACACCAGACGAAACAAGACGACACTAGAAGACACCAGACGAAAGAAGACGACACAAGACGACACTAGAAGACACCAGACGACACCAGACGACACCAGACGAAACAAGACAACACCAGAAGACTCCAGACGACACAACACGACAAAAGACGACACCAGACAACACCAGACGAAACAAGACGACACCAGACGACACCAGACGACTCCAGACAACACCAGACGAAATAAGACGACACAAGACGACACAAGACGACACCAGAAGATATCAGAAGACACCAGACGACAAAAGACGACACCAGATGAAACAAGACGACACCAGACGAAACCAGACGACACCAGACGAAATAAGACGACACAAGACGACACCAGAAGACACCAGAAGACACCAGACGACAAAAGACGACACCAGACGAAACAAGACGACACCAGACAACACAAGACGACACAAGACGACACTAGAAGACACCAGACGACACCAGACGACACCAGACGACACAAGACGACACAAGACGACACCAGAAGACACCAGACGACACCAGACGACAAAAGACGACACCAGACGAAACGAGACGACACCAGACGACACAAGAAGACACCAGACGAAACAAGACGACACCAGACGAAACAAGACGACACCAGACGAAACCAGACGACACCAGACGAAATAAGACGACACAAGACGACACCAGAAGACACCAGAAGACACCAGACGACAAAAGACGACACCAGACGAAACAAGACGACACCAGACAACACAAGACGACACAAGACGACACTAGAAGACACCAGACGACACCAGACGACACCAGACGACACAAGACGACACAAGACGACACCAGAAGACACCAGACGACACCAGACGACAAAAGACGACACCAGACGAAACAAGACGACACCAGACGACACAAGACGACACCAGACGAAATAAGACGACACAAGACGACACCAGAAGACACCAGAAGACACCAGACGACAAAAGACGACACCAGACGAAACAAGACGACACCAGACAACACAAGACGACACAAGACGACACTAGAAGACACCAGACGACACCAGACGACACCAGACGACAAAAGACGACACCAGACGACACCAGAAGACACCAGACGACACCAGACGACAAAAGACGACACCAGACGACACAAGACGACACCAGACGAAACAAGACGACACCAGACGACACAAGACGACACAAGATGACACCAGAAGACACCAGACGACAAAAGACGACACCAGACGACAAAAGACGACACCAGACGACAAAAGACGACACCAGACGACACAATACGACACCAGACGAAACAAGACGACACCAGACAACACAAGACGACACAAGACGAAACAAGACGACACCAGACGACACCAGACGACACAAGACGACACAAGACGACACCAGAAGACACCAGACGACACCAGACGACAAAAGACGACACCAGACGACACCAGAAGACACCAGAAGACACCAGACGACAAAAGACGACACCAGATGAAACAAGACGACACCAGACGAAACCAGACGACACCAGACGAAATAAGACGACACAAGACGACACCAGAAGACACCAGAAGACACCAGACGACAAAAGACGACACCAGACGAAACAAGACGACACCAGACAACACAAGACGACACAAGACGACACTAGAAGACACCAGACGACACCAGACGACACCAGACGACACAAGACGACACAAGACGACACCAGAAGACACCAGACGACACCAGACGACAAAAGACGACACCAGACGAAACAAGACGACACCAGACGACACAAGACGACACCAGACGAAACAAGACGACACCAGACGAAACAAGACGACACCAGACGACACAAGACGACACCAGACGAAACAAGACGACACCAGACGACACAAGACGACACCAGACGAAACAAGACGACACCAGACGACACCAGACGACACAAGACGACACAAGACGACACCAGAAGACACCAGACGACACCAGACGACAAAAGACGACACCAGACGACACCAGAAGACACCAGACGACACAAGACGACACAAGACGACACCAGACGACACCAGACGAAACAAGACGACACTAGAAGACACCAGACGAAAGAAGACGACACAAGACGACACTAGAAGACACCAGACGACACCAGACGACACCAGACGAAACAAGACAACACCAGAAGACTCCAGACGACACAACACGACAAAAGACGACACTCGACGACACAAGACGAAACAAGACGACACCAGACGACACCAGACGACTCCAGACAACACCAGACGAAATAAGACGACACAAGACGACACCAGAAGATATCAGAAGACACCAGACGACAAAAGACGACACCAGATGAAACAAGACGACACCAGACGAAACCAGACGACACCAGACGAAATAAGACGACACAAGACGACACCAGAAGACACCAGAAGACACCAGACGACAAAAGACGACACCAGACGAAACAAGACGACACCAGACAACACAAGACGACACAAGACGACACTAGAAGACACCAGACGAAATAAGACGACACAAGACGACACCAGAAGACACCAGAAGACACCAGACGACAAAAGACGACACCAGACGAAACAAGACGACACCAGACAACACAAGACGACACAAGACGACACTAGAAGACACCAGACGACACCAGACGACACCAGACGACACAAGACGACACAAGACGACACCAGAAGACACCAGACGACACCAGACGACAAAAGACGACACCAGACGAAACAAGACGACACCAGACGACACAAGACGACACCAGACGAAATAAGACGACACAAGACGACACCAGAAGACACCAGAAGACACCAGACGACAAAAGACGACACCAGACGAAACAAGACGACACCAGACAACACAAGACGACACAAGACGACACTAGAAGACACCAGACGACACCAGACGACAAAAGACGACACCAGACGACACAAGACGACACCAGACGACAAAAGACGACACCAGACGACACCAGAAGACACCAGACGACACCAGACGACAAAAGACGACACCAGACGACACAAGACGACACCAGACGAAACAAGACGACACCAGACGACACAAGACGACACCAGACGACACAAGACGACACAAGATGACACCAGAAGACACCAGACGACACCAGACGACAAAAGACGACACCAGATGACACAAGACGACACCAGACGAAACAAGACGACACCAGACGACACAAGACGACACCAGACGAAACAAGACGACACCAGACGACACCAGACGACACAAGACGACACAAGACGACACCAGAAGACACCAGACGACACCAGACGACAAAAGACGACACCAGACGAAACAAGACGACACCAGACGACACAAGACGACACCAGACGAAATAAGACGACACAAGACGACACCAGAAGACACCAGAAGACACCAGACGACAAAAGACGACACCAGACGAAACAAGACGACACCAGACAACACAAGACGACACAAGACGACACTAGAAGACACCAGACGACACCAGACGACACCAGACGACAAAAGACGACACCAGACGACACCAGAAGACACCAGACGACACCAGACGACAAAAGACGACACCAGACGACACAAGACGACACCAGACGACACAAGACGACACAAGACGACACCAGAAGACACCAGACGACACCAGACGACAAAAGACGACACCAGACGAAACAAGACGACACCAGACGACACAAGACGACACCAGACGAAATAAGACGACACAAGACGACACCAGAAGACACCAGAAGACACCAGACGACAAAAGACGACACCAGACGAAACAAGACGACACCAGACAACACAAGACGACACAAGACGACACTAGAAGACACCAGACGACACCAGACGACACCAGACGACAAAAGACGACACCAGACGACACCAGAAGACACCAGACGACACCAGACGACAAAAGACGACACCAGACGACACAAGACGACACCAGACGAAACAAGACGACACCAGACGACACAAGACGACACCAGACGACACAAGACGACACAAGATGACACCAGAAGACACCAGACGACACCAGACGACAAAAGACGACACCAGACGACACAATACGACACCAGACGAAACAAGACGACACCAGACGACACAAGACGACACCAGACGAAACAAGACGACACCAGACGACACCAGACGACACAAGACGACACAAGACGACACCAGAAGACACCAGACGACACCAGACGACAAAAGACGACACCAGACGACACCAGAAGACACCAGAAGACACCAGACGACAAAAGACGACACCAGATGAAACAAGACGACACCAGACGAAACCAGACGACACCAGACGAAATAAGACGACACAAGACCACACCAGAAGACACCAGAAGACACCAGACGACAAAAGACGACACCAGACGAAACAAGACGACACCAGACAACACAAGACGACACAAGACGACACTAGAAGACACCAGACGACACCAGACGACACCAGACGACACAAGACGACACAAGACGACACCAGAAGACACCAGACGACACCAGACGACAAAAGACGACACCAGACGAAACAAGACGACACCAGACGACACAAGACGACACCAGACGAAACAAGACGACACCAGACGAAACAAGACGACACCAGACGACACAAGACGACACCAGACGAAACAAGACGACACCAGACGACACAAGACGACACCAGACGAAACAAGACGACACCAGACGACACCAGACGACACAAGACGACACAAGACGACACCAGAAGACACCAGACGACACCAGACGACAAAAGACGACACCAGACGACACCAGAAGACACCAGACGACACAAGACGACACAAGACGACACCAGACGACACCAGACGAAACAAGACGACACTAGAAGACACCAGACGAAAGAAGACGACACAAGACGACACTAGAAGACACCAGACGACACCAGACGACACCAGACGAAACAAGACAACACCAGAAGACTCCAGACGACACAACACGACAAAAGACGACACCAGACAACACCAGACGAAACAAGACGACACCAGACGACACCAGACGACTCCAGACAACACCAGACGAAATAAGACGACACAAGACGACACAAGACGACACCAGAAGATATCAGAAGACACCAGACGACAAAAGACGACACCAGATGAAACAAGACGACACCAGACGAAACCAGACGACACCAGACGAAATAAGACGACACAAGACGACACCAGAAGACACCAGAAGACACCAGACGACAAAAGACGACACCAGACGAAACAAGACGACACCAGACAACACAAGACGACACAAGACGACACTAGAAGACACCAGACGAAATAAGACGACACAAGACGACACCAGAAGACACCAGAAGACACCAGACGACAAAAGACGACACCAGACGAAACAAGACGACACCAGACAACACAAGACGACACAAGACGACACTAGAAGACACCAGACGACACCAGACGACACCAGACGACACAAGACGACACAAGACGACACCAGAAGACACCAGACGACACCAGACGACAAAAGACGACACCAGACGAAACAAGACGACACCAGACGACACAAGACGACACCAGACGAAATAAGACGACACAAGACGACACCAGAAGACACCAGAAGACACCAGACGACAAAAGACGACACCAGACGAAACAAGACGACACCAGACAACACAAGACGACACAAGACGACACTAGAAGACACCAGACGACACCAGACGACAAAAGACGACACCAGACGACACAAGACGACACCAGACGACAAAAGACGACACCAGACGACACCAGAAGACACCAGACGACACCAGACGACAAAAGACGACACCAGACGACACAAGACGACACCAGACGAAACAAGACGACACCAGACGACACAAGACGACACCAGACGACACAAGACGACACAAGATGACACCAGAAGACACCAGACGACACCAGACGACAAAAGACGACACCAGACGACACAAGACGACACCAGACGAAACAAGACGACACCAGACGACACAAGACGACACCAGACGAAACAAGACGACACCAGACGACACCAGACGACACAAGACGACACAAGACGACACCAGAAGACACCAGACGACACCAGACGACAAAAGACGACACCAGACGACACCAGAAGACACCAGAAGACACCAGACGACAAAAGACGACACCAGATGAAACAAGACGACACCAGACGAAACCAGACGACACCAGACGAAATAAGACGACACAAGACGACACCAGAAGACACCAGAAGACACCAGACGACAAAAGACGACACCAGACGAAACAAGACGACACCAGACAACACAAGACGACACAAGACGACACTAGAAGACACCAGACGACACCAGACGACACCAGACGACACAAGACGACACAAGACGACACCAGAAGACACCAGACGACACCAGACGACAAAAGACGACACCAGACGAAACAAGACGACACCAGACGACACAAGACGACACCAGACGAAACAAGACGACACCAGACGAAACAAGACGACACCAGACGACACAAGACGACACCAGACGAAACAAGACGACACCAGACGACACAAGACGACACCAGACGAAACAAGACGACACCAGACGACACCAGACGACACAAGACGACACAAGACGACACCAGAAGACACCAGACGACACCAGACGACAAAAGACGACACCAGACGACACCAGAAGACACCAGACGACACAAGACGACACAAGACGACACCAGACGACACCAGACGAAACAAGACGACACTAGAAGACACCAGACGAAAGAAGACGACACAAGACGACACTAGAAGACACCAGACGACACCAGACGACACCAGACGAAACAAGACAACACCAGAAGACTCCAGACGACACAACACGACAAAAGACGACACCAGACAACACCAGACGAAACAAGACGACACCAGACGACACCAGACGACTCCAGACAACACCAGACGAAATAAGACGACACAAGACGACACAAGACGACACCAGAAGATATCAGAAGACACCAGACGACAAAAGACGACACCAGATGAAACAAGACGACACCAGACGAAACCAGACGACACCAGACGAAATAAGACGACACAAGACGACACCAGAAGACACCAGAAGACACCAGACGACAAAAGACGACACCAGACGAAACAAGACGACACCAGACAACACAAGACGACACAAGACGACACTAGAAGACACCAGACGACACCAGACGACACCAGACGACACAAGACGACACAAGACGACACCAGAAGACACCAGACGACACCAGACGACAAAAGACGACACCAGACGAAACGAGACGACACAAGAAGACACCAGACGAAACAAGACGACACCAGACGAAACAAGACGACACCAGACGAAACCAGACGACACCAGACGAAATAAGACGACACAAGACGACACCAGAAGACACCAGAAGACACCAGACGACAAAAGACGACACCAGACGAAACAAAACGACACCAGACAACACAAGACGACACAAGACGACACTAGAAGACACCAGACGACACCAGACGACACCAGACGACACAAGACGACACAAGACGACACCAGAAGACACCAGACGACACCAGACGACAAAAGACGACACCAGACGAAACAAGACGACACCAGACGACACAAGACGACACCAGACGAAATAAGACGACACAAGACGACACCAGAAGACACCAGAAGACACCAGACGACAAAAGACGACACCAGACGAAACAAGACGACACCAGACGACACAAGACGACACCAGACGAAACAAGACAACACCAGACGACACCAGACGACACAAGACGACACAAGACGACACCAGAAGACACCAGACGACACCAGACGACAAAAGACGACACCAGACGACACCAGAAGACACCAGACGACACCAGACGACAAAAGACGACACAAGACGACACAAGACGACGCTAGAAGACACCAGATGACTCCAGACGACACAAGACGACACAAGACGACACCAGACGACACCAGACGAAACAAGACGACACTAGAAGACACCAGACGAAAGAAGACGACACAAGACGACACTAGAAGACACCAGACGACACCAGACGACACCAGACGAAACAAGACAACACCAGAAGACTCCAGACGACACAACACGACAAAAGACGACACCAGACAACACCAGACGAAACAAGACGACACCAGACGACACCAGACGACTCCAGACAACACCAGACGAAATAAGACGACACAAGACGACACAAGACGACACCAGAAGATATCAGAAGACACCAGACGACAAAAGACGACACCAGATGAAACAAGACGACACCAGACGAAACCAGACTACACCAGACGAAATAAGACGACACAAGACGACACCAGAAGACACCAGAAGACACCAGACGACAAAAGACGACACCAGACGAAACAAGACGACACCAGACAACACAAGACGACACAAGACGACACTAGAAGACACCAGACGACACCAGACGACACCAGACGACACCAGACGACACAAGACGACACAAGACGACACCAGAAGACACCAGACGACACCAGACGACAAAAGACGACACCAGACGAAACGAGACGACACCAGACGACACAAGAAGACACCAGACGAAACAAGACGACACCAGACGAAACAAGACGACACCAGACGAAACCAGACGACACCAGACGAAATAAGACGACACAAGACGACACCAGAAGACACCAGAAGACACCAGACGACAAAAGACGACACCAGACGAAACAAGACGACACCAGACAACACAAGACGACACAAGACGACACTAGAAGACACCAGACGACACCAGACGACACCAGACGACACAAGACGACACAAGACGACACCAGAAGACACCAGACGACACCAGACGACAAAAGACGACACCAGACGAAACAAGACGACACCAGACGACACAAGACGACACCAGACGAAATAAGACGACACAAGACGACACCAGAAGACACCAGAAGACACCAGACGACAAAAGACGACACCAGACGAAACAAGACGACACCAGACAACACAAGACGACACAAGACGACACTAGAAGACACCAGACGACACCAGACGACACCAGACGACAAAAGACGACACCAGACGACACCAGAAGACACCAGACGACACCAGACGACAAAAGACGACACCAGACGACACAAGACGACACCAGACGAAACAAGACGACACCAGACGACACAAGACGACACCAGACGACACAAGACGACACAAGATGACACCAGAAGACACCAGACGACACCAGACGACAAAAGACGACACCAGACGACACAAGACGACACCAGACGAAACAAGACGACACCAGACGACACAAGACGACACCAGACGAAACAAGACGACACCAGACGACACCAGACGACACAAGACGACACAAGACGACACCAGAAGACACCAGACGACACCAGACGACAAAAGACGACACCAGACGACACCAGAAAACACCAGAAGACACCAGACGACAAAAGACGACACCAGATGAAACAAGACGACACCAGACGAAACCAGACGACACCAGACGAAATAAGACGACACAAGACGACACCAGAAGACACCAGAAGACACCAGACGACAAAAGACGACACCAGACGAAACAAGACGACACCAGACGACACAAGACGACACAAGACGACACTAGAAGACACCAGACGACACCAGACGACACCAGACGACACAAGACGACACAAGACGACACCAGAAGACACCAGACGACACCAGACGACAAAAGACGACACCAGACGAAACAAGACGACACCAGACGACACAAGACGACACCAGACGAAACAAGACGACACCAGACGAAACAAGACGACACCAGACGAAACAAGACGACACCAGACGACACAAGACGACACCAGACGAAACAAGACGACACCAGACGACACCAGACGACACAAGACGACACAAGACGACACCAGAAGACACCAGACGACACCAGACGACAAAAGACGACACCAGACGACACCAGAAGACACCAGACGACACAAGACGACACCAGACGACACAAGACGACACAAGACGACACCAGAAGACACCAGACGACACCAGACGACAAAAGACGACAAAAGACGACACCAGAAGACACCAGACGACACCAGACGACAAAAGACGACACCAGACGACTCCAGACGACACAAGACGACACAAGACGACACCAGACGACACCAGACGAAACAAGACGACACTAGAAGACACCAGACGAAAGAAGACGACACAAGACGACACTAGATGACACCAGACGACACCAGACGACACCAGACGAAACAAGACAACACCAGAAGACTCCAGACGACACAACACGACAAAAGACGACACCAGACAACACCAGACGAAACAAGACGACACCAGACGACACCAGACGACTCCAGACAACACCAGACGAAATAAGACGACACAAGACGACACAAGACGACACCAGAAGATATCAGAAGACACCAGACGACAAAAGACGACACCAGATGAAACAAGACGACACCAGACGAAACCAGACGACACCAGACGAAAAAAGACGACACAAGACGACACCAGAAGACACCAGAAGACACCAGACGACAAAAGACGACACCAGACGAAACAAGACGACACCAGACAACATAAGACGACACAAGACGACACTAGAAGACACCAGACGACACCAGACGACACCAGACGACACAAGACGACACAAGACGACACCAGAAGACACCAGACGACACCAGACGACAAAAGACGACACCAGACGAAACAAGACGACACCAGACGACACCAGAGGACACCAGACGAAACAAGACGACACCAGACGAAACAAGACGACACCAGACGACACAAGACGGCACCAGACGAAACAAGACGACACCAGACGACACAAGACGACACCAGACGAAACAAGACGACACCAGACGACACCAGACGACACAAGACGACACAAGACGACACCAGAAGACACCAGACGACACCAGACGACAAAAGACGACACCAGACGAAACAAGACGACACCAGACGAAACCAGACGACACCAGACGAAATAAGACGACACAAGACGACACCAGAAGACACCAGAAGACACCAGACGACAAAAGACGACACCAGACGAAACAAAACGACACCAGACAACACAAGACGACACAAGACGACACCAGACGACACCAGAAGACACAAGACGACACCAGACGACAAAAGACGACACCAGACTAAACAAGACGACACCAGACGACACAAGACGACACCAGACGAAATAAGACGACACAAGACGACACCAGAAGACACCAGAAGACACCAGACGACAAAAGACGACACCAGACGACACAAGACGACACCAGACGAAACAAGACGACACCAGACGACACAAGACGACACCAGACGAAACAAGACGACACCAGACGACACCAGACGACACAAGACGACACAAGACGACACCAGAAGACACCAGACGACACCAGACGACAAAAGACGACACCAGACGACACCAGAAGACACCAGAAGACACCAGACGACAAAAGACGACACCAGATGAAACAAGACGACACCAGACGAAACCAGACGACACCAGACGAAATAAGACGACACAAGACGACACCAGAAGACACCAGAAGACACCAGACGACAAAAGACGACACTAGACGAAACAAGACGACACCAGACAACACAAGACGACACAAGACGACACTAGAAGACACCAGACGACACCAGACGACACCAGACGACACAAGACGACACAAGACGACACCAGAAGACACCAGACGACACCAGACGACAAAAGACGACACCAGACGAAACGAGACGACACCAGACGACACAAGAAGACACCAGACGAAACAAGACGACACCAGACGAAACAAGACGACACCAGACGAAACCAGACGACACCAGACGAAATAAGACGACACAAGACGACACCAGAAGACACCAGAAGACACCAGACGACAAAAGACGACACCAGACGAAACAAAACGACACCAGACAACACAAGACGACACAAGACGACACTAGAAGACACCAGACGACACCAGACGACACCAGACGACACAAGACGACACAAGACGACACCAGAAGACACCAGACGACACCAGACGACAAAAGACGACACCAGACGAAACAAGACGACACCAGACGACACAAGACGACACCAGACGAAATAAGACGACACAAGACGACACCAGAAGACACCAGAAGACACCAGACGACAAAAGACGACACCAGACGAAACAAGACGACACCAGACGACACAAGACGACACCAGACGAAACAAGACGACACCAGACGACACAAGACGACACCAGACGAAACAAGACAACACCAGACGACACCAGACGACACAAGACGACACAAGACGACACCAGAAGACACCAGACGACACCAGACGACAAAAGACGACACCAGACGACACCAGAAGACACCAGACGACACCAGACGACAAAAGACGACACAAGACGACACAAGACGACGCTAGAAGACACCAGATGACTCCAGACGACACAAGACGACACAAGACGACACCAGACGACACCAGACGAAACAAGACGACACTAGAAGACACCAGACGAAAGAAGACGACACAAGACGACACTAGAAGACACCAGACGACACCAGACGACACCAGACGAAACAAGACAACACCAGAAGACTCCAGACGACACAACACGACAAAAGACGACACCAGACAACACCAGACGAAACAAGACGACACCAGACGACACCAGACGACTCCAGACAACACCAGACGAAATAAGACGACACAAGACGACACAAGACGACACCAGAAGATATCAGAAGACACCAGACGACAAAAGACGACACCAGATGAAACAAGACGACACCAGACGAAACCAGACTACACCAGACGAAATAAGACGACACAAGACGACACCAGAAGACACCAGAAGACACCAGACGACAAAAGACGACACCAGACGAAACAAGACGACACCAGACAACACAAGACGACACAAGACGACACTAGAAGAGACCAGACGACACCAGACGACACCAGACGACACCAGACGACACAAGACGACACAAGACGACACCAGAAGACACCAGACGACACCAGACGACAAAAGACGACACCAGACGAAACGAGACGACACCAGACAACACAAGAAGACACCAGACGAAACAAGACGACACCAGACGAAACAAGACGACACCAGACGAAACCAGACGACACCAGACGAAATAAGACGACACAAGACGACACCAGAAGACACCAGAAGACACCAGACGACAAAAGACGACACCAGACGAAACAAGACGACACCAGACAACACAAGACGACACAAGACGACACTAGAAGACACCAGACGACACCAGACGACACAAGACGACACAAGACGACACCAGAAGACAACAGACGACACCAGACGACAAAAGACGACACCAGACGAAACAAGACGACACCAGACGACACAAGACGACACCAGACGAAATAAGACGACACAAGACGACACCAGAAGACACCAGAAGACACCAGACGACAAAAGACGACACCAGACGAAACAAGACGACACCAGACAACACAAGACGACACAAGACGACACTAGAAGACACCAGACGACACCAGACGACACCAGACGACAAAAGACGACACCAGACGACACCAGAAGACACCAGACGACACCAGACGAAACAAGACGACACCAGACGACACAAGACGACACCAGACGACACAAGACGACACAAGATGACACCAGAAGACACCAGACGACACCAGACGACAAAAGACGACACCAGACGACACAAGACGACACCAGACGAAACAAGACGACACCAGACGACACCAGACGACACAAGACGACACAAGACGACACCAGAAGACACCAGACGACACCAGACGACAAAAGACGACACCAGACGACACCAGAAGACACCAGAAGACACCAGACGACAAAAGACGACACCAGATGAAACAAGACGACACCAGACGAAACCAGACGACACCAGACGAAATAAGACGACACAAGACGACACCAGAAGACACCAGAAGACACCAGACGACAAAAGACGACACCAGACGAAACAAGACGACACCAGACAACACAAGACGACACAAGACGACACTAGAAGACACCAGACGACACCAGACGACACCAGACGACACAAGACGACACAAGACGACACCAGAAGACACCAGACGACACCAGACGACAAAAGACGACACCAGACGAAACAAGACGACACCAGACGACACAAGACGACACCAGACGAAACAAGACGACACCAGACGAAACAAGACGACACCAGACGAAACAAGACGACACCAGACGACACAAGACGACACCAGACGAAACAAGACGACACCAGACGACACCAGACGACACAAGACGACACAAGACGACACCAGAAGACACCAGACGACACCAGACGACAAAAGACGACACCAGACGACACCAGAAGACACCAGACGACACAAGACGACACAGGACGACACCAGACGACACCAGACGAAACAAGACGACACTAGAAGACACCAGACGAAAGAAGACGACACAAGACGACACTAGAAGACACCAGACGACACCAGACGACACCAGACGAAACAAGACAACACCAGAAGACTCCAGACGACACAACACGACAAAAGACGACACCAGACAACACCAGACGAAACAAGACGACACCAGACGACACCAGACGACTCCAGACAACACCAGACGAAATAAGACGACACAAGACGACACAAGACGACACCAGAAGATATCAGAAGACACCAGACGACAAAAGACGACACCAGATGAAACAAGACGACACCAGACGAAATAAGACGACACAAGACGACACCAGAAGACACCAGAAGACACCAGACGACAAAAGACGACACCAGACGAAACAAGACGACACCAGACAACATAAGACGACACAAGACGACACTAGAAGACACCAGACGACACCAGACGACACCAGACGACACAAGACGACACAAGACGACACCAGAAGACACCAGACGACACCAGACGACAAAAGACGACACCAGACGAAACGAGACGACACCAGACGACACAAGAAGACACCAGACGAAACAAGACGACACCAGACGAAACAAGACGACACCAGACGAAACCAGACGACACCAGACGAAATAAGACGACACAAGACGACACCAGAAGACACCAGAAGACACCAGACGACAAAAGACGACACCAGACGAAACAAAACGACACCAGACAACACAAGACGACACAAGACGACACTAGAAGACACCAGACGACACCAGACGACACCAGACGACACCAGAAGACACCAGACGACACCAGAAGACACCAGACGACACCAGACGACAAAAGACGACACCAGACTAAACAAGACGACACCAGACGACACAAGACGACACCAGACGAAATAAGACGACACAAGACGACACCAGAAGACACCAGAAGACACCAGACGACAAAAGACGACACCAGACGACACAAGACGACACCAGACGAAACAAGACGACACCAGACGACACCAGACGACACAAGACGACACAAGACGACACCAGAAGACACCAGACGACACCAGACGACACCAGACGAAACAAGACGACACCAGACAACACAAGACGACACAAGACGACACTAGAAGACACCAGACGACACCAGACGACACCAGACGACACAAGACGACACAAGACGACACCAGAAGACACCAGACGACACCAGACGACAAAAGACGACACCAGACGAAACAAGACGACACCAGACGACACAAGACGACACCAGACGAAACAAGACGACACCAGACGACACCAGACGACACAAGACGACACAAGACGACACCAGAAGACACCAGACGACACCAGACGACAAAAGACGACACCAGACAACACCAGAAGACACCAGAAGACACCAGACGACAAAAGACGACACCAGATGAAACAAGACGACACCAGACGAAACCAGACGACACCAGACGAAATAAGACGACACAAGACGACACCAGAAGACACCAGAAGACACCAGACGACAAAAGACGACACCAGACGAAACAAGACGACACCAGACAACACAAGACGACACAAGACGACACTAGAAGACACCAGACGACACCAGACGACACCAGACGACACAAGACGACACAAGACGACACCAGAAGACACCAGACGACACCAGACGACAAAAGACGACACCAGACGAAACAAGACGACACCAGACGACACAAGACGACACCAGACGAAACAAGACGACACCAGACGAAACAAGACGACACCAGACGACACAAGACGACACCAGACGAAACAAGACGACACCAGACGACACCAGACGACACAAGACGACACAAGACGACACCAGAAGACACCAGACGACACCAGACGACAAAAGACGACACCAGACGACACCAGAAGACACCAGACGACACAAGACGACACAAGACGACACCAGACGAAACAAGACGACACTAGAAGACACCAGACGAAAGAAGACGACACAAGACGACACTAGAAGACACCAGACGACACCAGAAGACACCAGACGACACCAGACGACAAAAGACGACACCAGACGACACCAGAAGACACCAGACGACACAGGACGACACAAGACGACACCAGACGACACCAGACGAAACAAGACGACACTAGAAGACACCAGACGAAAGAAGACGACACAAGACGACACTAGAAGACACCAGACGACACCAGACGACACCAGACGAAACAAGACAACACCAGAAGACTCCAGACGACACAACACGACAAAAGACGACACCAGACAACACCAGACGAAACAAGACGACACCAGACGACACCAGACGACTCCAGACAACACCAGACGAAATAAGACGACACAAGACGACACAAGACGACACCAGAAGATATCAGAAGACACCAGACGACAAAAGACGACACCAGATGAAACAAGACGACACCAGACGAAACCAGACGACACCAGACGAAATAAGACGACACAAGACGACACCAGAAGACTCCAGAAGACACCAGACGACAAAAGACGACACCAGACGAAACAAGACGACACCAGACAACACAAGACGACACAAGACGACACTAGAAGACACCAGACGAAACCAGACGACACCAGACGACACAAGACGACACAAGACGACACCAGAAGACACCAGACGACACCAGACGACAAAAGACGACACCAGACGAAACGAGACGACACCAGACGACACAAGAAGACACCAGACGAAACAAGACGACACCAGACGAAACAAGACGACACCAGACGAAACCAGACGACACCAGACGAAATAAGACGACACAAGACGACACCAGAAGACACCAGAAGACACCAGACGACAAAAGACGACACCAGACGAAACAAAACGACACCAGACAACACAAGACGACACAAGACGACACTAGAAGACACCAGACGACACCAGACGACACCAGACGACACCAGAAGACACCAGACGACACCAGAAGACACCAGACGACACCAGACGACAAAAGACGACACCAGACGAAACAAGACGACACAAGACGACACCAGACGAAATAAGACGACACAAGACGACACCAGAAGACACCAGAAGACACCAGACGACAAAAGACGACACCAGACGACACAAGACGACACCAGACGAAACAAGACGACACCAGACGACACAAGACGACACCAGACGAAACAAGACGACACCAGACGACACCAGACGACACAAGACGACAAAAGACGACACCAGAAGACACCAGACGACACCAGACGGCAAAAGACGACACCAGACGACACCAGAAGACACCAGAAGACACCAGACGACAAAAGACGACACCAGATGAAACAAGACGACACCAGACGAAACCAGACGACACCAGACGAAATAAGACGACACAAGACGACACCAGAAGACACCAGAAGACACCAGACGACAAAAGACGACACCAGACGAAACAAGACGACACCAGACAACACAAGACGACACAAGACGACACTAGAAGACACCAGACGACACCAGACGACACCAGACGACACAAGACGACACAAGACGACACCAGAAGACACCAGACGACACCAGACGACAAAAGACGACACCAGACGAAACAAGACGACACCAGACGACACAAGACGACACCAGACGAAACAAGACGACACCAGACGAAACAAGACGACACCAGACGACACAAGACGACACCAGACGAAACAAGACGACACCAGACGACACAAGACGACACCAGACGAAACAAGACGACACCAGACGACACCAGACGACACCAGACGACACAAGACGACACAAGACGACACCAGAAGACACCAGACGACACCAGACGACAAAAGACGACACCAGACGACACCAGAAGACACCAGACGACACCAGACGACAAAAGACGACACAAGACGACACAAGACGACGCTAGAAGACACCAGACGACTCCAGACGACACAAGACGACACAAGACGACACCAGACGACACCAGACGAAACAAGACGACACTAGAAGACACCAGACGAAAGAAGACGACACAAGACGACACTAGAAGACACCAGACGACACCAGACGACACCAGACGAAACAAGACAACACCAGAAGACTCCAGACGACACAACACGACAAAAGACGACACCAGACAACACCAGACGAAACAAGACGACACCAGACGACACCAGACGACTCCAGACAACACCAGACGAAATAAGACGACACAAGACGACACAAGACGACACCAGAAGAAATCAGAAGACACCAGACGACAAAAGACGACACCAGACGAAACAAGACGACACCAGACAACACAAGACGACACAAGACGACACTAGAAGACACCAGACGACACCAGACGACACCAGATGACACCAGACGACACAAGACGACACAAGACGACACCAGAAGACACCAGACGACACCAGACGACAAAAGACGACACCAGACGAAACAAGACGACACCAGACGACACAAGACGACACCAGACGAAACAAGACGACACCAGACGACACAAGACGACACAAGACGAAACAAGACGACACCAGACGACAAAAGACGACACCAGACGACACCAGAAGACACCAGACGACACCAGACGACAAAAGACGACACAAGACGACACAAGACGACACTAGAAGACACCAGACGACTCCAGACGACACAAGACGACACCAGACGACACCAGACGAAACAAGACGACACTAGAAGACACCAGACGAAACAAGACGACACAAGACGACACTAGAAGACACCAGACGACACCAGACGACACCAGACGAAACAAGACAACACCAGAAGACTCCAGACGACACAAGACGACAAAAGACGACACCAGACGACACCAGACGAAACAAGACGACACCAGACGACACAAGACGACAAAAGACGACACCAGACGAAACCAGACGAAACCAGACGAAACAAGACGACACCAGAAGACACCAGACGACACCAGACGAAACAAGACGACACCAGACGACACCAGACGACTCCAGACAACACCAGACGAAATAAGACGACACAAGACGACACAAGACGACACCAGAAGACATCAGAAGACACCAGACGACAAAAGACGACACCAGATGAAACAAGACGACACCAGACGAAACCAGACGACACCAGACGAAATAAGACGACACAAGACGACACCAGAAGACACCAGACGACAAAAGACGACACCAGACAACACAAGATGACACAAGACGACACTAGAAGACACCAGACGACACCAGACGACACCAGACGACACCAGACGACACAAGACGACACAAGACGACACCAGAAGACACCAGACGACACCAGACGACAAAAGACGACACCAGACGACACCAGACGACACAAGACGACACCAGACGAAACAAGACGACACAAGACGACACCAGACGAAACAAGACGACACCAGACGACACCAGACGACACAAGACGACACCAGACGACACCAGACGACAAAAGACGACACAAGACGACACAAGACGACGCTAGAAGACACCAGACGACACCAGACGACAAAAGACGACACAAGACGACACAAGACGACACCAGAAGACACCAGACGACACCAGACGACAAAAGACGACACCAGACGACACCAGAAGACACCAGACGACACCAGACGACAAAAGACGACACAAGACGACACAAGACGACACTAGAAGACACCAGACGACTCCAGACGACACAAGACGACACAAGACGACACCAGACGACACCAGACGAAACAAGACGAAACAAGACGACACTAGAAGACACCAGACGAAACAAGACGACACAAGACGACACTAGAAGACACCAGACGACACCAGACGACACCAGACGAAACAAGACAACACCAGAAGACTCCAGACGACACAAGACGACAAAAGACGACACCAGACGACACCAGACGAAACAAGACGACACCAGACGACACAAGACGACAAAAGACGACACCAGACGAAACCAGACGAAACCAGACGAAACAAGACGACACCAGAAGACACCAGACGACACCAGACGAAACAAGACGACACCAGACGACACCAGACGACTCCAGACAACACCAGACGAAATAAGACGACACAAGACGACACAAGACGACACCAGAAGACATCAGAAGACACCAGACGACAAAAGACGACACCAGATGAAACAAGACGACACCAGACGAAACCAGACGACACCAGACGAAATAAGACGACACAAGACGACACCAGAAGACACCAGACGACAAAAGACGACACCAGACAACACAAGACGACACAAGACGACACTAGAAGACACCAGACGACACCAGACGACACCAGACGACACCAGACGACACCAGACGACAAAAGACGACACCAGACGAAACAAGACGACACCAGACGACACAAGACGACACCAGACGAAACAAGACGACACCAGACGACACCAGACGACACAAGACGACACCAGACGACACCAGACGACAAAAGACGACACAAGACGACACAAGACGACACAAGACGACGCTAGAAGACACCAGACGACTCCAGACGACACAAGACGACAAAAGACGACACCAGACGACACCAGACGACACAAGACGACACTAGAAGACACCAGACGACACCAGACGACACCAGACGAAACAAGACAACACCAGAAGACTCCAGACGACACAAGACGACAAAAGACGACATCAGACGACACCAGACGAAACAAGACGACACCAGACGACACAAGACGACAAAAGACCACACCAGACGACACAAGACGACACCAGACGACACAAGACGACACCAGACGAAACAAGACGACACCAGACGACACAAGACGACACAAGACGACACCAGAAGACACCAGACAACACCAGACGACAAAAGACGACACAAGACGACACAAGACGACGCTAGAAGACACCAGACGACTCCAGACGACACAAGACGACACTAGAAGACACCAGACGAAACAAGACGACACAAGACGACACTAGAAGACACCAGACGACACCAGACGACACCAGACGAAACAAGACAACACCAGAAGACTCCAGACGACACAACACGACAAAAGACGACACCAGACGACACCAGACGAAACAAGACGACACTAGAAGACACCAGACGAAACAAGACGACACTAGAAGACACCAGACGAAACAAGATGACACAAGACGACACTAGAAGACACCAGACGACACCAGACGACACCAGACGAAACAAGACAACACCAGAAGACTCCAGACGACACAAGACGACAAAAGACGACACCAGACGACACCAGACGAAACCAGACGAAACAAGACGACACCAGATCTCCAGTTGAAGGGTTCCTTCAGTTCTGCAGGTGAAGGGTTCTGTCAGTTCCTTCAGTTCTGCAGGTGAAGGGTTCTGTCAGTTCCTTCAGTTCTGCAGGTGAAGGGTTATAAATCACAGCCAGCGCACATTTGAAACCTGCAGTTGAACATGATTCAGGCAAATCAGTGATATACAAAGAAAGGGTGCAAGAACTGACCCTTGTGTCCCTCCACTATTTATTTTTACGAATTCAGAATGTTCATCACTAATGACAACACCCGGCTTTCTCCCTGTCAGATAGGATTTAAACCACTGTAAAGCGTTCACAGTGAAGTTGAGGTTAGATGTTTTGTGGATCAGGATCTAGTCATGATTTACTCTTCAAAATACATGATGTGTTTGAAATACTTCCCTGAACACACATTCATTTAAATTGAAAAGCAAATAAAAACTAGAATGAGTCGTTTGTAGACAGCCTCATGATTGTTGTTAATCACATTTGCCAACGAGTAATAACTGTCAAAATCTATCTTCAACCTCTGCAGTTCACTTCAAACGTTGTGACCTGCGATGTTTGTGGTGCATTATGGTCCGGAAAGACCCTAAGAAAATGCTATTACGAGACTTCACCTCCTCCTCCTCTTCTCCCTCCCTTTAGTCTTCTTCTCCTCTTCTCCTCCTCTTCTCTCTCCCCATGGTCCAGTACCCCTCCCAAACCCCTTATGGCAAGTTTTCAATTGAGGTTTGTTATGTCACCCTGAATGACTTTACCGGGGCCCCGCCCTGGAGCCAGGCCGGGGTGGGTGCTCGCAGATGAACGCCTGGTGGCCAAAAAAGGCAAGATGGAACAACCTTCCTGTTGACCCACCACCTGCAGGAAGGACCATGAGGGTAGTGGTCAGGGGCAGGGGCCCAGATGACCAAAGCTATGCCAAAGGCCCCTAGTGCTGTGGACGTGGCATGTCACCTGTCTGGTGGGGAAGGTTGAGAAAGGTTTGTTCGTTCTTTCTTTCTTTCTTTCTGTCTTTCTTTCTTTCTCTTTCTTAACCCTGACCCTTTGTATCACGATATGTACTTGTTACTTGTACTTGAGTAATAATAGTTCATAAGAGCCAGTGCTCTAACATGAGTGCATTTTGGCTACAGTGTCCTGCTTTCTGTTGTGAAATGAACAATAGAACAAAAGTGGTTCGATCCCTGCTCCGATGAAAAGCTGAACGCTTTCTTGATACAAACAGATTCAAGTAAAAGATGTTCTGTTTCATCAACCGTTTATCTTTTCCCAAGTGCGTCGGGGACGACCATCAGACGGCACGATCTTATCGGCCATTGTCAAACCTATCCAGATGTTATGCCCACGTGTCACAGAACATCTAATAAACACATGCTGAACACTCTTCCAAACAGGAAGTGAACACACTTGGACAGATGGTGAGTTCAAATCAGTCTTTTTCCTGAGAAGGTTCATCAGATATTCATAGAGTCTAATTAAACAAGCGCAGCGCCTGTTCCCTGCACACATTTCTTAGTCATGACATATAGACCTAATTAAATGTATGGGCTGCCTTCTTGTAGCTTTGAAAGTCTTTGAAGATTTGGTTTGTTTATGTTATGAATTGCACATTTTTCACAAAACTATCGGGAAATTCTCACTTGGGACCTTTTATTTCTCCATAGGATTAAATACACTATTCTTAGACGCTTGCCTTGCTAATGCTGCAAAGCTTCGGGCTAATTACCACACACTTCTAATCAAGAGGATTTTTTCATGTTCCAGAAATAGACCTCTCCCTTAGGCTAACAATACATTGCACTATTGCTACAAAGCTACAAAGTAATTAACCAGTATTAATGAAGTACATTCTGTGTAGGGCCATACGTGCAGCTGTAGCTTGAACACTTTCCACTCACATTTCTTGTGTATTTTTGGAGGTAATATTAATTTGAAGCTTGGTTTGTTGTAATTAACATGTCGTTTTTTCACGTAACTTCTATATAATAAGCAGTTCAAGTTGTTTTCAATGTACAAGCTAGGTGTCTGTTAGCATTAGCGTTGTTATAATAAATCATGTCTTATAATCTCGTAATGTTCTCACTATTTTGAAAGGCTTGTCCCATCTGCTCAGAAAACAGCTTCGTTACTATCCAATTAGCACAAGCGAGCCTCTGTTATGGCACTGAATATTCTGTGGGTCATTGGTCAGTTTGACCAATGTAAATGTCATAAAACCATTTTACTCATGTGAAACTGCAGCCAGTCCGCCCTTGGCCCATCCAAAGCCGCTTGAATAATTGATAAATAAGAGCAATTGCTAATGCATAATGGATAATAATAGTCAAATGATAATTAGCAATGAAAAGGCTCTCAGTAGTTTCTTTGTTTTAAATGTCACTACAAAGGGTCTGACCGACAAATGAAAATAGAGTATGTTCCACTGAGCTGTATTTATTCAGTCATTTGGAATTTGCTCAGACTCAAACAGTCATTTTTTTCAAAGATAAAAAAAATATTTTACCACTGAAAAAGATTGTTGCAAAATAGTGCCTCAATCTCTCCATGAAGTCTTTGTAATAACGTGTTCTGTAGCATAAAACAATGTCAAGTACAAAAGCTTCGATCATATTCAACATTAGAATTTAGACATTGGATCGCAAAAGACAACAGCTGGTCCTAAATCACATCTTTAATATGCAAAATATAAAACCATTTATTTTTATATATCTAAAAGCACATTAAAAATAAAAAACAGGGAAAGAGAAACAAGACCATAGTGAAAAACAAATCATAAAAAGTGATGAGAAAACCTCCTGTCTCCAGTTGTCACGTTCTCCAGAGGATCCGCCCGCACAGGTCCGCTCTCCGCCGCGCACACAAACGGTAGGCGTGATTCCATAGCCTCCCAACACCATAATCTCCTCCGCACGCGCCTCTCCCGTGGACCCCACCTCCGGGGCGTCTCCACACGAACACCGACCTCTAGTCCACAGCATGACCTCTGACCCACCCTCCTTCTGACTCCTCCTCATTCAACCGCTCGCTGCGCAGCCTCAGTTCCCGCCAAGGCATCGCTCCCTGCACCGCTCCCGTGCATCGCTCCATGCGCCGCTCCCGTGCATCGCTCCCCGCAGACAGACACCAGAGACCGGTGCGCGGCCGGCCTGCATTGGGCCAAAGCCGGAGGGCATTTCTTTCAAACGCTATGATAACAAATATCCAGAGCACGCACAGCTGATGATGTCACCATCGCTCCACGTCCCGCAGCTCAACCGCTTAGCTCCCCCTGGTGGCGGAAGCCAGGTTGTATTACCCCTGTGCCTGCTCCATCTGAACTCAATCTTTCTCATCCAATCATTTCTCTCAATTCAATTTATTTTTGTAACGCCCAAAATCACAACAGTTACCTCTGAGGGCGACAGTGAAAAACGGATTAAGCAATGTCTGTGGGGCGAGGGACGATGTTCCAGAGTCCTCTGTCCTTAGACCCTCCTCTCATCCCCCTCTTTGCAGTGCACTCAATCCCCTTGACATGCATCCCTCCATCCCCCCTCTACACCTACTGCTACAACCTACAACTAAATCCTAAAACTAAATCCAAGTTACTTAACATAACTGTAGTCATACGAGTCTATAGCCTTCGCTATTAGCACATATGACACAGAACAGGCGCTAACCACAGGGCCTTCGAGGCTAGCCCTCCCGATCAACGGCAGCGGCCACACACTCACACCGATCCACTGCCGACAGTCACACTCATATCTGCCCCTGTGTATTATCGGCCGCTATCCCCTTATCCATTCATTCCCCAGAGTCCCTCTCAGAGCCGCCGGGCACCAGGATGCCTCTCTGGTTCTCTTCAGTCTCTCGTTCGACCCTCTTCTCACACCTGAGTCTGTCCCCCATTTGACTCTTCATTCATCCCTCCCTCATTCATCACTCATCTCACTCAACCCCCTCTCCATTCATCCACTCGACCCCTTCCTCATTCATCCCATATCCTACTCAAGCCTTTCCCGCGTCCTCACCAGGGTCTCAGCGGGCACTGGGACGCTGTCTCTCTCCAGAACTGTCGCCGAGGCACCGGTATGCTCTGTTAATAATCTCACTTTCCCTCTTTTTTCTCAGAGGAGATAGCTCTCAGCGTGCACCTCAATCCATCGTGCATCAATTGATGCATCGAAGACCGCTCAGCGCACTCCAGCCCCTTCCAACTCATTCCAGCTGTCATACGCAGTCCTCAAGCGCTTAGTCTCCTCTACCAGGCATTCACATCCTACAGGGCAAGCCCTTCTTCATTTCAGACAAAGAATCTGCTTCTCGTCCCTACGATGATAACTTTACTGCACCTCTCAAGTCAAAACACACCTCATACTTCTCGAGACTCTTAGTCTACTCTACTCTACTCTACCCTATATCAGTCCGTTACCGGCATTGCTTATACTCAAGTCACTATAATTGGCCAACTCCTACTCACGATTGACTGTCCTGAAATCTGACGCTCTGCACCCAACTTCAACAATCGCTCCAATTTCTCTTCTTCAATCTTCAGGAACCAGAACCCTAACCCTAAATTTGACTAGCCTCTAATATATCTTTCATTCCACTCATTCTCAATCTCATTCAGCTCTCAATTAAGTCCCCTCATCCATTGCTCATAGTGACTTTACTATCTGCAGTTCATCATATATCCATGTAAGTATTCCGTTCTCCTCAACCTTTCTCTCTACTTCAAAGTAATCCACCGACTCCACCACGTAATCCAGTTTTAACAATTGCTCGTCCAAACCTCAACCATATCACTCTCGCACCTTATTCATACCCATGTACTTCCATCGACCACCCACAAATGCATCGTCTTTAACGCCAACCGTTTGACTTGTGACCGTATTAAGACACCATCGAGTCTATCACACTCGCCTGCTTTCCGTGTCTTCCAAATTCATTGCCTGAAACCCTTTCAAAACTCTATTCAAATGCACCGGTATTAATCCTCGTCTCCAGTAATGGAAAGACTGCTTTTAACTTCCATCCAGCTACTTTTCAGAGAGTCCTTGACTATCCATCTCCTCTTCTCTTGTGACACTCAGTTAACAGCTTCATGTTTGGCCAGGCTGAGAGGTCCAGATCATCTTTGGGGGTTCTGAATCGGCTGGGCAGATTACCTGAGACAGAGCCTACATCCCCCTCCATCTCTACCCTGCCAACTCTCATCAATCCATCATCGATCCATCATCGATCCATCATCGATCCATCAACGTTCCATCATCGATCCATCAACGTTCCATCATCGATCCATCATCGATCCATCATCCCTATTATCAATAAACATCCTCTCATATTCCATTGTTGTGGCGTGGTCCTTGCGAGTGAAAACATGTCACTAAATATAATAATACTGCATTTAATCGATAATACACTTCAAAGATCAAAACAAAAACAACATCATTACAAAAGCTAAAACTATAGTTAAAAATAAAACATGCAATAAAATGATTTTTGAAACTAGATTGTTTTTTGGCCCTTAAAAGCATGTGTGTGGAGTCCTGGGGGGGTGGCAGGGGGTGTGGCAGGGAGTGTTGGCAGGGGGTGTGGCAGGGGGTGTGGCAGGATGTCCCGCAGACGGAGAGCAGCCGACCCAAAGGCCCTGCCCCTCACGCTCTGGAAACAAACCAAACGCTACAGTTATGTCTTTCTTTGTTCAGCCTATCAAATTTCAACCTTAGAAAAAGTCCAGTGAACGCCTTCTGGAAGCTACAGTGAGCGTCCTGGTCTCACACCTGCCCCTGTCCCCATCCTCTTGCCCCTGTCCCCATCCTCCTGCCCCTGTCCCCATCCTCCTGCCCCTGTCTCCATCCTCCTGCCCCTGTCCCCATCCTCCTGCCCCTGTCCCCATCCTCTGCCCCTGTCCCCAACCTCCTGCCCCTGTCCCCGTCCTCATGCCCCTGTCCCCATCCTCCTGCCCCTGTCCCCATTCTCTTGCCCCTGTCCCCATCCTCCTGCCCCTGTCCCCATTCTCTTGCCCCTGTCCCCATCCTCCTGCCCCTGTCCCCATTCTCTTGCCCCTGTCCCCATCCTCCTGCCCCTGTCCCCAACCTCCTGCCCCTGTCCCCATCCTCCTGCCCCTGTCCCCATTCTCTTGCTCCTGTCCCCATCCTCCTGACCCTTTCCCCATCCTCCTGCCCCTGTCCCCATTCTCTTGCTCCTGTCCCCATCCTCCTGACCCTTTTCCCATCCTCCTGCTCTTAATTAAGATACAGATGTGAGCTAATGAGTGATGCTAAATCTGGGGCTCGGATCTGGCTGTGCCACCTGCGCCACTTTTGATCACACTTCCTCTTTATTTATATAGAAATTACACGGAATTCTGTTTTTAGAGAATGAACACGTTAGTTTAATGGTTCACACAGAAAAATTCCACTTCTCACACAGCATTTGACCATTTTGATTTTAAAGCACATAATGTTCTATGATACCAGTTTTACATTCAAATACCTGTAAATAAATATGGATTCTCTCGTCAGCACCCTGCCAGGATGGAAGTTAGATGGATGGGATTTTAACTTTAACAAATGGGTCGTTAAATTGAGTTTTGCATTCCAGATAGACGCATCGGAAACACACACACACATCGGCTAGCTGGCTAATCCTGGACCTCCATAAAGCATGTGTTGGGCCTTTGCGCCGCATCTGTCTTCCTTTGCTAGCACGGACTGACATTTTTTTTGTTTCCCCTCCTTCCCCTCCCCTAATCCATCTGGTTCTCCGCTCTGAAGCTCTGCTGCCAAACGGATCCAGAGCTAAGCCACTGGACTAGCAAGCGTGCCAAGTCTTTCAAAGTTTGCATTCATATTGTGCCATTTACTTGACCATATTTTCCTTTTCTAAGTGGTCTTATTGACAAGTGTCTTTTCCTGCCATAGATTATATTGTAAGTGTTGCTTCTTTGATGTTGCAAGTGATGCATGCGAAAGACGAGATGAAAACTGAAATCCCAAGCACCAAAGGCGGAATAAGACCGACCACTTTGATCTTCTCCACGCAAAAAAGAACTTGCAATTTTCCACTACGATGCCACTGCGCTGCTAATATTGGATTAAAAACAGCCGCTTTTCTTGTGCTGTCCACTCATGTATGGCCGTAGGTGTGGACGAGGACTGCTGGCATGGTCAGGGATGCAAAAATAGTGCAGAAAAACAGCCTTGCAGTTTTGACATTTCTAGTTCCATGTTTTTCTAATAAAATCCCCAAATCTGCCATGAGTTTGTTGACGGCCGAGCTGTTTGCATTACAGGTAAGTGATTCAGCAGCGGGCTGGATATCGCAGGCTCGTGGGGTATACACATATACACATTTGCCAGTAGATTCTGATTTTTTCACGCCGCCAGAGATAAGCAACCCCATTTTCGAGTCAAGCGAAAGAGCAAGCGACAATTATTTAGCAAGAAGTCACAGGGCGGTCGCAGTGCCAAGCGCCGATAATGACTCATTACCCAGAATTAACATCGGCGGAAACGGACCATCTAGCCCACATGATAGAGTCAGTAATGGCTTTCTAACAAGTTTTTACATTTTAATAAGCGGTTTGGTTACAAAAGTAGTCGAAGCATATTGGAAGGAAATGGGATACTGTAATTGGGTAAACAATATACAAATGGAATCATAGGAGCATTGTATTTGTTGGGTCATTTTGTGGGATCATGTCTGGTGTAGTGGTTATAGTGCTTTCCCATGAGGCTATTTATACATTTGAGACATCCAAACGTCCTGTGCTCGGGCCCCTGGTTTGCTGGGATCGTGCCAGAACGGAACATGCACTTAAAAAGTGAATTGTCTTTCTAATGTTAGAGGTATTTACTTTAACCAGACCGGTTTGTGAGAGGTTTGTGCAAGAATCTTTCACCTGAATCACTTTATCCCATTGTCAATGACAAGTTTTCAAACTAAGATTTGCTTTGGCGATGTGATAAAAGCACTGAATAATAATTGTAAAATATAAGCTATGATATTGCAAATATCTAAATTGACAGGTGTGATAATGAGTCTAACATTCAGCTCCTGCACGCCAATGACACACTGTGTCACAATATCTATCATCTACAATTATGTATTTCTCATTTATGGCCCTGTTAAATGTTGAGTGCCCTCTGGTGGCTGTAGGGCTGATGTAAACAGCATCGAAACAAAATCAGACTTATTTGAACCAGAAGCGTCAGGTACACACTTCCACTGTACGTGGAGCATCTGTCTTTGTTTGCATGTCAATCTGCAGCTCGTTATTCCCAAAGGCGGCTGTGATTGGCTGACAACCATCGCTTTGATTACTGTAAATTACCACGGATCCATTTGTGACATTCTGTAAGACGCAGAAGGGAAACTGTTTCAAAAAGCCGTTAACAATCGGTGTGTCAAACTTCCACGTGTACATCCATCTGTGCGTGATTGAATCTGAGATGCAATCATGGGGCGTTTGAGATGTGTCGGGCTCCGTACAACATGCTGTCAATCACAGCAGGAACCTCAGAACCGCTGTCTATCCAAATGTGCATTCAGCTTCCTTTACACCAGGACGTTGTATTTGTATCCACAGTATTTGAACACGTTAAAGGCCAAACATCTCTGATAAATATGGAATATTGTTGCAACAACAATTGATTATTTTCATGTGTTTCTTTACAAAACATGGCATAGCATATTTCTTGAAAAGTACTTGCATTTGTGCCCGAGGTCGAGTCAGCTCCTCCAGGTTTCTGGCTCTGACCATTTGCTGAATTTGCCCCCATTTAAAACAACAAAAAAGTTTCAGTTAATTATTAATTAGTTATTTAGCTGCTCCTACAGCTCCTGCTGCTCCTGCAGCTCCTGCTGCTCCTGCTGCTCCTGCAGCTCCTGCTGCTCCTGCAGCTCCTGCAGCTCCTGCAGCTCCTGCAGCTCCTGCTGCTCCTGCTGCTCCTGCTGCTCCTGCAGCTCCTGCAGCTCCTGCAGCTCCTGCAGCTCCTGCTGCTCCTACAGCTCCTGCAGCTCCTGCAGCTCCTGCTGCTCCTGCTGCTCCTGCTGCTCCTGCTGCTCCTACAGCTCCTGCAGCTCCTGCAGCTCCTGCTGCTCCTACAGCTCCTGCAGCTCCTGCAGCTCCTGCTGCTCCTGCTGCTCCTGCTGCTCCTGCTGCTCCTACAGCTCCTGCTGCTCCTGCTGCTCCTGCTGCTCCTGCTGCTCCTACAGCTCCTGCTGCTCCTGCTGCTCCTGCTGCTCCTACAGCTCCTGCAGCTCCTGCAGCTCCTGCTGCTCCTGCTGCTCCTGCTGCTCCTACAGCTCCTGCAGCTCCTGCAGCTCCTGCTGCTCCTGCTGCTCCTGCTGCTCCTGCTGCTCCTACAGCTCCTGCTGCTCCTGCTGCTCCTGCAGCTCCTGCTGCTCCTACAGCTCCTGCAGCTCCTGCTGCTCCTGCAGCTCCTGCAGCTCCTGCAGCTCCTGCAGCTCCTGCTGCTCCTGCAGCTCCTGCTGCTCCTGCTGCTCCTGCTGCTCCTGCAGCTCCTGCAGCTCCTGCAGCTCCTGCAGCTCCTGCTGCTCCTGCTGCTCCTGCTGCTCCTGCTGCTCCTACAGCTCCTGCAGCTCCTGCAGCTCCTGCTGCTCCTGCTGCTCCTGCTGCTCCTGCTGCTCCTACAGCTCCTGCAGCTCCTGCAGCTCCTGCTGCTCCTACAGCTCCTGCAGCTCCTGCAGCTCCTGCTGCTCCTGCTGCTCCTGCTGCTCCTGCTGCTCCTACAGCTCCTGCTGCTCCTGCTGCTCCTGCTGCTCCTACAGCTCCTGCTGCTCCTGCTGCTCCTGCTGCTCCTACAGCTCCTGCAGCTCCTGCAGCTCCTGCTGCTCCTGCTGCTCCTGCTGCTCCTACAGCTGCCTTTACCCAGTGAATCCAGACCCTTGACCCCGCCTCAGCGATCTGTCTGCGATGCGTTCAGATCTGAATGTGAGACAGCGGTTAGCCCCTGCTCCCTGGCCCCCGGGCCCTCGGTTTAAAGGTGCACTGGGGTGAGCGACAGGGGTCAGTTTAAAGGTGCACTGCGGTGAGCGGCAGGGGTCAGTTTAAAGGTGCACTGCGGTGAGCGGCAGGGGTCAGTTTAAAGGTGCACTGCGGTGAGCGACAGGGGTCAGTTTAAAGGTGCACTGCGGTGAGCGGCAGGGGTCAGTTTAAAGGTGCACTGCGGTGAGCGACAGGGGTCAGTTTAAAGGTGCACTGCGGTGAGCGACAGGGGTCAGTTTAAAGGTGCACTGCGGTGAGCGGCAGGGGTCAGTTTAAAGGTGCACTGCGGTGAGCGGCAGGGGTCAGTTTAAAGGTGCACTGCGGTGAGCGACAGGGGTCAGTTTAAAGGTGCACTGCGGTGAGCGGCAGGGGTCAGTTTAAAGGTGCACTGCGGTGAGCGACAGGGGTCAGTTTAAAGGTGCACTGCGGTGAGCGGCAGGGGTCAGTTTAAAGGTGCACTGCGGTGAGCGGCAGGGGTCAGTTTAAAGGTGCACTGCGGTGAGCGGCAGGGGTCAGTTTAAAGGTGCACTGCGGTGAGCGGCAGGGGTCAGTTTAAAGGTGCACTGCGGTGAGCGACAGGGGTCAGTTTAAAGGTGCACTGCGGTGAGCGGCAGGGGTCAGTTTAAAGGTGCACTGCGGTGAGCGACAGGGGTCAGTTTAAAGGTGCACTGCGGTGAGCGGCAGGGGTCAGTTTAAAGGTGCACTGCGGTGAGCGACAGGGGTCAGTTTAAAGGTGCACTGCGGTGAGCGACAGGGGTCAGTTTAAAGGTGCACTGCGGTGAGCGGCAGGGGTCAGTTTAAAGGTGCACTGCGGTGAGCGACAGGGGTCAGTTTAAAGGTGCACTGCGGTGAGCGGCAGGGGTCAGTTTAAAGGTGCACTGCGGTGAGCGACAGGGGTCAGTTTAAAGGTGCACTGCGGTGAGCGGCAGGGGTCAGTTTAAAGGTGCACTGCGGTGAGCGGCAGGGGTCAGTTTAAAGGTGCACTGCGGTGAGCGGCAGGGGTCAGTTTAAAGGTGCACTGCGGTGAGCGGCAGGGGTCAGTTTAAAGGTGCACTGCGGTGAGCGGCAGGGGTCAGTTTAAAGGTGCACTGCGGTGAGCGGCAGGGGTCAGTTTAAAGGTGCACTGCGGTGAGCGGCAGGGGTCAGTTTAAAGGTGCACTGCGGTGAGCGGCAGGGGTCAGTTTAAAGGTGCACTGCGGTGAGCGGCAGGGGTCAGTTTAAAGGTGCACTGCGGTGAGCGGCAGGGGTCAGTTTAAAGGTGCACTGCGGTGAGCGGCAGGGGTCAGTTTAAAGGTGCACTGCGGTGAGCGGCTTGTCTCTGTGGAGGTGTCACATTTAACATGGCATTAAAGGACTGCCCTGATATTCATGATTTTTATGATATTATTATTATATATTATTATATTACAACTGTTTTCAACACTGAGATCACATGGAAATAACATCGCCATGGAGACAAGCAAGTGGCGGAATCCCCACATTATCTGTCTGAGGGGAGGAGCTAACGACACTAAAACATATCACAAAGAGTCAGGAGAATCTGGAAGATACTTCTATGGAGCTACTCCAAGGTGTAAATGTGCTGTTTCTTAGGCCACTGACAAATAGTGCTTGTGTATGAAAAGACACTTATCTTTTCATATTTAGTACATGGTTAAGAGCATATGACAAAACATTTCTCTTTGCTCTGAAAGATGTGTTTGGTCTGCTCTTCCACTCTTGTATTGTAAGTGTCATTTGAATAACGCAGTGTCTGCTTTATGAAGGCCTTTCATCTTTCTCTTTTTATTTGTGCCAAAAGAATCCTGTATCAAAATAATGATACAGGATAATAAATATAAACTGGCTCTTTAGTATGTTCAAGAACTCAAACTCAGCTGCATTAAAAGGATATTTATGGGGCCTTTAGCTCAAAACAACGACAGACGCTGGGAAATGGATGCTGGTCCCGTCTCTTCCCACATGAGCTCTGAGGGCAGTTCTTCTCCGGCGCTCGTGCCCCACACTTTTCGCCCACCCCCACTGTGTATTTGCACCGATCGATCACTGCCGATGGTCTGGTCCACGTCCCGCCTTCAAGATGGATGACCTCTACTTCCTCGCACCCTTTTTGACAAATGGTACATTCCAGCTCAGGCAGTAAAAGAATCGATGTGCACCGAATCTGCTCTTTATTTCTCTCTCTTTAAAATGAATCCAACCCAGCAGCTATTTTTGTGACTTAGATTTGGCCGTTTTCTCCGTATTGACAGCGAGGAGATGCAATTGGCTCCGAGGCAGCAGGTGGCCTGGTTAATTGCCCGCAATGGTGCTCTGGAGTGGCGGGAGCGTGCTGCGAGCGGAGGGGCGGGCACGCTGGCAACGTCCAGATAAAACACAGGAGTGAGCATATTGTTACGTCCCACTTGGCCATCACTACTCGCTGATGTTCAGCCCAACTGGCTCCTTTCCCAGAAGAATTCTCTCTTTTACTCCATCTTCTGTACAAGCACGTCCATCTTTAAGTCATCCAATGCACCCTCCAGCAATCTGTAGCTTTCATCCCTCTTTCCTCGTTCCCCTGCTTCAGTTTCAGTCTCGTGTTGAGTCGAACACAAAACCTGCTTCTTATTATGATCGTTTTATTGTTTTGCTCTCATAGTTCAGCATTAGGACAGCGGCCAGAGCAATTCACAATAAGATAACATGAGAATGCTTTCATTTGTCCCACACTGGTATCCATGGGTTCCAGAATTATGATATAGTAGGACCGTTGCCATAGCGATTAACAATTTAAAATCATATCTTTCGAATAGGAAAATGTCCTTAAAATGTGGCATATAACAGGAAACCTCAAAGAAAAGCAATAACATTATGACTTCAATTGGATGCCAACCGCCATAAAACAACAACAACAACAACAACAACAACAACAACATTATGACTTTATGACAATCTTTGGTCCCGCCCCCATATTCCTCACTGTTCTATAAATCTTATCTTTATACCTTCCGTCGGCCGGGGCTAGAAGTGTCATGGCGGCGGCGTGCAAATGGATCAAAGAGAGGCGAGTGCTGGAGATTAGGGAAATAGAAGTGGAACTAAAAGGATGGTTATGGAAGTGATGAGGAGAGAAGGAAACGTGATGAAATCCAGGACACAGATGACCATCAGCTTTGATTAAAATACCATGGCAACTTCAGCAAATGTGAATGCAAAGCTGTCACCATCTGTCACGATCCGACCAAAGATGCACAAAGGAAAGAGTGGCAGAGTGGTTAGCATCATTATGTGTCTGTAAAGTTGTGTTGTAGATTCTGGGGCCGAACAATAATTGCAACATAATTCTGACATATAAGTAATTAAGTAATTAAGAACATTGTATTTGTGTAGCACCTTTCACAGACAGAAAGTCACAAAGAGCTTCACAAAAACACAGAATAAAAGAATAAATATCATGGATATTTCAGTCAATTTACTTAATTACTCATGTTCCCGTTTATATTTGTCATTACATTTCATAATTGGTAATAACCAAACATGACTCAAATGACTGTGGGTTGATGCCCCTGCAGGAGATCACCAGCATTACAGGTAAAGGTCAATGATGCCCCTGCAGGAGATCACCAGCATTACAGGTAAAGGTCAATGATGCCCCTGCAGGAGATCACCAGCATTACAGGTAAAGGTCAATGATGCCCCTGCAGGAGATCACCAGCATTACAGGTAAAGGTCAATGATGCCCCTGCAGGAGATCACCAGCATTACAGGTAAAGGTCAATGATGCCCCTGCAGGAGATCACCAGCATTACAGGTAAAGGTCAATGATGCCCCTGCAGGAGATCACCAGCATTACAGGTAAAGGTCAATGATGCCCCTGCAGGAGATCACCAGCATTACAGGTAAAGGTCAATGATGCCCCTGCAGGAGATCACCAGCATTACAGGTAAAGGTCAATGATGCCCCTGCAGGGGATCACCAGCATTACAGGTAAAGGTCAATGATGCCCCTGCAGGAGATCACCAGCATTACAGGTAAAGGTCAATGATGCCCCTGCAGGAGATCACCAGCATTACAGGTAAAGGTCAATGATGCCCCTGCAGGAGATCACCAGCATTACAGGTAAAGGTCAATGATGCCCCTGCAGGGGATCACCAGCATTACAGGTAAAGGTCAATGATGCCCCTGCAGGAGATCACCAGCATTACAGGTAAAGGTCAATGATGCCCCTGCAGGAGATCACCAGCATTACAGGTAAAGGTCAATGATGCCCCTGCAGGAGATCACCAGCATTACAGGTAAAGGTCAATGATGCCCCTGCAGGAGATCACCAGCATTACAGGTAAAGGTCAATGATGCCCCTGCAGGAGATCACCAGCATTACAGGTAAAGGTCAGTGGTGCCCCTGCAGGGGATCACCAGCATTACAGGTAAAGGTCAGTGATGCCCCTGCAGGAGATCACCAGCATTACAGGTAAAGGTCAATGATGCCCCTGCAGGGGATCACCAGCATTACAGGTAAAGGTCAATGATGCCCCTGCAGGAGATCACCAGCATTACAGGTAAAGGTCAATGATGCCCCTGCAGGAGATCACCAGCATTACAGGTAAAGGTCAATGATGCCCCTGCAGGGGATCACCAGCATTACAGGTAAAGGTCAATGATGCCCCTGCAGGGGATCACCAGCATTACAGGTAAAGGTCAATGATGCCCCTGCAGGGGATCACCAGCATTACAGGTAAAGGTCAATGATGCCCCTGCAGGAGATCACCAGCATTACAGGTAAAGGTCAATGATGCCCCTGCAGGGGATCACCAGCATTACAGGTAAAGGTCAATGATGCCCCTGCAGGGGATCACCAGCATTACAGGTAAAGGTCAATGATGCCCCTGCAGGGGATCACCAGCATTACAGGTAAAGGTCAGTGATGCCCCTGCAGGGGATCACCAGCATTACAGGTAAAGGTCAGTGATGCGCCTGCAGGAGATCACCAGCATTACAGGTAAAGGTCAATGATGCCCCTGCAGGGGATCACCAGCATTACAGGTAAAGGTCAATGATGCCCCTGCAGGAGATTACCAGCATTACAGGTAAAGGTCAATGATGCCCCTGCAGGAGATCACCAGCATTACAGGTAAAGGTCAATGATGCCCCTGCAGGAGATCACCAGCATTACAGGTAAAGGTCAATGATGCCCCTGCAGGGGATCACCAGCATTACAGGTAAAGGTCAATGATGCCCCTGCAGGAGATCACCAGCATTACAGGTAAAGGTCAATGATGCCCCTGCAGGAGATCACCAGCATTACAGGTAAAGGTCAATGATGCCCCTGCAGGAGATCACCAGCATTACAGGTAAAGGTCAATGATGCCCCTGCAGGAGATCACCAGCATTACAGGTAAAGGTCAATGATGCCCCTGCAGGAGATCACCAGCATTACAGGTAAAGGTCAATGATGCCCCTGCAGGGGATCACCAGCATTACAGGTAAAGGTCAATGATGCTCCTGCAGGAGATCACCAGCATTACAGGTAAAGGTCAATGATGCCCCTGCAGGGGATCACCAGCATTACAGGTAAAGGTCAATGATGCCCCTGCAGGGGATCACCAGCATTACAGGTAAAGGTCAATGATGCCCCTGCAGGGGATCACCAGCATTACAGGTAAAGGTCAATGATGCCCCTGCAGGGGATCACCAGCATTACAGGTAAAGGTCAGTGATGCCCCTGCAGGGGATCACCAGCATTACAGGTAAAGGTCAGTGATGCCCCTGCAGGAGATCACCAGCATTACAGGTAAAGGTCAATGATGCCCCTGCAGGGGATCACCAGCATTACAGGTAAAGGTCAATGATGCCCCTGCAGGAGATCACCAGCATTACAGGTAAAGGTCAATGATGCCCCTGCAGGAGATCACCAGCATTACAGGTAAAGGTCAATGATGCCCCTGCAGGGGATCACCAGCATTACAGGTAAAGGTCAATGATGCCCCTGCAGGGGATCACCAGCATTACAGGTAAAGGTCAATGATGCCCCTGCAGGAGATCACCAGCATTACAGGTAAAGGTCAATGATGCCCCTGCAGGAGATCACCAGCATTACAGGTAAAGGTCAATGATGCCCCTGCAGGAGATCACCAGCATTACAGGTAAAGGTCAATGATGCCCCTGCAGGAGATCACCAGCATTACAGGTAAAGGTCAATGATGCCCCTGCAGGAGATCACCAGCATTACAGGTAAAGGTCAATGATGCCCCTGCAGGAGATCACCAGCATTACAGGTAAAGTTAAACGAATGAAACAGGTCAAAATAAGCGTATTAATTGTATTGCTACAAACACAAAAACACAAATTTCTACTCTGAGCGGGGTCGCCTCTCCACAGATCTGACCTAACTTGGCTACCTGACCAGGTGGCGCCACTCGCATTCCCCGTGGACTTTATACTATAATTCTGTTCTGGTTATATGTCCAAAGGAATGGAACAAATAGTCAAAAGGGCAAACGCGTGATGGAATGGTACGATCTTTCCTCACATTGAGCCGTGTGCGTGGGCAACAGGGTCTGGGGGTCTGGACACGGGCTTTTGGTCCTGTTAGCTGGCCTTGGTGATGATTTAATGATGAAAGTTACAGTGCACCATTAAAATACTGTATATTTGCCGTCCCTCTGCTGGTGATTGGTTGTTGGTGATTGTTTAGTTTAAGGGTGCAGTTTATGCTTTTCCTGTACGGTGTAAACTGCTTGGAGCCATCTCTGACTGTGCAATACGTTTACTGTGCAATGTCAATTAAATAAATGCAATTATAATATAATGCAATCAATCATATAATGCAATCAAATCCACACGCCACAATTACTGACAGTTATTACAGAAAAGGGGAATAATACTCCATGAAAGGCGATGACTCATCACAGTCTAGTTTTGACTTGAGAGATACTTCTAAACATGGATACAGCAGTCATTTATGGAGACACAGGTAGTACTGGGGGAGCGATAAAGTTGTACGAGTTCAAAGTAACCTAGACATGTCAGATGAATAAGTGATGAGGGAACGATGCCACGAGAGGTAAAAGACGGGCAAAGCAGTCGTTTTGAATTTAGATTCAAACATCGAATTTTGATTTCAAAGTTTATCTCAAAGGGAGAAAGTATTTGAAAATATGTGTAATAAGTGCTACTTTTAGCCCCTGCTGCTACTAGTATTACTGCTACTGCTACTAGTACTACTACTACTACTACTACTACTACTACTACTACTACTACTACTACTACTACTACTACTACTACTACTACTGCTGCTACTACTACTACCACTACTACTACTACTACTACTACTACTACTACTACTACTACCACTACTACTACTACTACTACTACTACTACTACTACTACTACTACTACTACTACTACTACTGCTGCTACTACTACTACTACCACTACTACTACTACTACTACTACTACTACTACTACTACTACTACTACTACTGCTGCTACTACTACTACTACCACTACTACTACTACTACCACTACTACTACTACTACTATTACTACTACTACTACTAATACTAGTAATTAATACTACTACCATTTTTTAATGAGTTATTTCAGAAACAACACAACTTTTCCCTTTTACAAGAGAATGACACGTTGTGTACTGCAGTACGCAGTGTGCAGTGTGCAGTACGCAGTGTGCAGTGTGCAATATGCAGTGTGCAGTATGCAGTACGCAGTAGTGTGCAGTATGCCGTATGCCGTGTGCAGTGCGCAGTATGCAGTACGCAGTAGTGTGCAGTGTGCCGTATGCCGTGTGCAGTGCGCAGTATGCAGTACGCAGTAGTGTGCAGTGTGCAGTATGCCGTGTGCAGTGCGCAGTATGCAGTACGCAGTAGTGTGCAGTGTGCAGTATGCCGTGTGCAGTGTGCAGTATGCAGTATGCTGTATACAGTGTGCAGTATGCAGTACGCAGTAGTGTGCAGTATGCCGTGTGCAGTGCGCAGTATGCAGTACGCAGTAGTGTGCAGTGTGCAGTATGCCGTGTGCAGTGTGCAGTATGCAGTATGCTGTATACAGTGTGCAGTATGCAGTACGCAGTAGTGTGCAGTGTGCAGTATGCCGTGTGCAGTGTGCAGTATGCAGTATGCTGTATACAGTGTGCAGTATGCAGTACGCAGTAGTGTGCAGTGTGCAGTATGCAGTATGCTGTATACAGTGTGCAGTATGCAGTACGCAGTAGTGTGCAGTGTGCAGTATGCCGTGTGCAGTACGCAGTATGCAGTACGCAGTAGTGTGCAGTATGCAGTATGCTGTATACAGTGTGCAGTATGCAGTACGCAGTAGTGTGCAGTGTGCAGTATGCCGTGTGCAGTGTGCAGTATGCAGTATGCTGTATACAGTGTGCAGTATGCAGTACGCAGTAGTGTGCAGTGTGCAGTATGCCGTGTGCAGTGTGCAGTATGCAGTATGCTGTATACAGTGTGCAGTATGCAGTACGCAGTAGTGTGCAGTGTGCAGTATGCCGTGTGCAGTGTGCAGTATGCAGTATGCTGTATACAGTGTGCAGTATGCAGTACGCAGTAGTGTGCAGTGTGCAGTATGCCGTATGCAGTGCGCAGTGTGTCGCATTTTTTAAAGAACGTTGGCATTTTTTCACGATATAAAAGCCATATCGATTCAGCAGATGTGCCGTGAGTCTGTTCTTTGGACTTTCCCTATGTTTGTTATTTTCTCTTTCTTTTGTGCACAACCTTTCTCTTCAAAGCGTGATAAAACGCCCGGCGATCAAAGAGCAACAAGCCCAGCCGGCTCTGTGCAGTGGCGCTGTCCTTTCCTCCGCTTCACACAACAAAACAAGCGCTCTTCATTTTACCATCACAAAGTGAGAGAGATGATGACACGAGATGCAGGTTCTGAAGAAAAGTTTAGATGTACACGTTATTGTCTTATTTATGTTGTTTGTATGTTTTAGATGAAGATGACCAAATGACAGCCACGATTGAACTTAACAGCTCTTTACTGAAAAGCAACAGGATGGAAATAAAACACTTTTCATATTCTCATGAAGTAAAGCTGAGTGAGTAACATTTTGCTACATGTATTTTCTTGATACAAAGGATTCTCTTTATTTTGGTCAAATTAGTAATGCAATTATGTTAAACCGACTTAAGCATTTCCTTCCTAAATCCATTTTGTGTATACGATAATGTCATGGGAGTGATTTCCCTTTGATCAGGTGTTCTTCTTTGAGACTCTCACCAGTCCCACCTCTCCTCCCGTCTCTGTGACAGCTCGTCTCTCCACGTCTCCTTGTGCTTCTCCTGTCTAAAAGCTTAAGGTGCTCTAAGTACTTGGAAGACAGAAAATACACTTTTGTCACTCACTTGAGTCCTTTATTGTGTCTGCATCATTGAGACTTCATCAAACGCGTGAACCAGACTTTCTGCTCATCAACATTTTTTCTAAATTCTTCAGTGCTAATTGTTCTACTTTACGGTGCATAACTCGAATCCCTCCAAATGTGAGATTAAGTATTTTCTGTTCATTTTTGAGATTCTGTAATGCATAGTTAGTTTATTCCCCTGGTTAAGAGTTCATCTCAAGTCAAGTCAATAGATGCCAAGAACAAAACACTTAATGACTAAAGCCAGACTGCGAGACCAGACCAGGGCCTTTTTAGAGGACTTCATCTTATTTGAAACAATCTCCCCATTTCCTTGAATCCTTGATGTTTCCCCCTCTCTTCCAGGAGGCATTGGGACCACATTGTTCATCCCTCGATCTCCCTGATTTAACCCTCACCTTGTTCGCCACAGGGAGGAGCATTCATTCTTAAAGCCAGTGGGAGGAGAAGCACTAAATCCATCCACGGAGAGCCAAAGGTCATTCATCTGACCTTTGGTCCTCCGCGCCCCCGCCTCAGGTGCACTGTCCTGGTTAAAGTGTGGTGACAGTGGAAGCTCCTTGGGATTCGCTCAAATCTACAGCGGTATTTACCTATCACTGAGCAGCACATGGACACGAGGGTAAGATCCACTGACTGTGAAAAAGGCCAATGCAACTACTAAAACCAAAGGCCAATCCACAGCACAATGTGTGATCAAACGTTTTCATTTCCTGTCGTTAATTTTGTAAATTTGCACTTGATTCTCGATTGTTGGTTGCTTTGTCTTCCCACAGATCCCCAATTTTCACAATTTAGATTTTTTTGTCTTTTCCTTTCGGGACAGTGCATGTTAATGAACACACTGGACCTTGGGCTCATTTCCCTCCGTTGTCCCACTTTCACTCTCACAAACGCTCTTTCATACGCCACATACAAGACACATTCAAGAACACAATGACAGTGTCCACTACTGCCCCCCTGTGGCACCTGGTGTTACAGCGTCTCCCATCCCAGTACTAACCAGGCCCATCCCTGCTGCTGAGATCTGATGAGATTGGGCCACATTTATTTGTTTATTGATGTAGCATCTCTTTTTCAGGGGAGTCCTGGCCGCAGAGGGGAGGAGCCTATTGTGCATGTTTTTAGTGGGCGGGGAAACAGGAATACCCGGTGGAAACCTATGTAGTCACAGGAGAACATACAATCTCCACACTGAAAGGCCCAGTGCCATCCGGGAATCGATCCCAGGACCCTCTTGCTGTGAGGCAAGAGCACTGAATAATCCAGCATGTTGTTATTGACAAAAGCAGTGCGATAATCGTCTCTCTTCTCCTCGCTGGCACTTTTAGTTTGTTGCTGAAGTTCATTTGAATTCTTGAATAATTCTCCTGTTTCCATGCAGCGTCAGCGCCTCGACTGGTGAAAGCAGAGCAGGAATCGGGCTTTAATCTCTGTAAATTGGATGTAACGGTTGTATTCTAGAGAAAATAGCTTTTGAATAGATTTTGACGAATTGTTCTCCAAGTGCTCAGACATCGGCCGATTAGACTGGCCATCTGAAATATGAATTACGACGTTGCTTGTGTTTGTAAAGACAAAAATGAATTGAATCAAACGTACAATGGGAAATGTGCTATAAAGTTGTTATAAGCCTTTTCTGACCTGCTTTTCTTCCAGCAGCATTCTGCACTATCTTCACCAGTCACTAAACGTCTCTCCAGTGCCCTGTCCTCGCTCCCACTCAATCCTCTGCTGCACGCCTGTCTCATACTAATGCTCTGAATGACAATGAGACTCCTCTTTCTCTCCGCTGCTGCCTCCGGGTAGAATTTACCATCTTCCGTCTCCTGCTCTGTGGCTGTAAGGTTAAAGCTACAAATCAGATTTCACTGTCTCTCTGCGTCTCACCTGACGTCTCACCTGTCGTCTCACCTGTCGTTTTTAGCAGCGGCTGATGAGGCTGGACCTGGATGAGAGGGTTTGTTCAGGGCTGTGTGGGTTATGGCTCTCTACTCTAACCATAACCCTTTAATACGGAGACAGTGCTGAATATTTATGTTAAATACTTCTGTTTTTGGATTGTTATAAAAAGGGAAATCCATCTTGAATAACACAATGTTCTTGCAGTTGATTCTATCCAGTCCAATTCAATTAAATGTATTTTTGTAACACCCAAAATCACAACAGCAGTTTCCTCAAAGGCGACAGTGAAAAACAGATTAGACACACAGAGAATTCACATTTATATAGAGCTTTTCTACCGTCAAGGCGCTTTACATCAATGAATCAATTAAAAAATGTTCTCAAGAAATTTAAGCAGGAGAAAAGATGGTTTGAAAGAGGAGTCAAGGAAGCTATTTTTGTTAAAAAAGAAAGACCTTCTTTAAACAGAAATGGAGGGCTAAGGTTTAATCTTCCTGGTATCTATAATGGTATACTGAACCCCTGGAAAGGTAGAGGACCAGGACCAGGACATTTAGATGCTAATCAAGTCCTCAGGGTGAGCCAGGGTCTCACAAAGACAAAGAGGAGACTAAGAGGGCATTAAAGGGTTTTTTAAATAGGCTCGGTAGATACAAAGAGGGTAAGTTTCTGTTGAAACAAACAACTCTTTCCACTTCAGGAAGGCTCCGCCCAATGGGCTGGGCTTATCACAGAATAGTACAAATATCGGAGTTCTCGACCTAAATTCTTTTATTGACAATGACTCTTGGATGAGAGTCGAAACGTCTAATTTTTCTAACTGAGTCCAGATGAAACAACTGAAGCTTTTTCTACTATGGAACACGCCTGGACCAATGAGGGATTACACCGACTTATTCTCAAGAAATTAGCAAATGTCCCAACATCCCCTGTCCTCCTTAGACCCTCCTTCTGCAGGAAAAACGACAGGCCGACACGCTTCAATCTGCAGATAGACTGTGGAGCCAGAACCATCAGGAGGAGAGAGGGACGTTTGTGGAGACAGTTCCACCAGGAAGATGAAGAGCATCTGGATCTCCAGGTCATCAGCAGCAGAGTCTGAAACAGAAACTCTGAGAGGAAGAAGAAGAGAAACATGTGATCAGCAATGAACACACAGGAGAACTCAAATATGAAATACTGCTGATAGATAGTGTTTATCAGAGGACAGAGCTCAAGCTGTCATACTTCCCCCAGCACAGTTGCTCCTAGGGCAGCGGAGCTGAAGCTGTGGGTTTATCTTTCTGTTTCTAACTGGCCTGAACTTAAGACATTTCAAAGAGGAACGTTTTAAGCCTGGACTTAAATGAAGAGACTGTGTCGGCCTCTTTAACATGGACCGGAGCTGATTCCATAACACAGGCACTCTACCTCCTACTGTACTTTTAGAGACTCTTGGGACCACCAGAAGGCTCTACCTCCTACAGTACTTTTAGAGACTCTTGGGACCACCAGAAGGCTCTACCTCCTACTGTACTTTTAGAGACTCTTGGGACCACCAGAAGGCTCTACCTCCTACAGTACTTTTAGAGACTCTTGACACCACCAGAAGGCTCTACCTCCTACTGTACTTTTAGAGACTCTTGACACCACCAGAAGGCTCTACCTCCTACTGTACTTTTAGAGACTCTTGACACCACCAGAAGGCTCTACCTCCTACAGTACTTTTAGAGACTCTTGACACCACCAGAAGGCTCTACCTCCTACAGTACTTTTAGAGACTCTTGACACCACCAGAAGGCTCTACCTCCTACTGTACTTTTAGAGACTCTTGACACCACCAGAAGGCTCTACCTCCTACTGTACTTTTAGAGACTCTTGACACCACCAGAAGGCTCTACCTCGTAGTGTGCTTTTAGAGACTCTTGGGACCACCAGAAGGCTCTACCTCCTACGGTGCTTTTAGAGACTCTTGGGACCACCAGAAGGCTCTACCTCCTACTGTGCTTTTAGAGACTCTTGGGACCACCAGAAGGCCAGCATTGAGAGAGTGAAGAGCTCTGTTTGGATGAGATGGTTCTAGAGCATCTTTGAGGTGGGAGGGGCCATGTCATTTATGGCTTTGTAAATCAGGAGGAGTAATTCTAAACTGGACAGGAGCCAGTGAAGAGACTCCAGCACTGGCGTAATGTGCTCTCTTCTTTTAGTTCCTGTTTGTAATCTTGCTGCTGCATTTTGAACCAGTTAAAGCTTTTTATGGAGCTTTTAGGACCTGCTGTGAGCAGGAGTTACAGGAGAATCTAGACGTTACAAATGCAGGAGACGTTTTTCAGCTTCACTTTTAGGCCGGATTCTTCTGATTTGATCTATTTTACGCAGATGAAAGAGTCTGTTTTACAGGCTTGATTTATATGAGCTTTAAATGAGAGCTCCTGGTCCAATAAGACTCTGAGGTTTCTTACAGAAGAACTGGAGGCTTCACTGACATTGTACAGTGTGACTATCTGCTCAGATAGAGCGTCTCGTACATGTTTAGGACCAGCACAATGACCTCCAGCACAATGACCTCCAGCACAATGACCTCCAGCACAATGACCTCCAGCACAATGACCTCCAGCACAATGACCTCCAGCACAATGACCTCCAGCACAATGACCTCGGTTTGTTCAGGGTTAAGAAGCAGGTAGTTAAGTGTCCTCTAGGTTTTTATCTTCTTCACACGAGCTCTAAGTCTGTACTTGATGCGTCCACATAGAGGGAAATAGACGGGTTTATAGTCTGATTTGACGTAGTTTAATGTCTAATGCAGACTAAAAAAGCAATAACTTCGGTGTTGTTCTGAAGTACATTTAGGCATGTTTTTGTTTTCAGTGTAATTTAAGTTCTTTAAGTAAATGTTTCCTTTCCCGTATTTCCCGAAACACGTCTCACTCTGACTGACATTGATGAACGTTCAGAATGATGGAGTCCAAGCTACAGAGACCGCTTTGGTTTTCCCATCTATCTTTGAAGGCATCACGGGCAGCAGCCAATGCCAGCGCACTGTTTCTGCCCCATTAGTCTCACTGGCCAATGAGCCATCTACACGAAGGGCCTCATTGATTCCTCTTCACTCATGCTTTGTGGGAATATACAGAGGCTGGCACGCTTAAATACTTGATCAAGTTCTGCCTGGCCGCGCTAAGACAAAGCGAAGCCGCCCGACCATTAGCAGCTAAAGAAAGTCCACTTCATATCCAAGGCACTTTGCCACATTCATTATTTTCGCTTTGACAAGTTGGTCAGAGGTTTAGCATATGCGCTAACAAACACTATGCATGCTACTGTATACTCACATCAGGTATAACCTTACCACCTAATATGGGCCCCATAAGCCCCCATAACCCTAACCCACCACTCATGTCTAATATGGGCCCCATAAGCCCCCATAACCCTAACCCACCACTCATGTCTAATATGGGCCCCATAACCATAACTCATAAGAAAGAGAATGTAATTGTTATGTCACAACTTCTGTTGCACTGATGTCAAAGTTACTAATATTTGAGTTTTTATCATTATTTCTACATCTGTTTGATCTGTGGAACCAAACCAGAGCCAAAGGAAGCAAGACAAATGCAAATGTGTGTGGCCCGTGTGTGGCCCGTGTGTGGCCCGTGTGTGGCCCGTGTGTGGCCCGTGTGTCGCCCGTGTGTCGCCCTTGTGGCCCATGTGTGGCCCGTGTGTGGCCCGTGTGTGGCCCGTGTGTGGCCCGTGTGTGGCCCGTGTGTGGCCCGTGTGTGGCCCGTGTGTGGCCCGTGTGTGGCCCGTGTGTGGCCGTGTGTGGCCCGTGTGTGGCCGTGTGTGGCCCGTGTGTCGCCCGTGTGTGGCCCGTGTGTCGCCCGTGTGTGGCCCGTGTGTCGCCCGTGTGTGGCCCGTGTGTCGCCCGTGTGTCGCCCTTGTGGCCCGTGTGTGGCCCGTGTGTGGCCCGTGTGTGGCCCGTGTGTGGCCCGTGTGTGGCCCGTGTGTGGCCGTGTGTGGCCCGTGTGTGGCCGTGTGTGGCCCGTGTGTCGCCCGTGTGTGGCCCGTGTGTGGCCCGTGTGTGGCCCATGTGTTGCCCGTCTGGCCCGTGTGTGGCCCGTGTGTTGCCCGTGTGTCGCCCGTGTGGCCCGTGTGTGGCCCGTGTGTGGCCCGTGTGTGGCCCGTGTGTTGCCCGTGTGGCCCGTGTGTGGCCCGTGTGTGGCCCGTGTGTTGCCCGTGTGGCCCGTGTGTCGCCCGTGTGGCCCGTGTGTGGCCCGTGTGTCGCCCGTGTGTGGCCCGTGTGTCGCCCGCGTGGCCCGTGTGTGGCCCGTGTGTGGCCCGTGTGTCGCCCGTGTGTGGCCCGTGTGTCGCCCGCGTGGCCCGTGTGTGGCCCGTGTGTCGCCCGTGTGTGGCCCGTGTGTCGCCCGTGTGTGGCCCGTGTGTCGCCCGTGCGGCCCGTGTATGGCCCTTGTGTGGCCCGTGTGTGGCCCGTGTGTGGCCCGTGTGTGGCCCGTTTGTGGCCCGTGTGTGGCCCGTGTGTGGCCCGTGTGTGGCCCGTGTGTGGCCCGTTTGTGGCCCGTGTGTGGCCCGTGTGTGGCCCGTGTGTTGCCCGTCTGGCCCGTGTGTCGCCCGTGTGGCCCGTGTGTGGCCCGTGTGTGGCCCGTGTGTGGCCCGTGTGTGGCCCGTGTGTTGCCCGTGTGGCCCTTGTGTGGCCCGTGTGTGGCCCGTGTGTTGCCCGTGTGGCCCGTGTGTCGCCCGTGTGGCCCGTGTGTGGCCCTTGTATGGCCCGTGTGTGGCCCGTGTGTGGCCCGTGTGTGGCCCGTGTGTGGCCCGTGTGTGGCCCGTTTGTGGCCCGTGTGTGGCCCGTGTGTGGCCCGTGTGTGGCCCGTGTGTGGCCCGTTTGTGGCCCGTGTGTGGCCCGTGTGTGGCCCGTGTGTGGCCTGTAGACATGACACGGCTCCTGTCATTGCTGACATGTCCCTGGCACAGGCTGACTAAAGCAGGACTAAAGCAGGACTAAAGCAGGACTAAAGCGGGACTAAAGCAGGACTAAAGCAGGACTAAAGCAGGACTAAAGCAGGACTAAAGCAGGTCTAAAGCAGGACTAAAGCAGGACTAAAGCAGGACTAAAGCAGGACTAAAGCAGGACTAAAGCAGGACTAAAGCGGGACTAAAGCAGGACTAAAGCAGGACTAAAGCAGGACTAAAGCAGGACTAAAGCAGGACTAAAGCAGGACTAAAGCAGGACTAAAGCAGGTCTAAAGCAGGACTAAAACAGGTCTAAAACAGGTCTAAAACAGGTCTAAAACAGGTCTAAAACAGGACTGAAGCAGGACTAAAGCAGGACTAAAGCAGGACTAAAGCAGGACTAAAGCAGGACTAAAACAGGTCTAAAACAGGTCTAAAACAGGACTAAAGCAGGACTAAAGCAGGTCTAAAGCAGGTCTGAAACAGGACTAAAGCAGGTCTAAAGCAGGACTAAAGCAAGACTAAAGCAGGACTAAAGCAGGACTAAAGCAGGTCTAAAACAGGACTAAAGCAGGTCTAAAGCAGGACTAAAGCAGGACTAAAACAGGTCTAAAACAGGTCTAAAACAGGACTAAAGCAGGACTAAAGCAGGTCTAAAGCAGGTCTGAAACAGGTCTAAAACAGGACTAAAGCAGGACTAAAGCAGGTCTAAAGCAGGACTAAAGCAGGACTAAAGCAGGTCTAAAGCAGGACTAAAACAGGTCTAAAGCAGGTCTGAAACAGGTCTGAAACAGGTCTAAAACAGGTCTAAAGCAGGTCTGAAACAGGACTAAAACAGGTCTAAAGCAGGTCTGTGTGGCACCTTGCGT